>NW_027507748.1:222296392-222696392 GCF_037356315.1 Lithobates pipiens | reverse complement strand
CTGAGGAAGCTATCATTTGCACTCATCAAGAGTGCCCAACCATGCCCTCTGCCCTCCCTTTCCTTACAGTTGCTCCACTACATTTTCTATGAATGAAACACAATCAATGAATGGAGGGGGCAGACCTTTCAATCATCCATACCTTTTCTTTTCATAAATTGCATTTCATTTATAGAAGCTGTAGTATGGCTTCTATGGCCGCGTACACACGGGCGGACTGTTCGCCCAACTTTGTTTGTCAAACAGTTTCGGCAAACAGTCCGCTCAAAATTAGCATGGAGGGACATGGCCACACACGGCACTTTTTGAGCGGACTGTTTCAGCGAACTGTTTGCCAAACAGTTCGCTCAACTTTTGAAATGAACGGACTCGCCCACGTAAGGCGGAGGCAAATCCGCCCATTTCGAGCGCGTGTACAGGTAGGCGGGGCCCGCGAAGGAGACGTCGCGGGCTCCGCCGCCTGGAATGGACTTAAAGGGGAACCCCAACGCCGAAAAAAATCGGCGTGGGGGTTCCCCCAAAGTCCACAACAGACCCTTGTCCGAGCACGCTACCCGGCCGGCCAGGAAAGGGGGGCGAGCGAGCGCGCCCCCCCTCCTGAGCCGTACCAGGCCGCGTGCCCTCAACATGGGGGGGTGCCTTGGGGAAGGGGGGCCGCGCGGCCCCCCCACCCCAAAGCACCTTGTCCCCATGTTGATGAGGACAAGGGCCTCTTCCCGACAACCCTGGCCGTTGGTTGTCGGGGTCTGCGGGCGGGGGGCTTATCGGAATCCGGGAGCCCCCTTTAAGAAGGGGGCCCCCGGATACCGGCCCCCCACCCTATGTGAATGAGTATGGGGTACAATGTACCCCTACCCATTCACCTGTGAAATAAAGTACAAAAAAAAACACAACACAGAGAAAAAATATTTTATTGCACAGCTCCGGGGGTCTTCCGTCTTCGGGGGTCTTCTCGCCGGACTCCTCCGCTATCTTCGTGTAGCTCTTTTACTAGCGGAGGAGCCCGGCTTTCTTCCTCCCCGCCGCCGGCCTCTTCTCCCGACTTCGGGGGTCTTGTCCCCCTCTTCGGTTCTTCTGCCGGGCCACCGCGCCTTCTTGTAGCTCTTTTGCAGGCGGTGGCCCGATCTTCTGTCGCCGCTGCCTTCCGTTCTTCTGTCGCCGCCTTCGGTTCTTCTGCCGGGCCACCGCGCCTTCTTGTAGCTCTTTTACAGGCGGTGGCCCGGTCTTCTGTCGCCGCTGTCGCCGTCGCCGCCTTCCGTTCTTCTTCTTCTTCTTGTTCTTCTTCTTCTTCCCCAGGAGATGTTGACACGTCGCTCTCTCCGGCCGGAATGCCAGAGCCGCGCTGTGCGGTCACTTATATATTGACAATGGGGCGGTGTCACATGGTATATGTCACATGGGTTGGTCACATGGGTTGATGTCACATGGGGACTATGACATCGTAAGGGGGCGGGGTCACCATGTGACCAACCCATGTGACATATACCATGTGACACCGCCCCATTGTCACTATATAAGTGACCGCACAGCGCGGCTCTGGCATTCCGGCCGGAGAGAGCGACGTGTCAACATCTCCTGGGGAAGAAGAAGAAGAACAAGAAGAAGAAGAAGAACGGAAGGCGGCGACGGCGACAGCGGCGACAGAAGACCGGGCCACCGCCTGTAAAAGAGCTACAAGAAGGCGCGGTGGCCCGGCAGAAGAACCGAAGGCGGCGACAGAAGAACGGAAGGCAGCGGCGACAGAAGACCGGGCCACCGCCTGCAAAAGAGCTACAAGAAGGCGCGGTGGCCCGGCAGAAGAACCGAAGAGGGGGACAAGACCCCCGAAGTCGGGAGAAGAGGCCGGCGGCGGGGAGGAAGAAAGCCGGGCTCCTCCGCTAGTAAAAGAGCTACACGAAGATAGCGGAGGAGTCCGGCGAGAAGACCCCCGAAGACGGAAGACCCCCGGAGCTGTGCAATAAAATATTTTTTCTCTGTGTTGTGTTTTTTTTGTACTTTATTTCACAGGTGAATGGGTAGGGGTACATTGTACCCCATACTCATTCACATAGGGTGGGGGGCCGGTATCCGGGGCCCCCTTCTTAAAGGGGGCTCCCGGATTCCGATAAGCCCCCCGCCCGCAGACCCCTACAACCAACGGCCAGGGTTGTCGGGAAGAGGCCCTTGTCCTCATCAACATGGGGACAAGGTGCTTTGGGGTGGGGGGGCCGCGCGGCCCCCCCTTCCCCAAGGCACCCCCCCCATGTTGAGGGCACGCGGCCTGGTACGGCTCAGGAGGCCCTGGTACCGCTCGCTCGCCCCCCTTTCCTGGCCGGCCGGGTAGCGTGCTCGGACAAGGGTCTGTTGTGGACTTTGGGGGAACCCCCACGCCGATTTTTTTCGGCGTTGGGGTTCCCCTTTAAGCCCATTCCAGGCGGCGGAGCCCACGACGTCTCCGTCGCGGGCCCCGCCTACCTTCACACGCGCTCGAAATGAGCAGACTTTCCTCCGAGCGGGAACAGTTTGCTCATTTCGAAAGTAGCCTACACACGGGCGGACTGTTCGCTCAAACACAGTTTCAGCGGACAGTTTTTCGGAATTTCCGAAAGACTTTGTCCGTCAAACTGTCTGCTGAAACTGTCCGCTGAAAGCCCACACACGAGCGGACTGTCCGCCCAAACACTGTTCAGCGGACAAGGTTGGGCGAACAGTCCGCCCGTGTGTACGCGGCCTATGAATGGAAAAGCTGGGCAAAAAAAGCGGGCATAGCCAGGCACTCCTAATAAGTGCATGTGACAGTGCCCTTAGTTCTGTTAACCCCCGTCACACCAGAAGATGACATAGTTGTATAGTTGGTAAGGTTGAATAAAGACACCAGTCCATCCAGTTCAACGTGAGTGTGTGTTGTATGCTCCGTGTTTATGCCACATTACTGCTTTGGGGATGGGGGGACATTGATGGAGGAGGAATTAAAGGGGACCATGATACAGCAGCACAGGAGAAGCAGCACAGCAATAGTGAGCCATATCCCTTGTGCTGATTTTTGTGTTTTTTTTTTTTTTACTACACTTGGGTTTTAAGCAGTTGTTCGGGATCTCCATGATTTGTTGTATATGCAGCAATTCTGTTTATTGGACTTATCAATACTTGCTTTTCTTCAGTGGTGAAGCACAGACCTTTGAAAATTCTATATGGAATGGATTGACAAGCCCCATCAAACCCTCCAGTGTCCCTCACCCCCCCCCCCCCCCCCAAAAAAAAAAAGAAATTGATGATTTCAATCAACTTGTGAATATACAATGTATATGTAAAGCTCTGTGTAAATTGTCAGTGCTATATACAGTAAGTACCTAAAATAAATAAATAAACGTTTACTAGTCTACTTGGCACCATTTAATTAGACTTCCTGACAATCTTACCATTACTCTTGAGTGAATAGCCCAGACAAAACAAGAATTTATATATCATTTATATCATTTATATGTCACAGCATACCAAAGAAATTCAATGTATGGATTACATGTGGCTGTAAAATATTTTCTGACTTTTTTTCTTTTCTTTTTTTTTTTTTTTTCAGGTTGGAAATTTAGGCAAGAAGGTCGTCATGTTTTAAGTCTATAAATATATTTTGTTAGCCTTTCATTGACAACATATTTGTGCTTTGTTATCCTGTGTGGCATAAAAATGTGCTCATAACCATGTAGATATTTAGGCAGGCTAATAAAATGTATTTGGCAAATTGATTGTATAATTTATTTTTAACAAAATATATAAAATAGTTTATGTTTCAATTCCTAGCACTGTTGTTTCTACCTCAACTAAATGCTCAATGGCATTGACAAAAATGATGACGTGTGGGACCTTAAAGTCATTTCATTAAAAATGTAAATCTTATCTTTTCCTGGAAAAAAAAAAAAAAACATGATTTGATAACCTGATGTACCTACTGAAAATTTGTTATGCATAAACATATTTACACTTATACATTCTTTATTCTCAATTTGTAGAATGTTGACTTAAAACAAAACTCTACAGCCAAATATATATATATATATATATATATAGATATAGAGAGATTTTATTTATATATATATATATATATATATATATATATATATATATATATTTGTATCCTTTTTTTATTTTATTTTTATTCATGTTTATATATATATATATATATATATATATATATATATATATATATATATTTGTATCCTTTTTTTATTTTATTTTTATTCATGTTTATATATATATATATATATATATATATATATATATATATACACACACATGAATAAAAAAATTTTTAAAAATGAGTTTTTGCTGTAACACACACTTTTAATTCAAATGTGTCCCAGCAGTACTTCTTTTCAGCCATAGCTGTCCTCAGACTTTCAGGCACAGCTTAAAGAGGAACTGCAGTCGGCTCACATAATTTGTAATAAAAACATCTTTGCCACTCTGAAGATTCCCTTCAACCACTTTGCATTTTAACCGTGGGCAGCTGAAGCTACTGCCTGTTCACTTCTTGGATTTACACAGAGGCACACCTCCAGCTCTTCAGCCCCGCAGCTCTCATTGGCCCTCTTATGACTCACCCCCCCCCCCCCCCACTTCCTGGCAAACTCTCACAAGAGTGAGAGAGCCTTGCATAATGTCATAAGCCTAGGCGAATGACCAGACAAGACACAGGAAGTGGGCTGTATAAGGGATTTACTGGCAGAAAAAAAAAGTTTTACTATCCAAAGTTAAAACAACAAGGGCAGAAGATGTAATAGATGGGAAGTTGAAAAAATGACTGACGGTCCGCTTTAATTTAACTCACTGCTAAGCCCAGGTTGTCATGAACCTTCCCCCTGGGCTGGATCTCACATAGCCCAGGCTCAGATTACTACAGCATCGAATAGTGCTCACCTGTCATTACGTAAGGGCCATTCAATGCAGAAGTACAATCCGCTGCCACTAGGGAACAAGAGAAAGAGCATGCAATGTGTTCCAGCCGGAAGACCCCTAATGGTAAGTTATATATTTATCACCAGCCAGTATTATGTTTATAAAAAGAGTTTAAGGCTTAGAGATTGATGACCCTAAATCAAAAACATTCTATAGGCAGCAGTGGTAAGGACAGCATTTTTTTATAGGCTTCATATCTCAGTAATGGAAAAAATGAATCACTCTGTGTATATATTAATACAAAAGAAACTATTATCTTCACCTTTTATTCAGCTCAATATTAACATTCTTAATGTAAAGTCCTTTCAAATGTGAGCGAACAAATTCTTTACATACATACAGTTGGAAAGATAGCAGTATAAACAGGGCTGCTGATGAGGCAGTACAGCCAGCCCTCCTGTACTGGGCCTAGGCCTCATCATTTCAAAAAGGGGGGCCCGAAAACTTGTCGAGCAGGAGAGCCAGCAGTACTGCCTTAATGCTGGCACTTGTGACTCTTGTGCAGTGCTGCTCGCTTCTACTTTTCTTTTCATCCTCCAGCTGCACTGCAGGGGCATAGTTTCTAGTATCTGTGCCCCCTTCCCCCTGCTGTCTATGATCCCTGTGTGACCCTTTCCCCCACAGTGCCGTTTGCCCACCCCTCCTCTCCTGCTGACAGCTGCTGAGGGCACACACGGTGAGTTATTTTAGGATGCTGGGGGGGCTCACCATCCTGAATGAACACACCACCCTGAATGAACACAGTAAGCGATTGGTACCGATTGCTCACTGTGTGGGGTACAGATATTGCCTTTGTGCCGCTTCTCACTTGAATGGGTCTTGTTCAAGGAGGGTATCATTTCTGCCATGTCTGCAGAGGCATCACGGGCGGTGCTTTTTAGCAAAAATATCTTGATATTTTTGGAGGAGGGGGACCCTGTCAGGTAGGTTGAATGAGGCCCCCTTGAGTTCTAGCAGCAACGCTGAGTATGATTAATAAGAAGCGAACCCAGGCACATTTTCTTGCATTCAGCAGCTGTTTTCTAGGATTCACCCTGCAGATTCACAGCTAAAACCCTCATGTGACTGGCACTAGAAGGATGCAGTCATAAGTGAGTAGTGTGAACATAGCAAGCCATTATAAAAAAAAAAAAAAAAAAAAAAATTATATATATATATATATATATATATATATATACAGTGGTGTGAAAAAGTGTTTGCCCCCTTCCTCATTTTCTGTTTCTTTGCATGTTTGTCACACTTAAGTGTTTCAGAACATCAAACCAATTTAAACAATAGTCAAGGACAACACAAGTAAACACAAAATGCAATTTGTAAATGAAGGTGTTTATTATTAAAGGTGAAAAAAAATCCAAACCATCATGGCCCTGTGTGAAAAAGTGATTGCCCCCCTTGTTAAAACATACTATAACTGTGGTTGTCCACACATGAGTTCAATTTCTCTAGCCACACCCAGGCCTGATTATTGCCACACCTGTTCACAATCAAGGCATCACTTAAATAGGAGCTGCTTGACACAGTAAGGTCCACCAGAAGATCCTTAAAAGCTACACATCATGCCGAGACCCAAAGAAATTCAGGAACAATTGAGAAAGAAAGTAATTGAGATCTATCAGTCTGAAAAGGGTTATAAAGCCATTTCCAAAGCTTTGGGAATCCAGCGAACCACAGTGAGAGCCATTATCCACAAATGGCGAAGACATGGAACAGTGGTGAACCTTCCCAGGAGTGGCCGGCCGCCCAAAATTACCCCAAGAGCGCAGCGACGACTCATCCAAGAGGTCACAAAAGACCCCACAACAACGTCCAAGGAACTGCAGGCCTCACTTGCCTCAGTTAAGGTCAGCGTTCATGCCTCCACCATCAGGAAAAGACTGGGCAAAAATGGCCTGCATGGCAGAGTTCCAAGGAGAAAACCACTGCTGAGCAAAAAGAACATCAAAGCTCGTCTCAATTTCTCCACAACACATCTTGATGATCCCCAAGACTTTTGGGACAACATTCTGTGGACCGATGAGACAAAAGTGGAACTCTTTGGAAGGTGTGTGTCCAAGTATATCTGGCGTAGAAGGAACACTGCATTTCATAAAAAGAACATTATACCAACAGTAAAATATGGTGGTGGTAGTGTGATGGTCTGGGGCTGTTTTGCTGCTTCAGGACCTGGAAGACTTGCCGTGATAAAAGGAACTATGAATTCTGCTGTCTACCAAGAGATCCTGAAGGAGAATGTCTGACCATCTGTTCGTGTACTCAAGCTGAAACGAACTTGGGTTCTGCAGCAGGACAATGATCCTAAACACACCAGCAAGTCCACCACCGAATGGCTGAAGAAAAACAAAATGAAGACTTTGGAGTGGCCTAGCCAAAGTCCTGACCTGAATCCTATTGAGATGTTGTGGTATGACCTTAAAAAGGCCGTTCATGCTCAAAAACCCTCTAATGTAACTGAATTAGGACAATTCTGCAAAGATGAGTGGGCCAAAATTCCTCCAGGATGCTGTAAAAGCCTCATTGCACGTTATCGCAAACGCTTGGTTGCAGTTGTTGCTGCTAAGGGTGGCCCAACCAGTTATTAGGTTTAGGGGGCAATCACTTTTTCACACAGGGCCATGATGGTTTGGATTTTTTTTCACCTTTAATAATAAACACCTTCATTTACAAATTGCATTTTGTGTTTACTTGTGTTGTCCTTGACTATTGTTTAAATTGGTTTGATGTTCCGAAACACTTAAGTGTGACAAACATGCAAAGGAACAGGAAATGAGGAAGGGGGCAAACACTTTTTCACACCACTGTATATATATATATATATATATATATATATATATATATATATATATATATATATATAATTTTCCATCTGCAAACTGTAATGCTTAAAATTGTTGACACTTTTTGCTACAGCATATTTATTTAAAATTACAAGCTTAAATGTCAAATATATTCTCAATGACATAAACATAATTATTGCTGTAGACTACAGTTACATTTATCGGATTCTAATAAAGATGTTAAAGGGTTAAATAAAAATGAAAGCTGAACTCCAGGATATTGTCTAAATATAAGAAGTATATATTTTCAGGAATCTTGGTTTATCCTCTGTATTTCTTCCACATCTGTACAGTAATCCAGTGTGATATTGTTTTCTTTGTGCAGGGGTTTCCTGAAATAAAGACCATTCAGTGCTGCTCTTTCTCCATGTGTAGGCTGATGGGTCTTATATCCGCCCCCTTCAGTAATTTTCTGCTGGGCAGCCTCTAGTAGGCGGGCCTGCTGAATCCCTCCCACAGCTCTGCTCTCTACACAGGCTATGTACACAGGACAGTGAGGTCACCACTACTTTAAGTAAAAGCCACCAGTATGTGTGGATAAGTACTTTCAAAGTTTTTTTACCCAATAGGAAAACAATGCAATAACATTTAAAATCACTGCCTCCTCAATAAGGCATACAATTGCTGCACTATCTGTAATATTATGGTTTTCATTTATAAAAAGATCTTTGAATTTATATAATCAAAAACATCAAGTGGAATGCAAGACAGGTGATAACTGTACTACAGCAGAATAAATTCCTTTGTAGGATTGACTGACCAGTGCAAAGCGATTAAAATACAAATAATAGTGAGTAGCGCTCATTTTAAATGGAATTTCCAACTTGGATTAAAATTCTGCCAAGGAGTCCTGACAGTAATAAACTCTAGCTTTATATGGTCTGCGCTTTACACAATTTTAGAAAATTCGTTGTGTCAATCAGGTAAGGGTTGGACCATCAGTAGAAACACATGGCAAACACCCTAACCTATAACTAGACTTTGCAGCTAGTTGGACCATGTAGGGCTTCACTAGGGATCATTTAACACTTTTGAGATTATCCATAGTATTTCTTCTAACTTGCTTAAAAATCTATGTGCAATGAAGATTCTGTTTTGCCCAACAATTGAGCTTAAGAGAAGTTTGGGGGTCCAGATGGCACAGTGATGCTTTTCCTGAAAACTACAATTCTCTGCATTTTTAACCAGCTGCAACGACCCCACCTTGGACAATGGTCAAAGAGTAGTGAGAAAATGACAGGGGATGGAAGCAGAGAGGGCAATGGGAGAATAGGAAAATGAGAGATGAAGGGAGAAAAAGAGAGAGATGATGGCTATTCTTTCTTTGGTGGTATACTGGAACTTATTTTCCTCTAAATGTGAGTATATGAACATCTTTCTTCCAACATGAGGGCAACAAGTCTGTCGTGTCCACACATTAAATATACAGTCGGAATTCTCCTTTTCCCTTTTAGTCAAAGGATTCTAGTTTAATTGTCAAAGCAGTATTATATGATTCAAGAATTGCACTGCTAAAGAACATATGAAAGAGGGGAATGGGGGCTGCCATTTATGGTCTCTTTCTGAAAACCCTAGTTGACTGGTTGTAATATTTTGCTGTAAATGAATGTCACAAAAGTTGTCTCTATAATAGTTACAAAATAGAGACTTGGAAACCAAAGCATCTTCATGATTGCCAAAGGACTAATACCCATAAAAGGACAGATCTACAATGGGAGCCTTCATAACTGTTGTACCTTTAACCACTTAAGCCCCAGACCATTTTGCTGGCCAAAGACCAGAGTACTTTTTGCAATTCGGCACTGCGTTAACTGACAATTGCGTGGTCATGCAACGTGGCTCCCAAACAAAAATTTACGTCCTTTTTTTCCCACAAGCAGAGCTTTCTTTTGGTGGTATTTGATCACCTCTGCGGTTTTTAGTTATTGCGCTATAAACAAAAATAGAGCGTCAATTTTGAAAAAAACGCATTATTTTTTACTTTTTGCTATAATAAATATCCCCCAAAAATATATAAAAAAAACATTTTTTCCTCAGTTTTCTTCTACATATTTTTGGTAAAAAAAATTGCAATAAGCGTTTATTGATTGGTTTGCCCAAAAGTTATAGCGTCTACAAAATAGGGGTTCGTTTTATGGCATTTTTATTAATAATAATTTTTTTTACTAGTAATGGCGGCGATCTGTGATTTTTATCGTGACTGCGACATTATGGCGGACACATCGGTCACATTTTTGGGACCATTGTAATTTTTACAGCAATCACTGCTATAAAAGCAGTGAAGGGGTTAACCCCTAGGGGGCTAGGGAGGGGTTAAGTGTGTCCTGGGGAGTGATTGGGCTACGAATGACACTTCACTGATCATAGCTCTCAATCACAGGGAGCTATGATCAGTGACAGTGTCACTAGGCAGAACGGGGAGATGCTTGTTTACATTAGTATCTCCCCATTCTTCAGCTCCGTGAGGCGATCGTGGGTATCCCCGCTGTGATTGAATCTGCAAGACCCACGATCCTACTCACTGAACTCCCGGCAGGGTCGCGTGCACTGCCGGAGGTGCGCACATGACCACACAGAGGCAAATTCATAGGAACGTACCTGTACACGCATTTGCCCAGCCGTGCCATTCTGCCGACGTATATATACATGCGGCGGTCGGCAAGTGGTTAATGTACTCAACCTTCAAATATTTGAAAACCAGAGCAACTTTGGGCATTGGATCAATCTACACTAACCAGTCCTTGAAATATAATTAATATGAGCCCCTTATACTCTTGAAGAACTGCATCCATCAAAAGATGTCCAACAAAAATGGTTGTAAAACCTGTACAACCACTTTTACCTGCACGGTTTAGGAGATATTTACAATATACGCTTGTGCTGATGTAATCGGCCCATGCGCACTTTTGAAAGAGCATGATCATGACGTCACGTGACTCCAGCCAGTCACAGAGCCAGAGTCAGAGGGCCCAAAAGGAATAGTGCTGAAGATGGATGCTTCCAGCCAGTGGGGACAGTGGTGACATTGCAGGCTTCTTTTCAGTGACACATAATGGGCTACTATGCGATGCATAGTAGCCCATTATGCTTTAACTTTGCAGGGAAATAAAGAGGAAGTAAAACCCATCAGGGTTTACTTTCTCTTTAAGTTGGTACACATGCAGAAATCTTCCCTGCTGAGACATTGTATTCTGACAGTGGGGGCCCTCTGCTGTCAGAATACACAGAGCAGCAGTTCCATTCTACAAAACCTGATCTGATGATCAGCTCCAGTCTAACAGGCAGGGCTACACACAGGTCAATGCAAGGATTTTTGTCTACTCAAGCGAAGTGGCCGTTCGTGCCCCCCCCCCCCAATTTTCTGGTAAAATATAAAAGATGAGGATGACAACTAAATAGATACTCAACATGTAAAACCTTAAAATTGTGTAGCGGTGCCACCGTGGGGGTCATTGCGTGTTTCAGCATCCACACATCACCCTGCTGGTTAGACATTCATTTTGACACACTTTTTCCAGTCAATGAACAGTCTCTTGCTTGTTTTTGTTGTTTTTATTAGGAGATTAAACTTGGATTGGAAAAAGGGACATGGAATGCCCAAATGGTAAATCTTTCTTAGGAAAAGAAAGGTAGTTTGAATCCAAATTGACAGTCTCTGCTACTACACATCTCCTCCAGCACACAACTTGAGATCACTTACTTGTCTCTACTGTCCAATTCTCGATTCCTGTCACCATTAGCACATTGCTAGGCCTCACTCTGAATAAGTCCTAACATTTTTATAGTAGACATTTTAGATGAAGAAGATAATTGTGCTAATTGATCCTTGGTGGACCACTGCTCCCAGCAATTCCGATGCAAATCGCGCCAACCCTCCTGGCTGCAGTGGCTTAACTTCAACAACACCACAGTCTCTCCCTCTGGCGCCACATCTAATTCTGGCGTGTCTCTCCCAGAGCTTCTCACTGTGGTTCTCACTCACTGACCATGGCATGGATCCCTCCTAAATGACTTTCCTGGTCCTGTTGCCTGCTGTCTTCCTCCTTCCAGGACCCCTCACAATGACTGTTTAAATAGAGGCACCCTCCCAGCTCCCGAGCTCCAGGCCGAGGTCAACCTCCCCAAGAAAGGGGGTCTCTCAAGGGTCACCACAGCCTAACATGCCATCATTCAGTTCTTCCACCCGACAACTCCTCCCACAACAGGCTGACCATGGGTATATATAGGAGGCCTCCCCCTGCCAATCCCAGTTTGGGATTGGTCAAATCTCCCAAATACACCCTGTGTCACTCCAGCAATCTACCCTGCCTCTTTTCTAGAACCTTCTCACTGGAAACAAAGGAGGCGCCAGAGAGCTGAGGCACATGTCAGTCACCTGCTGGCTGCTGCTACACTAAACCACTCCCCTGCCCCCAGATCAAAAACAAGCCTAGCTCACAGCTAGACCTGCCTAAATTTACCTACCTAAGTTAGAGGGTGCTACACTTGTATGCAATAAAACAAAGACAAGGTTCATCTTTTGTATAATCCGGGGAATCTACTGGAGTTCCTGTCTTTGCCTGGATCATCTACCCTATGGAGGGACCTGCCTATTCGACCATCTGTTAATTCAGTGGTCCAGTCCTTAAGGTGAGCGAAGCGATTGCTCTGAAGGTGGAGGGTCTGTCACCATTATCTTCCTTGAATTGTGCAATTGTCACATGGAATCCTCTTGGTGTTTGTTAGGACCTTTAGTCCTCTTGCCTTCTCTTGTTGGACTTTTTTGTGATTGCTTTTTAAATACTGCATTTATCATTGTATTTTTAATGTACCTGTTCTTGCGCTGCATCTTACCTTATGCATTTTACTTGGATTATGTGGTGATCTTTTTGTTAGCTGCATTAGTTTTAAAGTTATTTAGGAATTATTTTGCTCTGATTGCTTTATTTGGATATATAACTCGTGTAGGGCAATCGCCGTTTTCCTATGTAGGTGACCTATCATCCAGGATCTATTAGTCATACATGTCATTCCCTGCCCATGAGCCGTTAAGCTCCCTCCACCCTTCCTAGCGACACCCACTATGTCTGTACTAGGCCCACAGGTGGGACAGTGAAGCCTGGTTGATCATGGCGGGGGAGGGGTCCGCATGTGGAAGCCGCTTGTATCACTTCCACATCGGAAGCCAAGAATTGGCTTGTTAAAAGCACACATCTGCAGCAAGTTAAAAATCGGAATCCCCAGCTAGTGGGTGGGGATTCAGATGTTAGCGCCCCCCCCCCCCCCCATCCTAACGCCCTAAGGCAGCTGCCCTTATAGTTGCACAGGTCCTGGCTACACAGAGATCAAAAGTCAGCTGGCTCCTGCTGAACCAGATACGTTTTGATCAGTGTGTACCCAGCTTTAGCATATTCATTGCTCCAGTAGGCTCCCTCCACTGCTGTGACTCGTCCTCTGCAGCTTTTGTGTAAGTTGTGCCTAGCTGTGGTCACACTCCAGCTTCAACATCATACCATATAGGTGTCATGATCAGGGGTCAGGCTCGAAGACCAGTTGCTATAGCATTAGCCGGACTACCACCGACCAGCAGGATAGGTACACAGGCAGTCACCCTGGCAGATGATGTGGGCTCACCTGAGATGCAGAGTCTAAGTACTAAGTCAAGTCAAATCAAGTCAAGCTTTATTGTCATTCTATTACACGTAAGAACATACAGTAGAACAAAATGTCGTATCTCACAGGGCCACGGTGCTATATACAAATTAAACATAATTATAAATAAATATACAAAGAATAAAAACACCAATAAAATTGTCTAGTGCATATTCAAGATTAAAAAGGAGGGGACGTGAGACGTTCCTGGTCACAATTTATAGGTTGTAGAAAAGGTTTCAAAGAGGATTGGAGTTGAGGGCTCTCACAGCCTGGGGGAAAAAAACTGTTGAGCAGTCTGGCAGTCCTGGTTTTGATACTCCGGTACCTTCTACCTTATACAGTGCCTTGCGAAAGTATTCGCCCCCCTTGAACTTTTCAACCTTTTGCCACATTTCAGGCTTCATACATAAAGATATAAAATTTAAATTTTTTGTGAAGAATCACCAACAAGTGGGACACAATTGTGAAGTGGAACGAAATCTATTGGATATTTTAAACTTTTTTAGCAAATAAAAAACTGAAAAGTGGTGCGTGCAAAATTATTCGGCCCCTTTACTTTCAGTGCAGCAAACTCACTCCAGAAGTTCAGCGAGGATCTCTGAATGATCCAATGTTGTCCTAAATGACTGATGGTGATAAATAGAATCCACCTGTGTGTAATCAAGTCTCTGTATAAATGCACCTGCTCTGTGATAGTCTCAGGGTTCTGTTGAAAGCACAGAGAGCATCATGAAGACAAAGGAACACACCAGGCAGATCCGTAATACTGTTGTGGAGAATTTTAAAGCCAGATTTGGATACAAAAAGATTTCTCAAGCTTTAAACATCCCAAGGAGCACTGTGCAAGCGATCATTTTGAAATGGAAGGAGTATCAGACCACTGCAAATCTACCAAGACCTAGCCGTCCCTCTAAACTTTCAGCTCAGACAAGGAGAAGACTGATCAGAGATGCAGCCAAGAGGCCCATGATCACTCTGGATGAACTGCAGAGAACTACAGCTGAGGTGGGAGAGTCTGTCCATAGGACAACAATCAGTCGTACACTGCACAAATCTGGCCTTTATGGAAGAGTGGCAAGAAGAAAGACATTTCTCAAAGATATCCATAAAAAGTCTCGTCTAAAGTTTGCCACAAACCACCTGGGAGACACACCAAACATGTGGAAGAAGGTGCTCTGGTCAGATGAAACCAAAATCGAACTTTTTGCCCACAATGCAAAACTATATGTTTGGCGTAAAAGCAACACAGCTCATCATCCTCAACACACCATCCCCACTGTCAAACATGGTGGTGGCAGCATCATGGTTTGGGCCTGCTTTTCTTCAGCAGGGACAGGGAAGATGGTTAACATTGAGGGGAAGATGGATGCAGCCAAATACAGGACCATTCTGGATGAAAACCTGTTGGAGTCTGCAAAAGACCTTAAACTAGGACGGAGATTTATCTTCCAAGAAAACAATGATCCCAAACATACAGCAAAATCTACAAAGGAATGGTTCACAAATAAACGTATCCAGGTGTTAGAATGGCCAAGTCAAAGTCCAGACCTGAATCCAATCGAGAATCTGTGGAAAGAGCTGAAAACTGCGGTTCACAAACGCTCTCCATCCAACCTCACTGAGCTCGAGCTGTTTTGCAAGGAAGAATGGGCAAGAATTTCAGTCTCTCGATGTGCAAAACTGATAGAGACATACCCCAAGCGACTTGCAGCTGTAATCGCAGCAAAAGGTGGCTCTACAAAGTATTAACGCAAGGGGGCCGAATAATTTTGCACGCCCCACTTTTCATTTTTTTATTAGTTAAAAAAGTTTCAAAAATCCAATAGATTTCGTTCCACTTCACAACTGTGTCCCACTTGTTGGCAATTCTTCACAAAAAATAAAAATGTTATATCTTTATGTTTGAAGCCTGAAATGTGGCAAAAGTTTGAAAAGTTCAAGGGGGCCGAATACTTTCGCAGGGCACTGTACTAACCGGTGTTCACCAGAGCTGCTGATGGTAAAGATGGATTTTGCAGCATGTTAGTACCAAGTTGCGGTCCTCAGGATCGCCTCACCAAGAGGTGAACAAGTCAGGGTCCAGTAGCGAATAAGAAGGTGAGGATCAATAAAAAAAAGCGTAGTCAGTGAACAAGCCAAAGGTCAGTAATCAATAGTTGCAGGTTGGGATCAGGCAGAAGTGTAATCAAGGAAAAAGCCAAGGGTCAATAACGAGTGGTAGAAAAATATGGACAGCAGCAGGGAAGAAGAGAGCGAGATACAGTACTGGTTGAAGAGAGCACAATAATCTGCCAAACAGAAAGTGCAGAGACATGGCTTAAATCAGGAAGTTCATGGGAGGAGCAAAGAGTTCAAGGTTCAGCAGAAGTCAAGGCACAATGGATCAGACTGGGTTCTGTCCAGCATTCTAGGTAGCTCCGCAAGAAGAGTCATTGCCAGACGCAGCAGAGGTCCCTTGTTCAAATTCAGGCCCTGACAACGGGGTTAAAGCGGGATTCCACCCTAAAGTGGAACCACCGCTGATCGGAACCCCCCCCCCCTCCTCCGGTGTCACAATTGACACCTTTCAGGGGGGAGGGGGGTGGAGATACCTGTCAAAGACAGGTATTTTCACCCACTTCCGGGCATAGACTCCCACGGGAGTCTACGCCATTTCCTGCCCTGCCGCGCTGTCTGCTGGGACACACACGGGTCCCAGTGACAGCGCAGAGATTTCCTATTGCGTGGCGCGGTTCGCGCATGCGCAGTAGGGAACCGGGAAGTGAAGCCGATTCGCTTTACTTCCTGATTCCCTCACCTCGAATGGCGGCGGCAGCAGCCGAGGCCCGAGCGGTCGATCGGCCTCGGCTTCCGGCATCGCTGGAACCCGGGACAGGTGAGTGTCCATTTATTAAAAGTCAGCAGCTGTAGTATTTATAGCTGCTGGCTTTTAATATATTTTTTTTGGGCGGAATCCCTCTTTAATGTTCCTGTGTGGTATGTGAAAATGCTGGGCTTTGGGTGAAGGACGAGAGCAGGGTTTTTTTCCTTCCAGCACTACAAGTGTGGGCTTTTTTTTATCTTTCTGAAGTTCGGCTGTATTATGACACCACATCTCTTGTTGTTTATGTTCATATTTTTGAATAGGTTAGGAATATACTGGGACTTTTCGGGCTCAACATAGATGTATGCCACATACACACTATATTTTATGGAAAATAATGATTTTTAATAGTGTGTATGTGGCATACATCTACGTAGAGCCTGAAAAGTTCCAGTATATTCCTAACCTATTTACGATTTTTACTTTCCTTTCAGTAAACCTGCCCTGCAAGTTACAGCACAGAATGATACAGCCTGGAAAGCAGAACAGGTCAGGACTAACAGGTGGAGAATATGCAGTCTGTCATCCATGATCTGTTATCTTCAATTTGCCCAGGGATGAACCCTGATGTCTGCTGTACAGGAAGTAGTGGTCAGGGCTGCAGAATAATGGTGTCTTACTTGTCCTTGCCACCTGTACTGAAGCTCTCACTGTAACAGCCCCAATCCAGCCAGCAAGCCCTGACAGGAACCTGCTCTGGGAGACAGTGTATTTCTCCTTTCTGAAATGGGGAGTGGCTGTTTCATAGAGCGGAAGGCGGTAATAGATATGGGCACATCCTCGGCTGTTTTTGGCAAGGCTTTAGGCCTCATTCACACCTCAGCGTTTTGTAGTTTGAAGCTCGAAGCTTCAAAACGCTGAAGGATAAAAAATCAATTAGACCCCTTTGACACTGAGGCGCTTTTCAGTCGCTTTTACTCTAAAAAATTTTATTCAAAAAATTTAAATCAATGAATGCTTTCACACTGGGGCAGTGGGCTGACAGGGTGGTGAAAAAACGCCCCTCTCCATTGAAATGAATAGAAAGCACTTCAAAAGTGCCTGAAAAGCTCTTCAAAAGCGCTCATATGTTTTACTGGCAGTTTAGAAGTGCCTCAGTGTGAAAGGGGCCTTATTCTCTATGGAGATGGTTAAAATCTCCACTCCAAGTCACCTGAAGCCAAACGCCTGAAGCTCATAAAAGTTCTGAAGCTCTTTTTTTTTGTAGCTCAAATCGGGCAGATATTGTAATGCTTTTTGTTCATTAGAAATGCATGGAAATGTTTGATTTGAGAGTGTTTAGTGAGCTTCGTTGTGTGTTTCTGAGCGTTTTTCTGCTCAAATGCAATAGTTAAAAAAAAAATAATAGTAATAGATAATAAATAGAATACATGAATAAATAATCATAATAATCATAAATAAAATAACCCCACCCCCTACCCCTAATAATAACCCCTAACCCTAATCCCAACTCCAACCCCTAACTCTAATATTAATCCCTAATTTTAACCCTAACCCCAAACCTAAAAAAAATTAAAAAATAAAATAATTAATAATTAATAAACCCCTAACCCTATCAACTCCTAACCCATTACAAAAAAAAGATTAAAAAAAATGAATACATTGTAGAATAGTAGATTTTTTAAGAAAGGCCTGGATACTTTCCTAGATACACATAATAGAACTGTATACTAATATTTATAGGTAAGGATGATCTAAGGAACATCCGATTGCCTCTTGGGGGATCAGGAAAGATTTTTTTTTCCCCTGCTGGAGCACATTGGATTATGCTTTTATTGGGGTTTTTTGCCTTCCTCTGGATCAACTGTGGGTATAGAATTGTTTGGTTGAGCTGGATGGACTTTTTTCAATAAGACTAACTATGTAATAATACATAAATAAATACATAAAAGTGGATGAAAAACTGAAAAACATAGCAACAATTTTACTATGTGCAAAAACTGAGAAAGTGATAAAAAATTATAACAGTAATGAAAATTCTGTTCTTAATTGTTTTCAAACGAACATCTGCAACCATTTGCTAGTGAACACAAACACTATATATAAGTAATTTTTCATAAAATTTCAAAATATTCTATACAAGTTCAATCTGGGCATTTTTTTTCCTATAGTTATTCTGTATGTATGATGTGAAGAAGGCCTCAATGTTTCAGGTCACTCATGAATTACAGCAATCGTCCACGCTGTGGCAGTGTCGAGTCTTAGTTGAAGTGCAATCAGTACATCAAATAGCTGTTGGTTGAAAGAGTAGTGGATTAACTAATTTCAGCTTCCAAAGAACTGACTCAATCTTTTCCACACCCATGTTTTTGTGCATTTATGGAAAGGGCGCATTGCCAAAACATACATTGGCTGATTGCAGAGATGTTATTCTGGGAGAATTATTTTACATGTAGAAAAATGGGAGAGTACAATTTAGGCATGTATCTTAACATGATTAAAGTGACTCAACAGTAATCACTTCAAAAATGAAAACATAAAACCCAAGCCCAACAAAAAGGTGCTATTTATAGTTGTAGAAAAACACAGGGGGTTGTGAATCACCTAAATTAAAGAGGTTTCACATACAACCTCTAGTAACCTACCCACTCACTATAGTACAGTGGGGCTCTATGGCCAAAAAACATAGAATAGAAAAGAAAAGGCAAATAAGCAAGGCTGCCCAAGGACCATAATCGTGAGCCACCTGAGTATGATTACTAAAACAAAATTCTACAAAGATAATCAGGAAAATTTGTATAAATGTATTGAATGCACAAATAGTTCAATGCAAAACAAAGGAAACTGAAAAATATATAAAGGAACCACCCATCACCAATAAAAAGACAACGTTGCCTAATAATCACTAAAAAATGCGCCAAAACTCTCACACACAAACAGTTCAATCATATGCAACAAAACTACATTTGAGCAATAAACACATGGAAACAGTGTATATATGACCACCAATAACTGGAAAGAACATGGCAGTGTGGCAAGCATAGAACCGAAAAATATAAGGTTCAGTGGAATAAACCCAAATCACAATGGATTCAGTACATAACCTAATCTTGCCACTATGCCAATGTCATAAACCCTGGGTTCATGGATGTGTTATGTACAACACTAAACAGAGGGGTGGGTACACTGGACAGGCCGTGGATAGCTGAACTGATAGATAAATCCAGGCTCCTTAAGACTAATTTAAGACAGCACACTTCCACAATGGGTTAAGTCGTGGTCACAGTGCAATGCACCATAATTAATCCTCTGTAGTTGGAATGACCATATTAGACAACGTGTCTTTTTAGTGGTGATGGTGGGTGGTTCCTTTTTATATT
The DNA here is from genome assembly GCF_037356315.1 of Lithobates pipiens. NCBI lineage: Eukaryota > Metazoa > Chordata > Amphibia > Anura > Ranidae > Lithobates > Lithobates pipiens. The sequence continues at coordinate 222,676,809 of NW_027507748.1, read as the reverse complement.
TTTCAGTTTAATTTGTTTTGCATTGAGCTATTTTTGCATTCAATAAATTTTTCCAATTTTTCCTGATTATCTTTGTAAAATTTTGTTTTAGTAACTCCGATGGCTCGCGGTTATGCTCCTTATGCCGTGTACACACGTAGCCGACTATCCGACGGACTTAGTCTGGCGGACTTTCCGCCAGACTGTCTGTCCGACTTTCCGAACGGGCTACTTGCCCACACACGGCACTTTTTCAGCAGACTAATACGGCGTACTGAGTCCGCCGTACTATCCGCCCTACTTTTGGAATGAACGGACTCGCCCACACACGGAGGAAAGTCCTCTCATTTCGAGCGGGTCTCCAGGTAGGCGGGGCCCGCAAAGGAGACGTCGCTGGCCCCGCCACCTGGTATGGACTTAAAGGGCAACCCCAACGCTGAAAAAAATCGGCATGGGGGTTCCCCCCAGGTCCACATCAGACCCTTGTCCGAGCACGCTACCCGGCCGACCAGGAAAGGGGGGGACGAGCGAGCGCCCCCCCCCTCCTGAGCCGTACCAGGCCGTGTGCCCTCAACATGGGGGGTGCCCACCCCAAAGCACCTTGTCCCCATGTTGATGAGGACAAGGGCCTCTTCCTGACAACCCTGGCCGTTGGTTGTCGGGGTCTGTGGGCGGGGGGCTTATTGGAATCCGGGAGCCCCCTTTAATAAGGGGGCCCCCGGATACCGGCCCTCCACCCTATGTGAATGAGTATGGGGTACAATGTACCCCTACCCATTCACCTGTGAAAAAAAGTACAAAAAAAACACAACACAGAGTAAAAATAGTTTATTGCAGAGCTTCGGGGGTCTTCTCGCTGGACTCCTATCTTCTGCTAGCTTTTTTGCTAGCGGAGGAGCCCTGCTTTCTTCCTCGCCGCCGGCCTCTTCTTCCGACTTCGGGGGTCTTGTCCCCCTCTTCGGTTCCTCTGAGGATGCTGGGACTGTGACATCATAATAGGCGGGGACATCATCCGGTGATGTCCCTATATAAGTCGCTGTGCTCCCGGTACCCGTCACTGTGAGTGGAGGGAGCGACGAGTCAACATCTGAAGAGAAGAAGAAAAGAACAGAAGGCGGCGACGACGACAGCGGTGACAGAAGACCGGGCCACCGCCTGTAAAAGAGCTAAAAGAAGGCGCGGTGGCCCGGCAAAAGAACCGAAGAGGGGGACAAGACCCCCGAAGTCGGAAGAAGAGGCCGGCGGTGAGGAAGAAAGCCGGGCTCCTCCGCTAGCAAAAGAGCTAGCAGAAGATAGTGGAGGAGTCCGGCGAGAAGACCCCCGAAGACGGAAGACCCCCGGAGCTGTGCAATAAACTATTTTTACCCTGTGTTGTGTTTTTTTTGTACTTTTTTTCCCAGGTGAATGGGTAGGGGTACATTGTACCCCATACTCATTCACATAGGGTGGGGGGCCGGTATCCGGGGGCCCCCTTATTAAAGGGGGCTCCCGAATTCCGATAAGCCCCCCGCCCGCAGACCCCGACAACCAACGGCCAGGGTTGTCGGGAAGAGGCCCTTGTCCTCATCAACATGGGGACAAGGTGCTTTGGGGTGGGGGGGCCGCGCGGCCCCCCTTCCCCAAGGCACCCCCCATGTTTAGGGCACGCGGCCTGGTACGGCTCAGGAGGGGGGGGTCGCTCGCTCGTCCCCCCCTTTCCTGGCCAGCCGGGTAGCGTGCTCGGACAAGGGTCTGATGTGGACCTGGGGAGAACCCCCACGCCGTTTTTTTTTGGCTTTGGGGTTGCCCTTTAAGTCCATACCAGGTGGCGGGGCCAGCGACGTCTCCTTCGCGGGCCCCGCCTACCTGGAGACCCACTCAAGATGAGCGGACTTTTCTCCGGGCGGGAAAAGTCCGTTCATTTCAAAAGTACGGCGGACTGGCATACGCACGGCCGGATTGTCCGCCGAAATGCGAGTCCGGCGGGAAGATTGGAGTGCAAAACTACTTTCTAAGTCCGCCGTACTTTCGGGTCAAAAAAGTCTGCTGGAGGCTACACACGTGGGGATTGTCCAGCGGACTTGAGTTTGCCGGACTTTTCCACCCGATTGTTTGATCGTGTGTACGCGGCATTAGGCAGCCTTTGCTTATTTGCCTTTTCTTTTGTATGCTATTTATAGTTGTACATTATCAAAATCACAAACTGGTACTACTCACTACTGAATAATGTTGTTATTAAAGCTCCTCATGTTACAACACTGTGAAACCACTGGAATTTGACTTTGTCATAGTATCACATCACAATATGAACATTAAGGGATCGTTCACACCAGATGTGGTGGCGTTGCACTGGCAGATATTTCCAGCACAGCTTCGGTGCAGAGACATGTGCCTTGTTTCTAATGGTGTCAGTTCACACCAACAGTGCATCTCAGTGCTTCTGTGGTAAATAGAACAGTATTAAAATGCCACTTGGGACATTTCAATTTGGTTCTTAAAAAAAAAAAAATAAAGAAAAAAGTGTGATTTACTGGAATTGATCTTTAAAGGTCTCTGAACAGACCCTTAAAGGAGAAGTATAGCCAAATCTTGTTTGGCTGTACTTCTCCTGTGGATCACAGGAGTGCAGTTCATTTTGCACTCATGTGACCCGTTTGAAGCCCACTGTCAGGTGACGTCACAGAGCATGTCCATGTTTGGAAAGGATTGTGACCATATGGTCAGGATTCACCCACATGCCTGGACTGGCACCCAGCTCAGCCTTTCAGCGAGCCAGAGCAGGCCACTCCCACCTCCTCCACAGCCCAGCACTCCAGTAAGAGCAGGGGGGCAGAACCGCTCACAGAACCGAGTGATCATCGGTGTATGATTCACAAAAAAACATGAATCCCATATATCCCAATTCCTGCGAGGAATCCCTTTACCAACTTCACCGAACATAGGGGCGAACCTGGTATCAAAAAATACCTGAACTTTCCTACCCCTGCCCAACTGATTCGTTTTTGAGTTGTGCAACACCAGGGACAACCTATCCTCCCCGAAGGTGAGCTCTGTAGCCCATAGGCCCCCTTTTACCTTTTTGGAAGGGTTAACTAGCTCGCCAATCTGAAAACGCCCCAAAGAACACCATGGAGAACGTTGTTTTGATCAACAAAACCTCATAATCCGATGAACACATAACCAACTGGGCTAAAACCCTCCCCAGAAGCTCAAACGAAACAGGGCGCCTGGAGTCCCCATGCTTCTGTGAGTGCCGATACCCTTTCTTTGCTTGCCGTACAACAAAATCTTTTGTGAAGTCCTGGCAACCCTGCAACTTGAACAAAAATGCCAACCCTGTCAATTTTTTCTCCAACCCTGACACTGGCACCCCTTCTTCCAGGTTTCATGAGACAAAATACAGAACCATCAACCATAGTTCCTGTCCCTCCTGCTCACTCTCGACCTGTGGCACAAATACCACCGGAAACAATTACAGCAATACCATGTTCCGAAGAAAACCCACCTCTTTCCACAAATCCAGCCAAGGCCCTGCACTCCACCTACCCTGAAAAAAGACCCCAAAAACAAGTCAAAGTTACTAACTAGCCTTAGGCTCGGTTCACACCAGACGCGATACGACTTGCCGCGCCGCGACCTGACAAGTGGCCCCCGTTCTGTACTACGGAACCGTTCTAAGAGGAGCGACTCAAGTCGCTCCGACTTAGAAAAAAGGTTCCTGTACTACTTTTGCGGCGACCTCGGGCGACTTGCATTGACTTCTATACAGAAGTCGTTTTGCAAGTCGCCGCTGAGGTTGCGGCAGGTCGCGGCGCGGCAAGTCGTGCCGTGTCTGGTGTGAACCGAGCCTTACATCCACAACGCCCTCCTGTTAAAATCTTCCAGATGCCAGACGTGTAATTCCTCCCTGTGCTACCGTATCAGTCGCACCAAATGAGTAGGCCCTTCTGTTTTTTCTGGGGCCAAGAGGATGCAGAAACGGACGGCAATGTGTTCCAATGTAACCAGAAGCACCGCGCAGATCTCAGATGAGGCCAGGCCCACACAAAGGAAATCATCCAAGTAATGGATGATGGAATTTACTCCTGCGACCCACTCCATTAAGGAACTGAACTTCTCAAACAAAGCACACAAAATAGAACAGCCCATGGGCAGGCAGCGATCTACATAGAATTCCTCCTGCCAATGACAAACTAGCAGATGGAAACTGTTGGGATGAACAGGAAGCAGTCTGAATGCAGATTCAATATCAGATTTTGCCATCATAGCCCCTTGCCCATGACATCGTACCCAGAAAACAGCTGCATCAAAGGAAGTGTGCGAGACAGTGCACATCTCAGTCGATCGCGTCATTAACTGACCCCTCTTCAGAAAGGAAAGGTGGTGAATCAGCCTAAATTTATTGGGCTCTTTCCTCGGCACGACCCCCAAGGGAGAGATAACCAAATCCACTAAAGGAATAGAAGGGAAGCAGTTTCTCAGACACCACTTCCGCATGTTGCGTGGCTGAGCGCAAGTTAGAAATTAGAAGGAATATAAAACCCCTCTGAGAAACCCAGGCCTAACAACCGTGCTGCCTCCTTCTCCACGTACCTATCAAGGAAAGGCTGCATCCTTTCCACCATCACTGGTGTCATCCCTTTTGCCAACAGATTCACTGGCACAACCTTTTCCCTGCTTGAAGCAACTTTCGTGCTTGTATCGGCAAAGACCCCTCAAACTTGCATGAACTCTCATTATATTGCCAACAGACCCCCTTTTTATTTGCGGTCGATTGTCCAGGGGTGGATGAGCCACCACCCCCCCTTGAAAAGATGGGGGCCCTTGCTGACGTCATAAGTCGCATCCACAGGCTAATATCCTTGTGGTCCCACAGCAAGGATGGGCAGATCACCCTTTGCTGACGAAACTGTTCATTGTATCTTAACTATGTAGTTCCCCCATAGACTCCCCGTAGACTCTGTATGGCCCTCCCACAGTGTCCAGATAGCAGAAGAGTGCTGAAGACTGCTGAAGTGTTCAGGGTTCTTCTTGCCAATCACTAGCCATGATGGAGAAAGCCTGCAGCCAGTTTGGGAAAGTTCGCGGGATGGGGGTCTGTATCGCCGCTTCTCCTCATCCTCCTCCTTGTGCTTCTCTGGCTTAACCCTATCTTAATTGAACTTCTCCGGTGGCAGCTGTGAGAATATCTCCACATAATCACCTTTCCAAATCTTCTCCCGAACCTCTGGTTTATGGTGAGCTCCCAGGGTCCCCTCAAAGCACACATAGACTTCACATTTTGCAAAGTCGGCCAGGCTAACTACAGAGCCTCCCCCGCCGTCTCCGCCTTGTCCCCCGCTGCCACCTTGCTAGCCACACCCTGACCCACCTCCGCAGTGTCCACTATGGCGGGAGCCGCTGCCGTAGTAGGCGGTGGGGGGGAAGCCCCGGACCTGGGATCCCTCGGCCCATCCACCCCCCAGGTGCAATGCGGCCGCAAGGGAGTCTCTCCTGCTCATCCCAGGTTCAAACCTCTGGACCAATTAATTCAAACCCGCCAGGAACCCCTGCAACCCTACATCTGTCTTGGCGTGGTCGCAGACCAATGCAGATGGGGGAGACTCTGCAGGCAACGCAGCCCACTGGCATGGAGAATTTTTACTGGACCTAGTCCCACTCCCTGTAACCACAACCACATCCCCGTCAGTTCTAAAGGCACAAACAGAAGTAACAGTGGACTTACCAAGCTGCCTAGGAAGGGTCCACCAGCCGAAGTTCCCACCTCCATCGCTGCAGGGTGTCCGTGAGGCTCCTCCTCTTCCGACTGGGACAGCTCACCCTCTGATTGATTGACCGTCATGTCTTCCTCCCTCACTGACAGCCCTCCAGGGGATCCATCCCTGAATGCCGAGGATCTGCGTTGTTGGAGGCCCCACCTCCTCACGCCAGATCCACCCATAGATTTCTTGGTCGCCTTCCCCAGGCCTTTTCCGCACTCCCCTCTCTGGCATCCAGTCTCACCCCTTCCTTCCGACCTCATCTGTTGCCATCTGTGCATCGGAGAGCCGTCGGTTTCAGCATGGGAAGGCCTGGCGGCCACTGATGATCGATTCCCTTGCCGAAGCCCCGCCCCCCACCTGACACATCACCAGAGGCGGAACCAGTATGGTCCTGCTCCCGCTGTATGTTGGGCCTAGTGGGGGCTCCAGTACTCCTGGAGGCCCCATCCGTCAAGCTCCGTCCTTAAGGGGGATTCCTTCCAGGACCCCCTGCTGTGGGCACAGCCGAGCGCTTACCAGGAGCCCTTGAAAGGGCCTTTATAGGACTCCCTGTGTGACTCCGAGCTCCGAGGAAGGAGTCCGGGGAGAGGCACTCCAGCGGCAGAGACCACCGAGCTCGTGTGGACTCCTGCGTGGGGATCCCTCACTCAGTACAGATGCCAGCCATTCCTGCAGCTACTCCTTGCCCAGGGATGCTACTTCTGCCCACAGCTGGGCCAGCAATCTGTCCATGACCAACATGCTGCCTCCAAGCTCTCTCCTCACACTGACACTGAACGCTAGGGAGGGGCCATTTCCTTATTTACTGCCTCTGACCCTTCCTCCTCCAGCTGCCCCAATCAGGTGAGCTCTTACATTCCCTACGCTCTGCCCCCTGTTTCCCCTGTCATGCATGCCCTCCGCTATTTTTTTATTTTTTGCTGAGTACCTGTCACAGCCCATCTGAGTACCCGGGTACCTGTCACAGACCATCTGAGTACCCTAGTACCTGAATACTTGTCACAGTTCATCTGAGTACCGGAGTACCTGAGTACCTGACTACCTGTCACAGTCTACCTGAGTACCGGAGTACCTGTGACAGCCCATCTGAGTACCTGTCAGCCCATCTGAGTACCTAAGTACCTGTCACAGTAGATCTGTTTACCCAAGTACCTGAGTACCTGTCACAGTTCATCTGAGTACCCGAGTACCTGTCACTGCCCATCTGAGTACCTGAGTACCTGTCACAGTTCATCTGAGTACCCGAGTACCTGAGTACCTGTCACAGTCCATATGAGTACCTGAGTACCTGTCACAGTCCATCTGAGTACCCGAGTACCTGTCACAGATCACCTGAGTATCCGAGTACCTATAACAGTCCATCTGAGTACCTGAGCACGCATATATGGATTTTGCTTTTACATAATAAATATTGTTATACAGTATTATGCTATGTCTGGGCATTTTTGTTTCCTATATGTGAAAGCCGTTTTCCACAAAGGAGATAACTGGTGGTAAAAGGAGAGAGCTGCAATGGCATTCTGAAGGCTTATTGGTTTCATACGTTTGGTGAGTGCATTCCCATAGGGGGTCGGCCTTGGTACCACAAGTGGTGATCTGTATGGTGGAAGCTGGGTTTTAATCACAAACGCAAGTCGACTGAATAAAGCACCCTATCTTCTGAACACTGAACTGAACTCTTACGCATATTCTGAAAAAAATGTGCATGCGCTGCTATACATAAAAAGTGGACTTTCTAGTTTTTGTTTCATGTTTTATGTATTTATGATACATCTGAGTACCTGTCACAGTTCATCTGAGTACCCAAGTACCTGAGTACCTGTCACAGTCCATCTGAGTACCTGGGTATCTGCCACAGTTCATCTGAGTACACGAGTACCAGAGCACCTGTCACAGCCCATCTGAGTATCTGTCAAAGTTCATCTGAATAACTGTCACAACCCATCTGAGTACCTGAGTACCTGTCTCAGCCCATCAGAGTACCCAAGTACCTGTCACCAGGCCATCAGAGTACCCGAGTACCTGTCACCAGGCCACCAGAGTACCGGAGCACCTGTCACCAGGCCATCAGAGTACCCGAGCACCTGTCACCAGGCCATCAGAGTACCCGAGCACCTGTCACCAGGCCATCAGAGTACCCGAGCACCTGTCACCAGGCCATCAGAGTACCCGAGTATCTATCTCCAGCCCATCAGAGTACCCGAGTACCTGTCACCAGCCCATCAAAGTAACTAAGTACCCGTCACCAGCCCATCAGAGTAACCGAGTATCTGTCTCCAGCCCATCACAGTAGCCCATCAGAGTACCCGAGTATCTATCTGTGAATACTTGTCACAGTTCATCTGAGTACTGGAGTACCTGAGTACCTGGCTACCTGTCACAGTCTACCTGAGTACCGGAGTACCTGTGACAGCCCATCTGAGTACCTGTCAGCCCATCTGAGTACCCGAGTACCTGTCACAGTATATCTGTGTACCCAAGTACCTGAGTACCTGCCACAGTTCACCTGAGTAGCCGAGTACCTGAGTACCTGTCACTGTACATCTGAGTACCCCAGTACCTGTCACAACCCATCTGAGTAACCGAGTACCTGTCACTGTACATCTGAGTACCCCAGTACCTGTCACAGCCCATCTGAGTACCCGAGTACCTGAGTACCTGTCACAGTTCATCTGAGTACCTGAGTAACTGTCACAGTTAATCTTAGTACCCGAGTACCTGTCACTGCCCATCTGAGTACCTGAGTACCTGTCACAGTTCATATGAGTACCTGAGTACCTGTCACAGTCCATCTGAGTACCCGAGTACCTGTCACAGATCACCTGAGTACCCGAGTACCTATAACAGTCCATCTGAGTACCTGAGTACCTGTCACAGTTCATCTGAGTACACGAGTACCAGAGCACCTGTCACAGCCCATCTGAGTATCTGTCAAAGTTCATCTGAATACCTGTCACAACCCATCTGAGTACCTGTTTCAGCCCATCAGAGTACCCAAGTACCTGTCACCAGGCCATCAGAGTACCCAAGTACCTGTCCCCAGGCCACCAGAGTACCCGAGTACCTGTCACCAGGCCATCCGAGTACCCGAGCACCTGTCATCAGGCCATCTGAGTACCCGAGCACCTGTCACCAGGCCATCAGAGTACACCAGTACCTGTCACCAGGCCATCAGAGTACCCGAGTATCTATCTCCAGCCCATCAGAGTACCCGAGTACCTGTCACCAGCCCATCAAAGTAACTAAGTACCTGTCACCAGCCCATCAGAGTAACCGAGTATCTGTCTCCAGCCCATCACAGTAGCCCATCAGAGTACCCGAGTATCTATCTGTGTTTGATTTCCAAAATGGAGTCATTTTGTGGGTAATAGCACTGTCCCGGTGCTCAAGGTCCTTCAAAATCGTGATAAGTAGGAATGAAATGAGATGTGTAGTTTATGCTCCTAGAAAGCCTGAAGGTTGAATGCCTGAAGGCCTTCAATGTTGGAGTATGTGTATGTGTATCTGTATGTGGCCAGGCTGTGTAAAAGTCTTACACATGTGGTATTGCCATACTCAGGATGAGTAGCAGAATGTGTTTTGGGGTGTAATTTTTGCTATATACATGCTATGTGTTAGAAATATCTTATAAATTGAAAACTTTGTGTAAAAAAAAAAAAAAAGATTTTAATTTTCTTTCCACATTTTCTGAAGACTTGTGTAAAAAATTGTACCGTTTAAAAGATTCATAATGCCTCATAGAATATACGTTGGGGTGTTTATTTTACAAAATGGTGTCATTTTGTGGGTAATTCCACTGTCCTGGTGCTCCAGGGCCTTCAAAAGTGTAATAGGTCGTTAGGAAATTAGAGGTGTAATTTATGCTACAAGAACATCTGACGGTGTGCCCTGCATGTTGGGCCTCTGTATGTGGCCAGGCTGTGTAACAGTCTCACACATGTGGTATCGTCATACTCGGGAGGAGTAGCATTTTGGGGTGTAATTTTTGCTATATACATACTTTGTGTAAAAAAAAAAATTATTTGAATTTTCTTCCACATTTTCTGAAGACTTGTGTAAAAAAATGAACCGTTCAAAAGACTCATTATGCCTCATAGAATAGACGTTGGGGTTTGCTTTCCAAAATGGGGGTAATTTTGTGGGTTATTCCATTCCTAGTGGTCCAGGGCCTTCACAAATGTAATAGCTCCTTAGGAAATTAGATGTGTAATTTATGCTTCTAGAACCCCTGATGGTGCTCGCTGCATGTTGGACCTCTCTGTCTGGCCAGGCTGTGTAAAAGTCACAAACATATGGTATCGCCATACTCGAGATGAGTAGCAGAATGTATTTTGGGGTGTAATTGGAAGTATGCATATGCTGTGTGTGAGAAATAAGTTGTTATTATTTCAATTTTGTGAAAAAAAAATCTTAATTTTCCCAAGAATTGTGGGAAAAAATTACTACTTCAAAAAACTCACAATGCCTCTTACTAAATACATTTGACTGTCTACTTTTCAAGAAGGGGTCATTTGGGGGGTATTTTCCCTTTTCTGACATTTCAGGGCCTCAAGAAATGAGATCAGTCAGTGCATTAGGTGTGATCAGGTGTGATCAATTTTCAGTGATTTGCACCATAGCTTGTGGACTCTATAACTTAATATCCAAATAATATCCACTAATTTGGGTTATTTTTACCAAAGAGATGTAGCAGTATACATTTTGGCCCAAATTTATGAACAAAAATTACTTATTTGCAAAATGGTAAAAAAAGTTTTTTTTTTTTCTTTTTGAATTTTTGCTCTTTTTTTACTTATGTCACAAAAAATAAAAACCCAGTGGTGATTAAATATCACCAAAATAAAGCTCTATTTGTATGAAAAAAATTATAAAAATTTTGTTTGGGTACAGTGTTGCATGACTGAGTAATTGGCATTCAAAGTGTGAGAGCGCTGAAAGCTAAAATTTGATCTGGGCAGGAAGTATGCATAAATGTCCTGTATTGAAGTGGTTAAAGAATGTCAGGCAAAATGGTCGGCCCTCACGCATATTCACTTCATCAAATCTGGCCCTCTTTGAAACAAGTTTGGACACTCCTGGAGTAAGGGAAGGTTTTTAGCCATCTGTTTTCCCACTAAAGGGTTTTCATTTCACTTCCTCCCTGGTTTGGGATTCCCCTCTCCACTCTATTCAAAACAAACAAAAAAAAGTTTTGCCTATAGTTATACTTTTAATAAACCTGCCAAAAATGGTTACCCTTCCCCATTCCATGCATAATTAAAAAAGTAAAATTTTGAATGGAACCAGGTTTTAAATCATATATTTCACGTTTGCTAATTAAATTAGACTTAAATCTACCATGAGTCCCTGGAGCAATTGTAATAATGTGCTAGCCAGCACAGCATGTTAGCAGGAATATGGGGGTGTCTCTGATGTGGTATTTTGCCCCCTAGTGGCAGACAATGGATTTGCATGTTAACGTTTGAGGCGTTGGAGCAGTATTCCCCATCACAAACTCGCATGATTGTCTCTCCATGTGACACCGTGGGCAATCATCTTCCTTTATCATCCATAGCTGTAGAATTTTTGAGCTTTGTTTCTTAGAAAGCACCATTCCAGGTCAGACCATGTATCTGTGATCTTGCCACTCTCCGGGTGCTGGCTTAGCTCGTAGCTCTGGGACTGAGAATAAAAGATAATCTGGAAAGCCACACTCCAGTTTAACGTCTTTTTTGTAGAAAATCCTTAAAAGCATGGCAATAACAATGAGAATAGAAGGAGAAAGCTGTTGAAGCATTTCTTGTTACTCTAGTACTTTTTGCATTATGATTAAGTACTAGAGTAACATGAAATGCATCAGCTTTCACTCACTATGCTTATTGTAATTGCCATGCTTTTAAGTATTTTATTATTTTTTCTACAAGAAGGCATTAAACTAGAGTGCAACTATCTAGATTTTCTACTGTTCTCACTTTACTCCACACTTAACTGAATTCTGCCCTAGACTCACCAGGAAGCAAAAACCACACTTTTTATCTTTGAGGTCTCACACCAGGCCCAGGCCAGGTCCCTAGGGAACCCTGTACCACAGTGGAACCCAGGATGGGGGGGCTTGTGCCACAAGGAAAGGACCCTAAAGTTTGCTGATTCCTTCATTACCCTAGCCCTCCGTCACCCCGCCAAGTCACCTGTTTCCTGTCCATCTGGCTGCTATCTTATCTCATCTTTAAGCCCACAAATATTTTCAGTTATGACACCACCCACAAGTGTTAACTTCACCTTTAATCATTGTCTGGTCCATACTTGTTTGGTAAAAGTTCAATAAGAAAGCAAATTTCCCTTTCCTAGAACCCCGACTGGGTTTCCAACAAGGGGCTAATGATGAAAAAGTCTTCCTAGCATTCCCACAGACAGACTGATCAGCGAGCGAGCGAGCAATATTTATTGGCAGAACCATGAACACCAGTGAGTAGGCTGCCAGAAACAGTTATCTCCCTCCAATCCACTAGCCACTAATGAAAATTACAGAGCACAACATAGTACATAGATAAAACATAAGGAGAGCAGACTTTAGAAGTCACCTGTCTGCAAGCATGTTTGTACAATATGGCAGACTTACCAACTAATCAGATCTGTGCTCCCACTCATTTCTACGTCTGCTGCTGCTGTCCTGATTATTTTAGGTGTCTTGCTTTTTTTTTTTGCCTATTGACAATTTAATGCCTGTGAATGTATGCTGGAGATACATTGTCCTGGCACTTGGCTCCATTTTCAGCATCTTACAGGCAGTGTACTGAAAGGAAAATAATGCTAGGTAGTAGATGGGTTAAGCAATTATTAAAGTCAGTCCTTATTACTGCAAAATATGGAGACCATGGGTCTATTGAGTACTGCTTGAGAAACAACAAGACCATGCAGAGACTAGTTAGTTATAAAATGAAAACAATCTATGAGTGTGTTTACCCTTATTCATTTAAAGAGGTAATGGCTGATGTACAGATCCACAGAAAGGACTTCATTGAGAACTTAAAAACTCCATTAATGGAAGTAGTTGGGTGTACAAAAATTCTGTGTCATCTATTTTCCACCACTGTAAGCAGGATTGAAGTTACAGATTCAACATTTCCAAGGACTGTTTAGCCATTGTGTCAGGGGCGTAACTATAGGGGGTGCAGCAGTCGCGACCGCAACTGGGCCCTGTGCTGCAGGGGGCACATGCATCCCCCTCTACATATGGCCGGCAGCAGCATAGGCAGCTAGGGGTACCAGTGCACCATGCACAAGGGTGGCTGGAGGTGAAGGGTGACTAGCAGAGCTCCATGCTCGACTATCGCACTGGCTGCTCTTTAGTTGTGAATTCCCCGCATGACCTGTGTCCTCGGCCGGCACCTCAGAGTACCCCTATCCTGCTCCATGCATTGCCGCTCAGTCCGATGTCTGTTCTCCCCAGCCAGAGTCCCGCCCCCCCCCCCCCCGAGTCCAGTCCACACTGCACTGCATACTTCTCCCGGATAAATAAACTTTAATCACCCAGATGCAGTGCAGCCCTATGAGAGCCCCCCGGAGGACACTGCAGGCTTGTCTGCCAGCTCCCCTCCTCCCCCGTCATACACAGATGATGAAAGGTCTTTCTGGGAGATATGCTGATCACCCGTCCAGCACACTGGATGGAGCCCAGGCCAACATGGATGAGTGCGCGGCCTGCAGCTTGGTCATAGTGAGTGAGAGGACCCCATCCCCCACACACCATTACCTACCTCCTCCATCTCCCCCTGGGGACAGGGGCCCCTTCTCACCTGGGGGCAGTAACTTCATCTGCCCTGGAGAAAAGGACCTCATCTCTTCTGGGGACAGGGACCCCATCCTGCCTCGGGACAGTCCCCCAATGGGTCACCTAAAAATAAAAAATAAATAATAAAAAAAAAATACTGATGCCAGTGGTGGAACTACAGGGCTCACAAAGGTCATACCTGTGACCACGCCCTGGAGTCCCACCACCAGACTCGGAGGGAAAGGCCCTGGCTTGGGTTCAGGGGGGCCCTTCATGGTTTCTTGCATCGGGGCCCTGAAGGTTCTAGTTACGCCACTGCATTGTGTGGTTGTTTATTAACATTTTAAATGCTGGTAAGTAAGCTATATGCATATGTTGGACAACTGTTTGGGGTTACAAACATGTCTTTGTATTCACAATCAAATTGCAGTAAAGCAACATCTACAATTATGTTTGGGTCCATGTGATGTGAGCCGACTGTGGGTTGGCAAGTTACTGCATTGATTGTACAGCAGTCTCACCAAGAAAGGACTATGGAGTAGTAAAGAATAGTAAAGGATTTCAGATGGAAAAAAAAGTATATTGAAAATCAATAAAATTTTTATGGCTGTGGTTAAACTGTATAGAGACAAATGCCCTTTACCCAGGAGAAGTTGTTTTCTAAGCAAATTGGAAATTCCCAACACTCACTCATTTGCAAATGGGTTCAAAGGTCAGGTTTATTTATGCCTTATCTCATCAACTGCTGGGCCATAACAGTGCTATGACTTCTAACTGTAACCTGCCAGAATACAGCTATGTCATGTTTGAGTTATTTTACCTTAATTAATCTTACTTAATCTTTCCTGCTCCATATGCAGAGTGACTGCACTACAGTAATGAATACAGAGGCTTGGGCTTTAAAGAGGGAGGGGTGGTTTGGTCTGATTTTGACATATTTATTTACAGAGATCACCAAGCTTTAAAATATACTAATGCCCTGTACACGCGGTCTGACTTTCCAACGGAAAATGTGCGATCAGATATTGTTGTCGGAAAAGCCGATCGTGTGTGGGCTTGTTCCGTTGTAATTTCTAACACACAAAGTTTGAGAGCAGGATATAAAATTTTCCGACATAATTTGATCATTTAAATTCCGATCGTGTGTAGACAATTTCGACGGACAAAGTGCCACGCATGCTCAGAGTAAATTACGAGACGAAAGCTATTGACTACTGCCCTCTTTATATGTTCTACCTAACCGCGTTCTGAACGATCAGATTTTCGGAAAACTTTGTGCGACCGTGTGTGTGCAAGACAAGTTTGGGCCAAAATCCGTCTGAAAAAATCTGATGGATTTTGTTGTCGGAATGTCCGACCGTGTTTATGGTTTTCTTCTTTTTTTTTTTTCTTTTAACTCTTTGTCTTCTTCTTGAAAAACTGGGCTAAATTATTTATGTTCTGTCTTTTATGCATAAAAATCAAACAGGATTCATGCCTGGGAAACCCACTGAACAATAGGGATGGCCGAACTGTTCGCCCGGCGGTCGTTTCACGGCAAATTTTGCGTGTTTGCGATTTGCCCAATCGGCAGACTATTGCCGCTGTTCGCCCGGCGGACATATGTGTTTGCAGTGTGAAAGAACTTTGACTCATGATGACACATCCATCATGGGGTACAGGACAGCCAATTGAGACATTTCAGCACATGGACAATTGGACATTCCCCCTACCTTATAAATAGACCTAATCTAGCGGCCATTTTACATTCTGTCTTATTTCAGTGTAGGGACAGGATGCTGTGTGGAGCAGGAAGAGACTGTAGTGACACAATTTGCTAGCTATTAGGTGCACAAAAGTCCTTTTAAGGACTGGTATGGTAAAGGTGTAGTACAGTATATAGGGTTCAGTGCACTACGGTGCTGGTGATTGCAGCAGCCTGTCTTTTGTCAGTGCAGGGAGGGACAGGACGCTGTGTGCAGCAGGGACAGTCAGTTTAATCACTAGCTTTAACTATTAGGTCCACAAAGGTCCTTTTAAGGACTGGTATAGGTGTACAGTACATAGGGTTGTACACGTATAATATACTTTCTTCAAAATATAGAAAGAATATTATACTTGACTGCTGCCCTATTCTGCAGCAGTCTTTTATCAGTGTAGGGACTGAGGTACAGTCTGCAAATCACTAGCTACTAGGTCCACAAAGGTCTTTGTAAGGACTGGTATAGGTGTAAAATATATAGCAGGCATGTCCAAAGTCCGGCCCGCGGTCCGGTTTTGAACGGCCCGCCTGGTTATTTAAACATATACATCTTTTGTGGCCCCCGGCGATCTCCCAGCTCCGGGGTCACAAAAGATATATAGTCCAGCTGCCTTGGAGGGAGGAGGCAGGATGAGTGCCGTGCACATAGGCTGAGAATTTCCTGTGTACATGGCAGCTGTAATAGGAAGTCCCATCTCTGCCATTGGACGACTGTTCTGTCCATCAGAGGAGGCGGGACTTTCTCTTAAAGGGGCCGTTGTGTAAGCAGGAAATTCTCCTGTAGGATGTCTTTGGCGCTCGTCCTGCCCTCCATGGCTGCACTGATGGTAATGGTGGCTGCATTCCTGGCAATTGCAATTGTGGGGCTGCATTCCTGGCAATGGTGAGTGAATTCCTGGCAATGGTGGCTGCATTCCTGGCAATGGTGGGTGAATTCCTGGTAATGGTGGGTGAATTCCTGGCAATGGTGGCTGCATTCCTAGCAATTGGGGGTGAATTCCTGGCAATGGTGGCTGCATTCCTGGCAATGGTGGCTGCATTCCTGGCAATGGTGGCTGCAATGGTGGCTGCATTCCTGGCAATGGTGGGGCTGCATTCCCGGCAATAGTGGGTGCATTCCCGGCAATGGTGGGGCTGCATTCCTGGCAATAGTGGGTGCATTCCCGGCAATGGTGGGGCTGCATTCCTGGCAATAGTGGGTGCATTCCTGGCAATGGTGGGGCTGCATTCCCAGCAATGGTGGGTGCATTCCCGGCAATGGTGGGGCTGCATTCCTGGCAATGGTGGGTGCATTCCCGGCAATGGTGGGGCTGCATTCCCGGCAATGGTGGGGCTGCATTCCCGGCAATGGTGGGGCTGCATTCCCGGCAATGGTGGGGCTGCATTCCGTGCAATGGTGGGGCTGCATTCCATGCAATGGTGGGGCTGCAATCCGTGCAATGGTGGGGCTGCATTCCGTGCAATGGTGGAGCTGCATTCCTGGCAATGGTGAGTGAATTTCTAGCAGTGGTGGGTGCATTCCTGGCAATGGTGAGTGAATTTCTAGCAATGGTGGGGCTGCATTCCTGGCAATGGTGGGTACATTCCTGGCAATGGTGGGCACTGCATTCCTAGCAATGGTGGGCACTGCATTCCTAGCAATGGTGAGCACTGCATTCCTAGCAATGGTGGGCGCTGAATTCCTAGCAATGGTGGGCGCTGCATTCCTAGCAATGGTGGGGCTGCATTCCTGGCAATGGTGAGTGAATTTCTAGCAATGGTGGGGCTGCATTCGTGGCAATGGTGGGTACATTCCTGGCAATGGTGGGCACTGCAATTCTAGCAATGGTGGGCGCTGCATTTCTAGCAATGGTGGGCGCTGCATTCCTGGCAATGGTGGGCGCTGCGTTCCTGGCAATGGTGGGCGCTGCGTTCCTGGCAATGGTGGGTCTGCAGATGGGCACTGACCCTTATTTTGCTTCAGTTCTTTATTTAAAATTAAATTTTTTTTCCCTGAAGCTTCCCTCCTAAAGTGTTATACCCCAAAAAATACGGTGTATCCAAATAATACACTTGAGTTCATCTCTTCACCACACACAGCCACAAAGGCATGAGAATTCTTGTTGGGTAGTGTATTAGTGCTCGGCCGAACACACTTAGACCGAATTTTAATGGTTCAAAGAATGTCAGGCAAAATGGTCGGCCCTCAAGCATGTTCAGTTCATCAAATCTGGCCCTCTTTGAAAAAAGTTTGGACACCCCTGATATATAGGGTTGTGGTGCACTGCTGCCCTATTCTGCAGCAGTCCTTTATCAGTGTAGGGACTGAGGTACAGTCTGCAAATCACTAGCTACTAGGTCCACAAAGGACCTTGTAAGGACTAGTATAGGTGTACAATATATAGGGTTGTGGTGCACTGCTGCCCTATTCTTCAGCAGTCCTTTATCAGTGTAGGGACTGAGGTACAGTCTGCAAATCACTAGCTACTAGGTCCACAAAGGTCCTTATAAGGACTGGTATAGGCGTACTATTTGGAGGGTTGTGGTGCACTGCTGCAGATTGCTGCCCTATTCTGCAGCAGTTCTTTATCAGTGTAGGGACTGAGGTACAGTCTGCAAATCACTAGCTACTAGGTCCACAAAGGTCCTTGTAAGGACTGGTATAGGTGTACTATTTGGAGGATTGTGGTGCACTGTTGCAGATTGCTGCCCTATTCTGCAACAGTCCTTTATCAGTGTAGGGACTGAGGTACAGTCTGCAAATCACTAGCTACTAGGTCCACAAAGGTCCTCGTAAGGACTGGTATAGGTGTACTATTTGGAGGATTGTGGTGCACTGTTGCAGATTGCTGCCCTATTCTGCAACAGTCCTTTATCAGTGTAGGGACTGAGGTACAGTCTGCAAATTACTAGCTACTAGGTCCATAAGGGTCCTTGTAAGGACTGGTATAGGTGTACAATATATAGGGTTGTGGTGCACTGCTGCTGACTGCTGCCCTATTCTGCAGCAGTCCTTTATCAGTGTAGGGACTGAGGTACAGTCTGCAAATCACTAGCTACTAGTTCCACAAAGGTCCTTGTAAGGATTGGCATAGGTGTACAATATATAGGGTTGTGGTGCACTGCTGCTAACTGCTGCCCTATTCTGCAGCAGTCCTTTATCAGTGTAGGGACTGAGGTACAGTCTGCAAATCTCTAGCTACTAGGTCCACAAAGGTCCTTGTAAGGACTGGTATAGGTGTACTATTTGGAGGATTGTGGTGCACTGTTGCAGATTGCTGCCCTATTCTGCAACAGTCCTTTATCAGTGTAGGGACTGAGGTACAGTCTGCAAATCACTAGCTACTAGGTCCACAAAGGTCCTCGTAAGGACTGGTATAGGTGTACTATTTGGAGGATTGTGGTGCACTGTTGCAGATTGCTGCCCTATTCTGCAACAGTCCTTTATCAGTGTAGGGACTGAGGTACAGTCTGCAAATTACTAGCTACTAGGTCCATAAGGGTCCTTGTAAGGACTGGTATAGGTGTACAATATATAGGGTTGTGGTGCACTGCTGCTGACTGCTGCCCTATTCTGCAGCAGTCCTTTATCAGTGTAGGGACTGAGGTACAGTCTGCAAATCACTAGCTACTAGTTCCACAAAGGTCCTTGTAAGGAATGGTATAGGTGTACAATATATAGGGTTGTGGCGCACTGCTGCTAACTGCTGCCCTATTCTGCAGCAGTCCTTTATCAGTGTAGGGACTGAGGTACAGTCTGCAAATCTCTAGCTACTAGGTCCACAAAGGTCCTTGTAAGGACTGGTATAGGTGTACTATTTGGTGTGCAGTATATAGGTGTGTAAAACACGTATAAAATACTTGCACATATAGAAAGCATAGTATAGTGCATTTCCACTGTGCAGCATTGTGACTGCTGATCGGTTCTGCAGCGATACTACAAAGAGTGACAAACGCAATAAAAAAAGTATTATAACTGGTGTGATAGACCAGTGGCCCCCAAAAACAACAGATTGAAGCGGGGTGTTACCCTGTTTTCCCTAAAATAAGACCTAGCGTGATTGTTGGTGATGGCAGCAATATAAGCCCTACCGCCCAAATAAGCCCTACCCTGTTTCCCTGAAAAAAAGCCCTAGCCTGAAAACAAGACCTACAAGGACTTTAACTAGGGCTTATTTGTCGGTGATAGGTCTTATTTTCAGGGAAACAGGGTATATACCTTCTTCCACATACATGCTGCACTTCTCTAGAGACTTTTGTCACAGGGTCATTTAAAAAATGATAAAAAATGATAGGCAGAGGAAGAGGCAGGCCCTTCCGCAGGAGTGGTAGGGGTAGGGCAGGAGCAACAGACTTGAGCCAAAGTGGCAAATTGCAGAAGGTGTGTGCGATTACGTCAAAGGACGCACCAGACCTTATGCCGCGTACACACGGGCGGACTGTATGGCCTACTTAGTCCGCCGAAACACATTTCAGCGGACAGTCCGCTCGTGTGTGGGCTTCAGCGGACTTTTTCAGCGTGCAGTACGGCGGACTAAGTATTTCGGAATGTTCTAAATACTGTCCGTCGTACTCGCATTTCGGCGGACAATCCGCCCGTGTGTATGCCAGTCCGCCGTACTTTTGAAATGAGCGGACTTTTCCCGCCCGGAGAAAAGTCCGCTCATTTCGAGCGGGTATCCAGGTAGGCGGGGCCCGCGAAGGAGACGTCGCTGGCCCCGCCGCCTGGTATGGACTTAAAGGGGAACCCCAACGCCGAAAAAAATCGGCGTGGGGGTCCCCCCCAAGTCCACAACAGACCCTTGTCCGAGCACGCAACAGCCACCGCCCCTTGTCCCTATATAAGTGGCCGCGCAGTGCGTCCCTGGCATTCCGGCCGGAGAGATCGTCGAGGCAACATCTCCTGGAGAAGAAGAAGAAGAAGAACGGAAGGCGGCGGCGACAGAAGACCGGGCCACCGCCTGTAAAAGAGCTATAAGAAGGCGCGGTGGCCCGGCAGAAGAACCGAAGAGGGGGACAAGACCCCCGAAGTCGGAAGAAGAGGCCAGCGGCGAGGAAGAAAGCCGGACTCCTCCGCTAGCAAAAGAGCTACAAGAAGATAGCGGAGGAGTCCGGCGAGAAGACCCCCGAAGACGGAAGACCCCCGGAGCTGTGCAATAAAGTATTTTATCTCGTGTGTTGTGTTTTTTTTGGTACTTTTATTTTACAGGTGAATGGGTAGGGGTACATTGTACCCCATACTCATTCACATAGGGTGGGGGGCCGGTATCCGGGGGCCCCCTTATTAAAGGGGGCTCCCGGATTCCGATAAGCCCCCGCCCGCAGACCCCGACAACCAACGGCCAGGGTTGTCGGGAAGAGGCCCTTGTCCTCATCAACATGGGGACAAGGTGCTTTGGGGTGGGGGGGCCGCGCGGCCCCCCCTTCCCCAAGGCACCCCCCATGTTGAGGGCACGCGGCCTGGTACGGCTCAGGAGGGGGGGGGGGGGCGCTCGCTCGCCCCCCTTTCCTGGCCGGCCGGGTAGCGTGCTCGGACAAGGGTCTGTTGTGGACTTGGGGGGGACCCCCATGCCGATTTTTTTCGGCGTTGGGGTTCCCCTTTAAGTCCATACCAGGCGGCGGGGTCAGCGACGTCTCCTTCGCGGGCCCCGCCTACCTGGAGACGCGCTCGAAATGAGCGGACTTTCCTCCGCGTGTGTGGGCGAGTCCGTTCATTTCAAAAGTAGGGCGGATAGTATGGCGGACTTAGTACGCCGTATTAGTCCGCTCAAAAAGTGGTGTGTGTGGTCAAGTCCTTTCATTCGAAAGTATGACGGACTGTCCGTCGGATTGTCTGACGGACTAAGTTGGCCAGACAGTCCGCCCGTGTGTATGCGGCTTTACTCTTCTGCACCCTCCTCATCCTCTCGATCTGCACCCTCTTCTTCACCCCCTGCTATCTGCACCCCCAAAGACACTACCACCAACACTCCACCACCACCATATACCTTCCGCTTGAGTCACAGGAATTATTTTCTGATCCATATCAAGACATTTCTGATGCGCAGCTACTCTTGGCATTGGATCAGGAAGAGGAGGTAGCAACAACCGCCGCTCAGCAGTCTGACGACAGTACCCAGATCAGCCCAAGGAGGAGGTTTGTCTCCGCTGTTGCTGCCTACTCCGAGATCTCTAATTATAGCGGTGGGGAAGGTGACGTTGATGATGACGTGTCTAGTGATGCCACGTGGGTGCCCACAAGAGAGGAAGAGGAGCGGAGTTCAGAGGGAGATATGGACCAACAGATAGGGAGGAGAAGCAGGAAGAACTTAGATTGCACAGGAGGGACAAAGCAGAATGCGAATGTATCAGGAGCAAGGCATCAACCATGTACGGTCACATCTAGCACTGCCAACGGTTGACGGCTGGCTTGTCAGAACTGATAGCCCGCCAACTACTGCCATATAAACTGGTGGGTGGACTCGGAGGCCTTTCGAAAATTTGTGTCCATTGGAACACCACAATGGAAGTTCCCAGGAAGGAAGTATTTCTCACAGAAGGGCATCCCAGAGCTATATGGCCATGTTCAGCGGCAAGTGAATGTATCTCTGGCACACAGTGTCGGTGCCAAGGTACATCTAACCACAGACACGTGGTCTAGCAAACATGGGCAGGGAAGGTACTGTATATCACTTTTACTGCCCACTGGGTGAACCTTCTGACGGCCGTCAAGCATGTAACCTGTGGCACCCATGTAGATTTGGTTTTACCGCCACGGATTGCATGCAGGCCTGGCTCTTCTTCTCCTCCTCCTCCTACTCCATCCTTCTCCCGCTCCTCCTCCACGCCGCCTAAGCTCCCCAGAACCTATTCAACATGCCAGGTGAGACGTTGCCATGCCGTGCTGCGTCTGTGCCTGGAAGCCAAGAGCCACACTGGCCCGGCACTCCTTTCAGCTTTGCGTTCACAGGCAGATCAGTGGCTAACACCGCTCAATTTGACAGTTGGTAAAGTGGTGTGTGACAATGGTGCCAATCTGCTTAGTGCATTGAAACAGGGCAAAATTCTGCACGTGCCATGCATGGCACACGTCTTAAACTTGGTCGTGCAGCGATTCGTTGTCAAATACCCTGGGGCCCAGGACATCTTGCGGCAGGCAAGGAAAATCTCGGCCCATTTCAGAAGATCTTACACGGCCATGGCTCGCCTTGCTGACATTCAGCAGCGACACAATCTGCTGGTCAGACGTCTTATTTGCGATTGCCCGACGCGATGGAACTCAACCTTCTATATGCTTGATAGGCTGCTCCAGCAGAAACGTGCAGTTAACGTCTACCTGTATGAACTCTGCGTCAGAACAGGTTCTGGGAGCTGTTTTTTTTTTCACTGCACCAGTGGCTGCTCATGCACGACGCATGCAGACTTCTGCTGCCATTTGATGAGATCACCAAACTGGTCAGTCGGAGCCATGGCACCATCAGTGACACGGTACTTTATGCCTTCTTTATGGGGCGTGCATTGCGTCGTGTCATTGATCAAGCCATGGAGGAGCAGGAGTGGGAAGATGAAGAAGTCACAATGCTGGATGAATTCCCAGGGGGGGCTACTCTATCTGAGACAAGTCAACAACAGAAGAGGAGTCAGAGGAGGATGGTGCCGGGGCGGATGAGGAGGAGCAAGAAGAGCATGCTTTAAACCTTTCTGGGATCCCTGTTGTTGTGCGTGGATGGGGAGAGGAGAACAAGGAGGATGAAATTATTCTGGATGATGAGCAGGAGCCTGGCCACCACACCACTTCCAGTTTAGTGCAAATGGGGGCCTTCATGCTCCAGTGTTTTAACAGGGACCCCCATATAAAAAGCATAAGGGTCAAGGACCAGTACTGGGTGGCAACGTACTTAGACCCCCGGTACAAACACAAAATGGTGGAAATGTTACCACCGTCACAGAGGGCTGTCAGAATGGAGCACTTCCAGGCCTTGCTTCGAGAAATGCAGCATTCTGCTTTTGCGTGTGCTGGCAGAGGAGCAATTCCCACACCCAGAGAAAGAGTTGCGGGTACCAATCCAACAGCACATGCAACAAGAGGGCGGTTTGAAGATGTGTTGGTGACTTCTGATATGAGGTCATTCTTTCAGCCGACCCATCGACAGGTGTCATCCGGATCCAGCATCAGGGAACGCCTAGACCGACAGGTGTCCGTCTAAATCGGGTTAATGGCCGCTGTGGACGCTCTGAGGAGTGATGAACCCCTGGACTACTGGGTGGGCAGGCTTGACCTCTGGTCAGATCTTGCCCAATTTGCAATGGAACTGTTGGCTTGCCCCTCATCCAGTGTCCTGTCCGAAAGGACGTTCAGCGCAGCAGGGGGGATCGTGACTGATAATCGCACTCGCCTAGCTCATGACAGTGATGACTACCTAATATTTCTGAAAATGAATGAGGCATGGATCTCGGAGGAATTCAACACATGTGACCAGTAGACCATGTATATCTCTATAAACAATTTATTAAATCAAGCACACAGACGTTTTTTCTACATTTGGCTCACTTCCTTGTACAAAAAAAGCACACCGTACTATATGCCTGTACCCTCCTGTTTGAAGAGGTTGAGCGGTGTCATATTTTTGGGGTCCAGCAGCGAGTTGCTGGTATCAGTGCTGCTGTCAGTGCTCTCTATCTTGGTGCTCGTGGCTGTGCTCTATATCACGGTGCTGGTGTCAGTGCTCTATATCACAGTGCTGGTGTCAGTGCTCTATATCACGGTGCTGGTGTCAGTGCTCTATATCACGGTGCTGGTGTCAGTGCTCTATATCACGGTGCTGGTGTCAGTGCTCTATATCACGGTGCTGGTGTCAGTGCACTCTATAACGGTGCCGGTGTCAGTGCCCTCTATCACGGTGCTGGTGTCAGTGCACTCTATCACGGTGCTGGTGTCAGTGCTCTATATCATGGTGCTGGTGATCATCTCCTGCACCCTCTTCATAGCCTACCCCGACCTTTACTCTCCTCCATTGAAGTCAATGGGGCCCGCCCTGCCATTGAAGTCAATGGGGCCTGCTACAAACTTTGTAGTTTGCAAACTTTCGGCCGCGTTCGCGGTTCGCGTTCACGAAACATCCCGTCGGAAGTTCGTCCATCTCTACTGAACAATAAAAATATCTCAAATTATTGGTCATATCCCTTAATCTTGCATGCTGACCATCCTTAACACAGACAAGGCCTTTGATTCTATCGAATGGACATTCCTGCAGGCTTCCCTTGCTAAATTTGGCTTTGGCCTTGGATTCCTCAGGTGGGTGTTAACTTTTTATAATGGGCCATGTTCTAATATACTGGCTAATGCCCTACTTTCATCCTCTTTCCGTCGGCAAAGAGGCACCCATCAAGCTTGTCCTCTTGTTTTTTTTAATTGCTTTGAATCCCTAGCTATCTGTCTGCAACACCTGGATGGTTATGCTGGTATTAGGCTAGGAAATGGAATGGACCATGTGGGCCTGTATGCAGATGATCTCATACTGTACATAGGCAATGCTAAAAAATGTATTTCCTGTTGCAATTTAAACTATAGAAGCCTTTGGGTCTTACTCCGGCTTGCAGATTAATTGGCAAAAGTCAGTGGTCAGTGGTCAGGTCTTTAAAAGTGGAAGCTTCCACTCTGACTTTTCCATCTGTCCTATATCTGTGGTGTCCTCCTTTAAATATTTAGGGACATTCATCACTAAGTATTCTAATAGGGCCATGTGTCCCATTATTACCTTTCTGCTGCAGTTTGTTAAAGGTAAATTACCAATTTGGATAAAAATGCCTCTCTCAGTGGCTGGTAGAATCAATATGATTAAAATAATACTTTTTCTCAAGTGTTTATAGGTTCTGTTCCACATGCCAAAGGTAGTCCCTAAATCATTTTTCTAAGGAATTAAACTAACTATTCTCTTAATTTATTTGGTCTGGCTCTAGACTTAAGTTGAAGTTGGCTACTTGGAATTATTAAATCTCAGGGGCCAATGGGTTGATATCCATCTTTTATTCTCAACTGCTTCACACCAAACTAGGCAAATCTCTCCTGGCAGTCAAGGATAGGTGGCAAACGCATATGCCATCACTGATATTGGGATAATATTTGGAACTCCTACTTGTCAGTATCCAACTGTTAATAACAAATGCATTCAACTGGTTATTATCAATCTGCACAAAATGGGTCAGTTATCCCCGACAACTTCAGTGTCAGCAAACTCAAGCAGACTCTGTCCACCTGCTATGATCATACCATGTACGCTTGAACTTTTGGTCCCAGGTGTTAGACTTATTGTCAAACCTTATAACAATGCCCCCCGCCCCCATCACTTATACCCCAGAGATTTGCCTGT
Source organism: Lithobates pipiens (assembly GCF_037356315.1). Lineage (NCBI taxonomy): Eukaryota > Metazoa > Chordata > Amphibia > Anura > Ranidae > Lithobates > Lithobates pipiens. The sequence goes on along the minus strand of NW_027507748.1, from coordinate 222,651,270 downwards.
TCTGTATCCTAGATGAGGAGTTATGGCCCCACTATATACAAATATTTTTGAGGGAAACTATTCAAGGCCGGTAAGGTGATTTCTTTGAGATGGGTGCAAACAACCCCTCCTATTTTTCTCCACTGGATCCTTTTGATTAACCAAATAGTTCCATATGAAATATATATTTATTGAAACTGCCTGGACAAATGTAATAAATTGTGAGACTATTGGAGCCCTAACTCTTGCAGACAATGCTGCCTCACTGCAAATGTAAAAATATTTCAGTACGTGAAGGTCAACAGATGAGACACTGGTTCTGTTATTGTTCTGACTTTTATTGTTGCAGCCAATAATACTCCAAAGTCATCTACTCTGCTTAGGTTGTCCCACAGGGATCTACAATATCTCTGATGGCAGCTGGAATTGGTGGGTGGAGCTGGGGTCGTGGCTGCCTCCTCCACTCCTCCCACAGACTCCTTCACTGTGGCTGATCCCGCAGCTGAAAAGGAAAGTTGAGGAGGACACAGCAGCCTGTGGAGTCTTTAATTACACGCCATGAGGCAGTGTTGCCAACCGTCAGTATTTTTGCTGGCAACCGGTAAAAAACGAACACTTTTTTTCTGTCAGTAAATGCGCAGTTCCAGTCTGGAGCCGGCCGAAACCATTGCAGTGCCTGTTAGCCCTTGTACACACGGTCAGACATTCTAAAGGAAAATGTCCTATCGGACCGCGTTGTCGGATAATCCGACTGTGTATGGGCTTCATCGGACTGTTTCTGTCGGAATATCCGTCCGACAAACTTTTAGAGGTGGGCTATAAAATTTTCCAACAACATGGTCCGATCGGACTTTGTCCAATTGTTTTTAGAGAATTCCTGATCGGACAAAGTGCCACGCCTACTCAGATCAAATTCCTAGACCAAAGCTGTTGGCTACTAGCCTGAACGTAGTCCAGTCGTAACTAAATAACGTCATCACGTTCCGAACTATTGGATTTTCCGACAACGTTGTCCGACCGCGTGTATGCAACACCAGTTTCGGACAAAATCCGTCTGACAAAATCCAACGGATTTTGGTGTCAGAATGTCCAACCGTGTGTACAAGGGCTTACAGTGTGTCCTGGCAGCACTTAAAACTGCAATTTTGTAACTTTTGGAAATGTTAGTAAAAACGTGGCTGAGCCAGTACATTTTGGTAGGTTGGCAACACTGCCAGTAGGTAACACCATGACACCACATACTGCCCAAGTCTAACACTTTACTGTCCTAACCTGACACTATACTACAACTATATTGCACTAACCTGCCACTATATTGCCCTATCCTGCCACTATACTGCACTAACCTTCCACTATACTGCCACTATACTGCCCTTACCTGCCATTATACTGCAATAACCTGCCACTATACTCCTCTAGACAGCCACTATACTTCCCTAACCTGCCAAAGCCACTATATTGCCACTATACTCCTCTAGCCTGCCACTATATTGCCCTAACCTGCCACTATATTGTCCTATCCTGCCATTATACTGCTAGTCTGCCACTATACTGCCCTACCCTGCCACTATATTTCCGTAACCTATCACTATATTGCCCTAACCTGATACTATATTGTCCTAACGTGATACTATATTGCTCTAGCCTGCCACTATGCTGTCACTATACTGCCCTAACCTGCCAATATACTGCCCTAACCTGACACTATACTGCCCTATCCTGCCACTATACTGCTCTAGCCTGCTGCTAAACTTCCCTAACTTGACACTATACACTGCCTTAGCCTGCCACTATACTGCTCTAGCCTGCCACTATATTGCCCTAACCTACCACTAAACTGCCACTGTATTGCCCTAAACTGCCACTATACTGCCATTAAATTGCACTAGCCTGACACTATACCATACTGACCCCTTCCTCAGCTCTGCTGACCCCTATCCTTTGCCCTGTGAACCACTGTACACTGCCTTACAAGCTTATGGTCTCAGTACGCTGCCCTACAAACTGCTGACTCTATCCTCTGCCCTGATGACCCCCAGTACCCTTCCCTGCTGACCTCCCATCCTCTGCCCCCCTGACATTTATTACTGCACTCCCACATCAGACAGGCTAGATCCGGCCCTGTTCGTAGTGGCGTAACTTTATACCCCATAATGCTTTACAGATCCATGTTCCCTGTAGAATAATGTAGTGGCCCAGGCATACCTCCGTCAGGTGAGAGTCCATTGTGGCATTGTCCATGGCTTATGTGTCCTCCACAATTTTCAGTTTCTTCAGCAGTGCCACAATTGCACTCACAGATGAGGCTGCAACTCTTGGACCCACCAGTACCCACGTTACTGATCTCCGGACCCTAGCTGCCCACCTTTTTATAGCACAGTTGGACTGGCCAGGACCAAAAAGCCTGGGAACTGAGCTAAAAACACTTAACCCTTTCCCCAGCCTAGGCCGGCTACTAGATAACGAAACTGTACAACTTTGCAACCTGCCCTTCAGGTTCTATTTTTAATGCAACATTTTAACAAAGTGAGATTGTATTATAAATATGCATTCGATTGATAAACAAAATAGTTAAGCTAAAAAAAAAAAAAAAAAGACAAAGGTCTACATCTACACAGAGTTTTTTTTGTAAATTTCTGTTTCTATTTTTGGACTGTCTTCTGGTATTTCTATTTTTAGACCAGTAGCATTATCATGGGAAAGTACTGAACTATGTACACTCAGTAGATTTTACCTTTCTTTGAAGTTGGAAGTTAGGCACTTTACCATACCAGTAAAAAAACAAGCAACCTTATCTGTACCAGGATGATTTAAGCAATAATTTAGGCCTCATTCAGAAGAGAGCTGAAACCCGTCATCTGGGAATGAACACCTTGTTTATGCTACTTCAGCTGCTGTGTGCATTCATGTCTATTGGGATGCAGTAGCTGCACATGGATAAAGGCACTCGTCCCAATTTCACAAAGCTGCCATGTGGGTGAGTAGCCCTAAATGCAGATAGTTGGCATTTAGGGCCGCGTACCCACATGGCTGTCAAATTGGGATATGTCCACGCAGCAGCTGCATCCCAGTAAACATAAATAGGCTGTCTGCACACAGCACCTGCCAGCTGAAGCTGCATAAACAAGGTACTCTTTCCCGGACTACAAATGCCAGCATCTAAGAAGACAAAAAAAAGGCAAAAGGTATGATTTTACTAAAATGTTTCACAGTTTATAGTGTATCTAAACCCAAGAACAAAATGTAATATATTGCAACCTACCAGTCTTGATTTGGTGGCTGCTCTACTATTCTTGTTTGAAGGCTTCTTTTCTAATTCTTTTCATTTGGTGATCCTGCCATTAACACACTTCTGGTCCAGGGTGACAATGTTTACTTGTGATACTGTGGAGAAGAAGAGTTTGAACTCTGGCAGGAAGTTTGCTAGGATGGCAGAATAACTACACAAGAAAAGGAGAGCGCAACCCGCCCTAGTATAATCCAGTTTTTTGAAAGTGGCTAAAACACATAACCAAATGCACTCATATGATTCCATAAAAGTAGAGCATGTCTTAATTGCCATCCCTCCTCCAAGGCCACTCTAGGGTTCAGGAGGTTAACACCTCCAATGAGGCCAGCTGACAAACCATTTCCCCAGGAGCCACTGAAGCCGGTCCTCGTGTGCTGCCACTACTGAGCATGCACCTGGTCCGGTCGGCACCATGCTCAATATTCGGAAGACTGCAACACGGGGATAGGCAGACAGGAAGAAACACGTAACTGTTGCCACGACTACGTGTTTCAGTCCTCCTTTGTTGCCTATGGATTGCTGAGCTTCTACTGAGGATGGCCCATGTCCGAATGCAACAAATTCAGGTGTTAATGTAGCTGTTTCTGAGTGGTGCCAGAGAGATGGGTTTCTCCTCATAGACACATGCAGAAAGCCCAGCTTCTAGATTTTAGAACAGACAATGTCATCAACTAGATTACAACTGGTAATGAGATCTACCAGCACAGATAGGGTTGATTATGGTAAACACTAACTCCTCAGCCTCTTATGCCTAGCAGAGTTCCATCCAACAATAAGGGACAAGGGATAACAAGGCTTTGTCTAACAATGTAAAGCCCCATACACACTATCAGATTTTCTGCTGAGTATTTCCTTCAGATTTACCAAAACCATATAATATGAGGTCAAAACCTAGGCATTTCAATGTGTATGCAATCAGGCAGGCCCTTGCACTATCCATGATCCAGGCAACAGCAATGTTCCTTAAACATGTATGGAAAAGCTAAAAAATATATTTTCCACATTTCTTCTCTTTTGGTCTGTTAAAAATATATCTGACTGATTAGTACAAATTGGTACATTTTGATACAGCCAGAAATCCAGTGACTGTTTTTTTTTTGTGCACTGTGGGGTTTATTTACTACAGGCAAGGCAGTTGCACACTGCAAGAGCAATTGCTCTAGATCCTAGTAAAAGAGCAGAAGCTCTGCTGACTTCCATCATCCAATCATGTGCAAGCAAAGTGTTTTTTTTTCCCTTGATTTGGTATTCTTTGCAAAGTTCAGCTTCACCTCATTTACTAAGCTGCTTTGGAGCAACTGCACTTGCTAGTAAATCAACCCCTGTGTGTTCTGAACTGAAATATCAAGCTGTCTTATCTGCTCAGCCAGTGTCACTAAAGTGAACTACAGAACCCTCCCCCCCCCCCCCCCCCGTGTTCTTAACCACTATCGACTGCTGCATGCCGATATACATGGGCACAATGGCAGCGGTGGGCAAATGGGCGTACCTGTACATCCTCTTTAATTGGCAGGGCTAGTGGGCACACGCGCCCTCGCCGCATACAGCGTGACCGTGCACACAGGCCTGGCGGACTCGATGAACCCTGGTCTCCCTGTGATTGTGTCACGGAGGGACAGAACGGTGAAGTGCCTATGTAAACAAGCCATTTCCCAGTGATCACTGTCATGTGAGTTGTAGCCCATGCCCCCCACAGTTAGAATCACTCCCTAGGACACACTTAACCCATTAATATTTAACCCCTTCCCTGCCAGTGTTATTTATACAGTAATCAGTGCATTTTTATAGCGCTGATCACTGTATAAATGACAATGGCCCAAAATAGTGTCAAAACTGTCCGATATGTCTGCTATAATGTCACAGTCATGATAAAAATCACAGATCTCACTATTACTAATAAAAAAAAAAGAAAAATTGATAATAAAAATGCCATAAAACTATCCCCTATTTTGTAGACACTATAACTTTTGAGCAAACCAATCAATATATGCTTATTACAATTTTTTTATCAAAAATATGTAGAAGAATACATATCGGCGTAAACTGAGGGAAAAAAAAATTATATATTTTTGGGGGATATTTATTATAGCAACAAGTAAAAAAGAATTGCTTTTTTTCAAAACTGTCGCTCTTTTTTGGTCTATAGCGCAAAAAAATTAAAACCACAGAGGTGATCAAATACCACTAAAAGAAGGCTCTATTTATAGGAAAAAAAGGGCTCCAATTTTGTTTGGGTACAAAGTCACTCGACCGCGCAATTGTCAGCTAAAGCGACGCAGTGCCGAATCCCTGGTCAGGAAGGGGGTAAAATCTTCTGGGGGTGAAGCGGTTAAGGAGTGGGGGAGATGTTATATAATTCAAATCAGAGTTAAGCAATACAGTGAGCGAGAGCTGTCATCCTAGGACAGGAACTATGTAACCAGCAGTAACACCGTGGGAAAATTAAGAAAAAAAAAGCCAGAAAAAAAAAAACGTGATGATTTGTAAAGGCCTGTATTATTACAAGACCTGCACCGTGCTTATACCTTGTGTATCTTGGATTTTCCAATCACAACAACCAAAATTTCAACTATAAAAACAGACATGACCCATAAAACCAAGAAAAAGCAATACATGTAAACTACACTTAAATAAGCAAAATAAAAGAGAGATTTACCAATAACAGTTTCTACAATCGTTCACATCACCGCCGTCTTTATGCTTTGATAATTTGCTACTTTGATTAATAATGATGACTATTTCCATAGTGAAATTAATCACCCCAGAGCTTTGCTTTGTGAATGGCTAAGCGTAGCGAGGGGACAGAAGCAGAACATCAGAAAGGTTTTCTATAATAAAAAGTGTTCCAACGTTGCTGGGAGATGGAAGCGTGGCTGCCTCTGAATGTACCAGCGGCTGCTCAGTGAGACTTATGTTGGCACTATATGAAAAATTGGGCGGAATTCGGTCATTTAGACAGTTCGTTCGTTTTTCGGACAGTTAATGGGCACAAAATCGATAATCGTTGGGACGTCTTTGAGCCGAAAAAACGAAGTACAAGTTTGGAAATTTTCTGTCGAATGAATGATAAATTGATTTCCCATCTGAACTGTTTGAAATAGGTATATGTAAAAAAAACTAACAAAAAAATGCATTCATTTATGTCCACTGAACGATTTATTGGTCATTACATTATGGCACTATCGTTTGCGCTCACGGCCAAATGTTCATTTTTCGAAAATGGGTTTTGCCGATTTATCGCATAGTGTGTGCCCAGCATTAGACAGGAGTAATAGATTTAGAATGCACTTGTTTTTTTAAAGCAGAACTTACCGTATTTATCGGCGTATAACACGCACCCCAAGTTTAGGAGGGAATTTAAAAGAAAAAAACTTTTAGGAGGGAAGTTTAAGGACAAAAACTTACATTTAAATGCCCATCAATGCAGCCTTATCAGTGTCATTTGCAGCCTTGTCAGTCATTTGCAGCCTTGCATTTAGCCTTGTCAGTCATTTGCAGTCTTGTCTGTGTGTTTGCCATTTAAAAATTGCGCCGCCGACATACAGAGCAGATGTCCTGTGTATCTCGGCCGCGCTCGGTAGTCCTCGGCCGCTCTTGGCGGCTTTTGGCTATTTTTGGCCGCACTCGGCCGTTCTCGGCTATTTTCAGCCGCACTCGGCCGTTCTCGGCTATTTTCAGCCCTTCTCTTTGTAGAACCACCTTTCGCTGCAATTACAGCTTCAAGTCTTTTTGGGGATGTCTCTACCAGCTTTGCACATCTAGAGAGTGATATTTTTGCCCATTCTTCTTTGCAAAATAGCTCAAGCTCTGTCAGATTGGATGGAGAGAGTCTGTGCACAGCAGTTTTCAAGTTTTGCCACAGATTCTCATTTGGATTTAGGTCTGGACTTTGACTGGATCATTCTAACACATGAATATGCTTTGATATAAACCATTCCATTGTAGCTCTGACTGTATGTTTAGGGTTGTTGTCCTACTGGAAGGTGAATCTCCAACCCAGTCTCAAGTCTTTTGCAGACTTTCACAGGTTTTCTTATAAGATTGCCCTGTATTTGGCTCCATCCATCTTCCCATCAACTATGACCAGCTTCCCTTTCCCTGAGGAAGAAAAGCATTCCCACAACATGATGCTGCCACCACCATGTTTCACAGTGGGGATGGCGAGTTCAGGGTGATGTGCTGTGTTCGTTTTCCGCCACACATAGAGTTTTGCTTTTAGGCCAAAAAGTAGAATTTTGGTCTCTTCTGACCAGAGCACCTTCTTCTACATGTTTGCTATGTGTCCCCTACATGGCTTCTCACAATCTGCAAATGGGACTTCCTATGGCTTTTTTTCAACAATGGCTTTTTTCTTGCCACTCTTCCATGAAGGCCAGATTTGTGTATTGCATGACTAATAGTCGTCTTGTGGACAGATTCTCCCACCTGAGCTGTGGATCTACGCAGCTCCTCCATGGGCCTCTTGGCTGCTTCTCTGATTAATACTCTCCTTGCCCGGCCTGTCAGTTTAGGTGGAGGGCCAGGTCTTGGTAGGTTTGCAGTTGTGACATACACTTTCCATTTTCGGATGAGCGATTGAACAGTGCTCTGTGAGATGTTCAAATTGTGGGACATTTTCTTATAACCTAACCCTGCTTTAAACTTCTCCACAACTTTATCCCTGACATGTCTGGTGTGTTCCTTTGCCTTCATGATGCTGTTTGTTCACTAAGGTTCTCTAATAAACCTAGAAGGGCTTCATAGAACAGCTGTATTTATACCAAGATTAAATTACACACAGGTGGACTCTAGTTACTAATTAGGTGACTTTTGAAGGCAATTGGTTCCACTAGATTTTAGTTAGGGGTATCAGAGTAAAGGGGGCTGAATACAAATACAAATACAAAAAAATCGAAATTAATAAGTGCAGCAAGGCATAACATACAGACTTCCCCCAAGACCAACACAGCATGGGCTGCTAACTCATGAGAAGAACAGAATGAACCAGTGATAGTGTATTAATAATACTAATAAGTCTGAATGGAAATGATGGATATAGGTGAACATGATCATGATAAGTGAAAGATCGAATGTGTAAGCTATGGTGGATAAACAAAAAAACGTGAAAAAGAATAATAGGAGAAAAAAAAAAAAAAAGAAACTAGATGAAACAAACAACCAAGACCGAATGGTGAAACACAAAAGGAAAAGTGAAGCCGCGTACACACGTAGCCATCTGTCCGACGTACTTAGTCTGGCGGACTTCCCGCCAGACTGTCCATCGGACTTTCCGAATGGGCTACTTGTGACATCAACCCATGTGACATCAACCGAAGACCCCGCCCCTTGTCCCTATATAAGTCGCCGCGTGCCCGGTCCCCGTCATTGTGAGCGGAGGACTCGGCGAGGCAACATCTGAAGAAGAAGAAGAAGAAGAGAACAGAAGAACGGAAGGCGGCGGCGGCAGAAGAACCGAGGAGGGGGACAAGACCCCCGAAGTCGGAAGAAGAGGCCGGCGGCGAGGAAGAAAGCCGGGCTCCTCCGCTAGTAAAAGAGCTACAAGAAGATAGCGGAGGAGTCCGGCAAGAAGACCCCCGAAGACGGAAGACCCCCGGAGCTGTGCAATAAACTATTTTATCTTGTGTGTTGTGTTTTTTTTGTACTTTATTTTACAGGTGAATGGGTAGGGGTACATTGTACCCCATACTCATTCACATAGGGTGGGGGGCCGGTATCCGGGCGCCCCCTTATTAAAGGGGGCTCCCGGATTCCGATAAGCCCCCCGCCCGCAGACCCCGACAACCAACGGCCAGGGTTGTCGGGAAGAGGCCCTTGTCCTCATCAACATGGGGACAAGGTGCTTTGGGGTGGGGGGGGCGCGTGGCCCCCCCTTCCCCAAGGCACTCCCCGTGTTGAGGGCACGTGGCCTGGTACGGCTCAGGAGGGGGGGCGCTCGCTTGTCCCCCCCTTTCCTGGCCGGCCGGGTAGCATGCTCGGACAAGGGTCTGATGTGTACCTGGGGGGACCCCCACGCTGATTTTTTTGGGCGTTGGGGTTCCCCTTTAAGTCCATACCAGGCGGCGGGGCCAGCGACGTCTCCTTCGCGGGCTCCGCCTACCTGGAGACCCGCTCGAAATGAGCGGACTTTTCTCCGAGCGGGAAAAGTCTGTTCATTTCAAAAGTACGGCGGACTTGCATACACACGTCCGGATTGTCCACCGAAATGCGAGTCCGGCGGGAAGATTGGAGTGTAAAACTACTTTCTAAGTCCACCGTACTTTCGTGTCAAAAAAGTATGCCGGAGGCTACACACGGGGGGATTGTCCGGTGGACTTGAGTTTGCCGGACTTTTCCACCTGCTTGTTTGATCGTGTGTACACGGAATGAGAGTGACAAAGCAATGTGTAAGATAGTTTTGTAAATCGTACACGTGTAGCAGAAGATGTTGTGTGGCGTCTTCAAAAGAGGTGCAGCAAGACCATGTCGAAGGGAAGACATGCATATATAGGCCCCGCACACATGCACGCCGGCACGTACCAGTGTCATGCTGGCGCAGCGTGGACTGGGTAGGACTCCAACACGGGCAGTGAACACCGCCCACGGCAGACGTTCATAGATCCCAGCCACGACAGCTATGATGGAATTCATGTGCTCCGCGTGATGACGCCAAGTTGATTCTGTTCTTCTTATGAGTTAGCGGCCTGTGCTGTGTTGGTCTTGGGGGGATTCTGTATGTTACGCCTTGCTGCACGTGGCTCGATATTACCTCAGCTCCCAGTAGTGACATTTGGTGGGGCCTCGACCTTATGATCGCCGCATTTCAATCCCATAGGACCCAATGTAAGTACTCAGGATGGGCCAATTTGCCTTTTCCCGCCATTCTTTCTAATCAAACTAATTTTATTTTATTATACCCTATAGATACTTTTGAGCATCCGCCCCTGAAGAATGTTTTTTCATGAAATGCGTCGGGCCTATTTGATGCCGATATATGTCTGTAATACCCTTACCAATTTTGATCTTAATGGGCCTATATAATGCTGATACATGTCTGTAATAGCCTTATTAATTTAGATTTTATCCATCACTAAATATGGTTCTAATGTCTTCTACTTTCCTATTTTATCGCTAGTGCTGCTTATATTGTATATGTACCTATATAAAATCATGCAATTGTTCTAGAGTTGCCAGATACTTATGTATTTTCTGTCCACGCCACACGAGTACTTAGATATGTGGGTGGAAGAAATATTCATGTATATACTTACTGTGAATGGGGTCTCTAACATCGCCATGCTTCTATATATACAATTTTTATGTCCAATAAATGTATACTTTTTCAACATACCTCCACAATGTCGACAACATCATTTAAAGTCCCACCTACCCTTTCTTTTTTATAGGAAACAGGGATGGAGGCACACCACATATGTGCCTCATCTAAAGTCCCCAATTCCCCCCTTCTTTTTTACTTGGTAGAATATGGGGCATTCTGACTTTTATTGTTGCAGCCAATAATATTCCAGAGCCATCTACTCTGGTTAGGTTGTCCCACAGGGATCTACAATATCTCTCAAGGCAGCTGGAATTGGTGGGTGGAGCCGGGGTCGTGGCTGCCTCCTCCACTCCTCCCACAGATTCCTTCACTGAGGCTGATCCCGCAGCTGAAAAGGAAAGTTGAGGAGGACACAGCAGCCTGTAGAGTCTTTCATTACACGCCATGAGGCAGTGTTGCCAACCATCAGTATTTATGCTGGCAACCAGTAAAAAACAAACACTTTTCTTCTGTCACTAAATGCGCAGTTCCAGTCTGGAGCTGGCCGAAATCATTGCAGTGCCTGCTACAGTGTGTCCTGGCAGCACTTAAAACTGTAATTTTTTAACTTTTGGAAATGCTAGCAAAAACTTGGCTGAGCCAGTACATTTTGGGTGTTGTGTTAGTACATTTCAATCTGGTAGGTTGGCAACACTGCCGGTAGGTAACACCGTGACACCACATACTGCCTAAGTCTAACACTTTACTGTCCTAACCTGCCACTATACTACCACTATACTGCACTAACCTGCCACTATACTGCCCTAACCTGCCGCTATACTACCACTATACTGCACTAACCTGCCACTATACTGCCCTAACCTGCCGCTATACTGCACTAACCTGCCACTATACTACCACTATACTGCACTAACCTGCCACTATACTGCCCTAACCTGCCGCTATACTGCACTAACCTGCCACTATACGGCCCTTACCTGCCACTATACTGCAATAACCTGCCACTATACTCCTCTAGACTGCCACTATACTGCCCTACCCTGCCAAAGCCACTATATTGCCACTATACTCCTCTAGCCTGCTACTATATTGCCCTAACCTGCCACTATATTGTCCTATCCTGCCACTATACTGCTAGTCTGCCCCTATACTGCCCTACTCTGCCACTATATTTCCCTAACCTACCACTAAACTGCCACTATATTGCCCTAACCTGACACTATATTGCTCTAGCCTGCCACTATGCTTTTACTATACTGCCCTAACCTGCCAATATACTGCCCTAACCTGACACTATACTGCCCTATCCTGCCACTATACTGCTCTAGCCTGCCACTATATTGCCCTAAACTACCACTAAACTTCCACTGTATTGCCCTAAACTGCCACTATACTTCCACTATATTGCTGTAGCCTGACACTATACCATACTGACCCCCCCCTTCCTCAGCTCTGCTGACCCCTATCCTTTGCCCTGCGAACTACAAACTGCTGACTCTATCCTCTGCCCTGATGACCCCCAGTACACTTCCCTGCTGACCTCCCATCCTCTGCCCCCTGACATTTATTACTGCACTCACATCAGACAGGTTACATCCGGCCCTGTTCGTAGTGGTGTAACTTGATACCCCATAATGCTTTACAGATCCAGGTTCCCTTGCATATGCCAGTACCAACATGTACCCCTTTGAATAACTTTAGACCAGGCTCAAAACAGTAAATGTAACTTTACTGAACGTGATATGGCATATAGTGCAATATGAACAATGTCCTGTCCCTTATCCTATTAGAATAATGTAGTGGCCCAGGCATACCTCCGTCAGGCAAGAGTCCATTGTGGCATTGTCCATGGTTTAGATGTCCTCCACAATTCTCAGTTTCTTCAGTAGTGCCACAATTGCACTCACAGATGAGGCTGCCACTCTTGGACCCACCAGTACCCACTTTACTGCTCTCAGGACTCTAGCTGCCCCCCTTTTTATAGCACAGGTGGACTGGCTAGGACCAAAAAGCCCGGGAATTGAGCTAAAAACAGTTAACCCTTTCCCCAGCCTAGGCCAGCTACTAGATAGCGAAACTGTACAACTTTGCAACCTGCCATTCAGGTTCTATTTTTAATGCAGCATTTTAACAAAGTGAGATTGTATTATAAATATGCAAAAACAGTTAAGCTAAAATAAAAAAAAAGACAAAGGTCTACACAGAGTTTTTTTTGTTTATTTCTGTTTCTATTTTTGGACTGTCTACTAGTATTTCTATTTTTAGACCAGTAGCATTATCATGGGAAAGTACTGAACTATGTACACTCAGTAGATTTTACCTTTCTTTGAAGTTGAAAGTTAGACACATTACCATACCAGTAAAAAAACAAGCAACCTTATCTGTACCAGGATGATTTAAACAATAATTTAGGCCTCATTCAGAAGAGAGCTGAAACCCGTCATCTGTAAATGAACACCTTGTTTATGCTACTTCAGCTGCTGTGTGCATTCATGTCTATTGGGATGCAGTAGCTGCACACGGACAAAGGCGCTCCTTCCAATTTCCCAAAGCAGCCATGTGGGTGAGTAGCCCTAAATGCAGATAGTTGGCATTTGGGGCCACAGGAAGTTTGCTAGGATGACAGAATAACTGCACAAGAAAAGGAGAGTGCAACCCGCTCTAGTTTGACCACTTAAGGACCAGGCCTCTTTTTCAGATTTGGTGTTTAACCACTTACCATGGACCATTTTGCTGGTCAAAGACCAGACCACTTTTTGCGATTTGGCACTGCGTCGTTTTAACTGACAATTGCGCGGTCATGTGACCTGACTCCCAAACAAAATTGATGTCCTTTTTTTCCCACAAATAGAGCTTTCTTTTGGTGGTATTTGATCACCCCTGCGGTTTTTATTTTTTGCGCTATAAACAAAAATAGAGCGATAATTTTGAAAAAAAACGCAATATTTTTTACTTTTTGTTATAATAAATACCCCCCAAAAATATATATAAAAACATTTGTTTCCCTCAGTTCAGGCCGATACGTATTCTTCTACATATTTTTGGTAAAAAAAATCACAATAAGCGATTATTGATTGGTTTACACAAAAGTTATAGCGTTTACAAAATAAGGATAGTTTTATGGCATTTTTATTAATAATTTTTTATTATTTTTTTTTTTTACTAGTAATGGTGTCGATCAGCGATCTTTATTGTGACTGTGACATTGCGGCAGACACGTCGGACATTTTTGACATGTTTTTGGGACCATTGTCATTTATACAGTAATCACTGCTATATAAATGCAGTGATTGCGGTGTAAATGACACTGGCAGTGAAGGGGTTAACCAGTGGGTGGCAGTGTAGGGGTTACGTGTTCCTAGGGGTGTGTTACTAACTGTGGGGGGGTTGGGCTTTCATTTAGTGAACACTGATCTCTGCTCCAATCACATGGAGCAGAGATCAGCGTCACTAGTTGCTAGGCAGAATGGGGAAATGCTGTTTACACGGCATTTCCTCCATTCAGCCGTCCCGTGAGACGATCGCGGGTATGCCCGCGGCGATCGAGTCCGCGGGACCCGCGACCGGACTCACGGGGGTCCCGACCAGCACGCGAGCGCGCCGCCGCTGGGCTCGCGATGGCAGGGCGGCATTGAAGATTGGACGTACCTGTACGCCAATATGCCTGCCCGTGCCATTCTGTCGACGTACATCGGCGTGCGCTGGTCGGGAACCAATTAAAACAGTTTTTTTTGCTAGAAAATTACTTAGAACCCCCAAATATTATATATTGTTTTTTTCTAACACCCTAGAGTAGGGATGAGCTTCGTGTTCGAGTCGAACTTACGTTCGACTCGAACATTGGCTGTTCGGCCGTTCGGCGAATTCCGAACGTTTGGGCCGTTCGCGTCAAAATTCGAATGACGCGCGCGCGGACCACAATGCACTGCGGTGGCGCAGTGCATTGCTGCCCCATGATTGGCCAAGCATGCACTGTGACCCCGCATGCTTGGCCAATCGCAGCGCCGGCAGCGAGGAGAGCCATGATTGGCCACAGGCATCCTGCCTGTGGCCAATCATAGCTTAGGCTGTGTAGTGCACGCCCCACACTATATAAGGCCGCCTTTGAGGCGGCTTCGTGTAGTGTGTAGCGTGTGTGCATCTGAAGCAGTGGGTGTTCTGTGTACCTTCAACACAGTACACACCAATCGTTTGTGGCTGATTTCCTATCTTGCTGCTGTGTAGTGGTTGTTGTCTGTGCCCTGACTGCAGTATACACCACTATATTCACCTCACCTATATAGCTAGTGATCTAGCCTCCCAGAATTCTGCTCTCACGTGCCCCGAGGTGTGCGCACTCGAGAGCATCCAGGACCGCCGGGTCGCATCACGGATCACGGTAAACGGCCGCTCATAGCGGCCGTTTACCACGTGATTGCTCCGTCAAATGACGGAGTGATCACTTGGAAACAAACCGGCGTCATGTTATGACGCCTGTTCCTCCCTCCCCTCTCTGTACCGATCGGTACAGCGGAGGGGAAAGAGATCGGTGTCAGCAGCGATGTGGGCTGCATCTGCAGTGCCCACATCGCTGCTCACCGAATTTAACCCCTCAATTCCCTGCCAATACTCTGCAATACCAGTGCATACTCTGCAGTACCCTGCCATTACTCTGCAGTACCCCGCCATTACTCTGCAGTGCAGTACCCTGCCATTACTCTGCAGTGCAGTACCCTGCCATTACTCTGCAGTACCCCCATTACTCTGCAGTAACCCCCATTACTCTGCAGTACCCCCCAATACTCTGCAGTACCCGCCATTACTCTGCAGTACCCGCCATTACTCTGCAGTACCCCCAATACTCTGCAGTACCCTGCCATTACTCTGCAGTGCAGTACCCTGCCATTACTCTGCAGTACCCCCAATACTCTGCAGTACCCTGCCATTACTCTGCAGTACCCCCAATACTCTGCAGTACCCTGCCATTACTCTGCAGTGCAGTACCCTGCCATTACTCTGCAGTACCCCCAATACTCTGCAGTACCCTGCCATTACTCTGTAGTACCCCCCAATACTCTGCAGTACCCTGCTATTACTCTGTAGTACCCCGCCAATACTCTGTAATACCCTGCCATAAATTGCCATACCCAGCCATACTCAGAGATACCCAGCCATACTCGGTGATACCCTGAAATACCCAGCCATAGACGCCCCCCACCCCTCACCGCCCTCCGGTGCTTCTACCAACTCGCCAGTACGATCAAAGCCAGAATCTTTTTTTTATTTTTTATTTCAGGCTTCCCAGCCTAGAGGTGAGATGTGGGGTCATATTGACCCCCCAGATTTCACTGTAAAGAGGACCTGTCACCCCATATTCCTATTACAAGGGATGTTTACATTTCTTGTAATAGGAATAAAAGTGATCAAAAATATATTTTTGGGGAAAAAAATGTCAAACTAACATAAATAAAGTAAAATGAACAATAAAAAAATAAAATAAAAATTAAAGCGCCCATGTCCCCATGTGCTCGCATGTGCCACACATGTGAGGTATCGCCGAGAATGTTAGAGCGAGAGCAATAATTCTAGTCCTAGACCTCCTCTGCAACTCAAAACATGAAACCAGTAAAAAAAAAATTAAAGCGTCGCCTATGGGGATTTTTTAAGTAGCGACGTTTGGCGCCATTCCACGGGCATGTGCAATTTTGAAGAGTGACATGTTTGATATCTATTTACTCAGCATAACTTCATCTTTCACTTTATGCAAACATTGGGCTAACAAGTGGTTAATAATAGAGCTTGCAGTCAGTAGTGTTAGGAGATAGTGCGTGCTGTCTGCGTGCTCTGTACCCAGTACATACCGCTATAATATAGGGCAGGCCCCTACTTTCAAACATCCAACTTACAAACATCTCCTACTTGCAAACGCAAGGAGACAGCAGCAAGTGAGATGAAAAAAGATGGACGACAAAACAAATTATACAGGGGTGATAACCCTTCCCTATGTTTTCCAAAAAGCTTAAAGATAGTTTTTTTGACTGGAGCTACACTTTAATAATGTACCGGTTGAAAATGACAAACAGATTCAACTTAACACAACAAACCTACACAGTCCCTGTCTTGTTTGCACCGCCTGTATACTGCTGTTCTGAGTATATAGGGCCTGGGGGCCACACGCATTTCCTTTTTTTAATATGGGTACGGGGTTCCCCTTAATATGCTTACAAGACCCAAATAGGCTGGTAATGGGCAGGGAGGGCTACCCATGCCATGTTTCTCAATGATTTTCAACCATATTGCAGGAACCAGATATAACATTAAAACCGCAAGCAGTTTTAAATGGTGTTATTTCCGTTTAATGTCATTTTGTGCAGGGACTGTTCTAAACACGGGAAACACGTGGCACTTCACAGGCATACTACAGACACCCCCCAGGCACCATATTTAAAGGAATATTTCACTTTTTTTTTCACTTTAATCGTCATTAAAATCAGTGCTCCCGCCAAAACGGCAGTTTTTAAAACTTTTTTTTGCAGTGACCCATGTCCCCTGAGTCAGGAGGCAGGTCCCCAAACCCTTTTTAGGACACTATCTTGCATATTAGCCGTTAAAATTAGCACTTTACAATTCGAACGTTCGAGTCCCATAGACTTCAATGGGGTTCTAACGTTTGTACCGAACGCGGGGGTCGTTCGCAAGTTCTGGTGCGAACCGAACCGGGGGGTGTTCGGCTCATCCCTACCCTAGAGCATGGATCCTCAAACTACGGCCCTCCAGCTGTTGCGAAACTACACATCCCATGAGGCATTGTAAAACTCTGACATTCACAGACATGACTGGGCATGATGGGAATTGTAGTTCCTGAACAACTGGAGGGCCATAGTTTGAAGACCCATTCCCTAGAGAATAAAATGGCGGTCATTGCAATATTTTTTTTCCCACCGTATTTGCTCAGCGGTCTTACAAGCGCACTTTTTTTGGAAAAAATGTACTTTTTTAAATAAAAAAATGAGACACCAGTAAAATTAGCCCAATTGTTTTTATATTGTGAAAGATAATGTTACGCCGAGTAAATTGATACCCAACATGTCATGCTTCAAAATTGCGCCCACTCATGGAATGGCGTCAAACTTTTACTCTCAAAAATCTCCATAAGCGACATTTAAAAAATTCTACAGGTTGCATGTTTTGCGTTACAGAGGAGGTCTAGGGCTAGAATTATTGCTCTCGCTCTCGTTTTCAAATGCGAGCGCTACTCACGTATGTGTTCGCTTCTTTGCGCGAGCTCATCGCTACAGGGTGTTTAAAAAAAAAATCTTATTTATTTTACTTGATTTTATTTATTTTTACACTTAAAAAAAAAAATGGATCACTTTTATTCCTATTACAAGGAATGTAAACATCCCATGTAATAGAAAAAAGCATGAAAGGACCTCTTAAATATTAGATCTGGGGTCAAAAAGTCCTCAGATCTCATATTTGGACTTAAATTCAATAAAAATGAAAAAAATGTACTCAATGAAAAAAATTTACCTTTAAGAGGTATGGGCGGAAGTGACGTTTTGACGTCGCTTCCGCCCTCCTTTGGTATAGAGACGAGTGGGGGCCATCTTAACCTCACTCGTCTCCATACCCAGCAGTGTGCAGGACCCGATCACCTCCGCCACTACCGACGGCTCCAGTAAGCGACGGAGGGGCGCGGGAGAGCAGCGAGAGGAGGGGTGGCACCTCTCCCGCCGCCGATAACGGTGATCTTGCGGCGAACCCACCGCAGAACCGAAATCAAGCTGTCTTATCTGCTCAGCCAGTGTCACTAAAGTGAACTACAGAACACTCCCCCCCCCCGTGTTCTAAACCACTTGTCGACTGCTGCATGCCGATATACATGGGCACAATGGCAGCGGTGGGCAAATGGGCGTACCCGTACATCCCCTTTAATTGGCAGGGCTAGTGGGAACACGCGCACCCACCGCGTACAGCATGACCGTGCACACAGGCCTGGCGGACTCGATGCCCCCTGGTCTCCCGGTGATTGTGTCACGGAGGAACAGAATGGGGAAGTGCCTATGTAAACAAGCCATTTCCCAGTGATCACTGTCATGTGAGTTGTAGCCCACCCCCCCCACAGTTACAATCACTCCCTAGGACACACTTAACCCATTAATATTTAACCCCTTCCCTGCCAGTGTCATTTATACAGTAATAAGTGCATTTTTATAGCGCTGATAACTGTATAAATGACAATGGTCCCAAAATAATGCCAAAACTGTCCGATATGTCCGCCATAATGTCATAGTCACGATAAAAATCACAGATCTCACTATTACTAATAAAAAAAAAAAATTGATAATAAAAATGCCATAAAACTATTCCCTATTTTGTAGACGCTATAACTTTTGCGCAAACCAATAAATATATGCTTATTGCATTTTTTTTTACCAAAAATATGTAGAACTATACATATCGGCATAAACTGAGGGAAAAAAAAATGTATATATTTTTGGGGGATATTTATTATAGCAACAAGTGAAAAATAATTGCTTTTTTTTCAAAACTGTCGCTCTTTTTTGGTCTATAGCGCAAAAAAATTAAAACCGCAGAGGTGATCAAATACCACTAAAAGAAGGCTCTATTTATAGGAAAAAAAGGGCTACAATTTTGTTTGGGTACAAAGTCACACGACCGCGCAATTGTCAGCTAAAGCGACGCAGTGCCGAATCGCAAAAAGTGCCCTGGTCAGGAAGGGGGTAAAATCTTCTGGGGCTGAAGCGGTTAAGGAGTGGGGGAGATGTTATATAATTCAAATCAGAGTTAAGCAATACAGTGAGCGAGAGCTGTCATCCTAGGACAGGAACTATGTAACCAGCAGTAACACCGTGGGAAAATTAAGAAAAAAAAAGCCAGAAAAAAAAAAACGTGATGATTTGTAAAGGCCTGTATTATTACAAGACCTGCACCATGCTTATACCTTGTGTATCTTGGATTTTCCAATCACAACAACCAAAATTTCAACTATAAAAAAAGACATGACCCATAAAACCAAGAAAAAGCAATACATGTAAACTACACTTAAATAAGCAAAATAAAAGAGAGATTTACCAATAACAGTTTCTACAATCGTTCACATCACCGCCGTCTTTATGCTTTGATAATTTTCTACTTTGATTAATAGGTGTCCGTTTATGAAGCAATGATCAGTGGAGATCCAGAGGATCGCCGCTGATCACAGCCCATAAACAGTATATAAACCAGAGATAATCGGGGGAGATGTGTTTGAACTTGTTCTCCCGCCGATTATCTCCGCACATGGAGAATCCTCATAGACTGACATAGTAACGGTCACTTTATGAAGCTGTGATCTCAGCGCTTCACTTGTGATCTGTGTCAGAATTCACACGCCCCGATTCACCAACTCAGAGGTGGAGAACCGGGGTAGTGAAGAGGGAATCGGGGGGATCTGAGGAGGAAAGAGGAAGATAATTAACTTCCTTATGCCTCGTTCAGACCCCCCAACACTGTAACCATGTCCCCCTGTCATATGTATGTGTATACATATATATACATATATATATATAATGTGTATATGTATATATATATATATATATATATAATGTGTGTGTATATACATGTATATATAATGTCTGTGTGTGTATACATGTATATATTATGTAGGGGGACGCTTTATTTCACTAACATTAATCACACCGCGTGTCAGTGTATTGAGCTGTGATAATTTATCACTGCTTAATATATTGACATCTCTGTGTATGAGTGAATTTCTAGTACTGTAATCTCGTAAAGTCTCACGAGATTCCAGTATTAGGGGCCGTTCTCCAGTGTTAGAAGCGTTTGTAGATCGCTTCACTCCTCCAAGTGTGAAGCGATCTACTCCGCTTCATATAGTGGCACACAGAGGAGAAAGATCTCCTATGTGAATGCCGGAGAATGAAGCAGTGAATAGATTTCACTGCTTCATAAAAGGACACCATAATGATGACTATTTCCATAGTGAAATTAATCACCCCAGAGCTTTGCTTTGTGAATGGCTAAGCGTAGCGAGGGGACAGAAGCAGAACATCAGAAAGGTTTTCTATAATAAAAAGTGTTCCAACGTTGCTGGGAGATGGAAGCGTGGCTGCCTCTGAATGTACCAGCGGCTGCTCAGTGAGACTTATGTTGGCACTATATGAAAAATTGGGCGGAATTCGGTCATTTAGACAGTTCGTTCTTCGTACAGTTAATCGGCACAAAATCGATAATCGTTGGGACGTCTTTGAGCTGAAAAAACGAAGAACAAGTTTAGAAATTTTCTGTCGAAGGAATGATAAATAAATTTCCCGTAAAAAAAAAAAAACTAACAAGAAATGCATTCATTTATGTCCACTGAACGATTTATTGGTCATTACATTGTGTCACTATCGTTTGCGCTCACGGCCAAATGTTCATTTTTTGAAAATGGGTTTTGCCGATTTATCGCATAGTGTGTGCCCAGCATTAGACAGGAGTAATAGATTTAGAACGCACTTGTTTTTTTAAAGCAGAACTTACCGTATTTATCAGCGTATAACACGCACCCCAAGTTTAGGAGGGAATTTAAAAGAAAAAAACTTTTAGGAGGGAAATTTAAGGAAAAAAACCTACATTTAAATGCCCATCAATGCAGCCTTATCAGTGTCATTTGCAACCTTGTCAGTCATTTGCAGCCTTCCATTGCAGCCTTGTCATTCATTAGCAGTCTTGTCTGTGTGTTTGCCATTTAAAAATGGCGCCTCTGAGATACAGAGCGGATGTCCTGTGTATCTCGGCGGCGCTCGGTAGTTCTCGGCCACTCTCGGCCGCTTTTGGCTATTTTTGGCAGCACTCGGCCGTTCTCGGCTATTTTCGGCCCCACTCGGCCATTCATCTACAGTGCCTTGAAAAAGTATTCATATCCCTTGAAATTTTCCACATTTTGTCATGTTACAACCAAAAAACGAAAATGTATTATATTGGGATTTTATATGATAGGCCAACACAAAGTGGCACATAATTGTGAAGTGGAAGAAAAATGATAAATGGTTTTTAAAAGTTTTTACAAATATGTGAAAAGTGTGGAGTGCATTTGTATTCAGCCCCTGAGTCAATACTTTGTAGAACCACCTTTCGCTGCAATTACAGCTTCAAGTCTTTTTGGGGATGTCTCTATCAGCTTTGCACATCTAGAGAGTGATATTTTTGCCCATTCTTCTTTGCAAAATAGCTCAACCTCTGTCAGATTGGATGGAGAGTGTCTGTGCACAGCACTCATTTGGATTTAGGTCTGGACTTTGACTGGATCATTCTAACACATGAATATGCTTTCATAAAAACCATTCCATTGTAGCTCTGACTGTATGTTTAAGGTTGTTGTCCTGCTGGAAGGTGAACCTCCAACCCAGTCTCAAGTCTTTTGCAGACTCTAACAGGTTTTCTTATAAGTTTGCCCTGTATTTGGCTCCATCCATCTTCCCATCAACTCTGACCAGCTTCCCTTTCCCTGAAGAAGAAAAGCATT
Organism: Lithobates pipiens; assembly: GCF_037356315.1. Taxonomy (NCBI): domain Eukaryota; kingdom Metazoa; phylum Chordata; class Amphibia; order Anura; family Ranidae; genus Lithobates; species Lithobates pipiens. The sequence goes on along the minus strand of NW_027507748.1, from coordinate 222,629,235 downwards.
CCCACAACATGATGCTGCCACCACCATGTTTCACAGTGGGGATGGCGAGTTCAGGGTGATGTGCAGAGTTTGTTTTCCGCCACACATAGAGTTTTGCTTTTAGGCCAAAAAGTTGAATTTTGGTCTCTTCTGACCAGAGCACCTTCTTCCACATGTTTGCTATGTGCCCCCTACATGGCTTCTCACAAACTGCAAATGGGACTTCTTATGGCTTTCTTTCAACAATGGCTTTTTTCTTGCCACTCTTCCATGAAGGCCAGATTTGTGGATGTGGACTAATAGTCGTCTTGTGGACAGATTCTCCCACCTGAGCTGTGGATCTACGCAGCTCCTCCATGGGCCTCTTGGCTGCTTCTCTGATTAATACTCTCCTTGCCCGGCCTGTCAGCTTAGGTGGACGCCCATGTCTTGGTAGGTTTGCAGTTGTGCCATACACTTTTGATTTTCGGATGAGCGATTGAACAGTGCTCTGTGAGATGTTCAAAGTGTGGGACATTTTTTTATAACCTAACCCTGCTTTAAACTTCTCCACAATTTTATCCCTGACCTGTCTGGTGTGTTCCTTTGCCTTCATGATGCTGTTTGTTCACTAAGGTTCTCTAATAAACCTAGAAGGGCTTCATAGAACAGCTGTATTTATACCAAGATTAAATTACACACAGGTGGAGTCTAGTTACTAATTAGGTGACTTTTGAAGGCAATTGGTTCCACTAGATTTATTTGAATACAAATGCACGCAACACTTTTCAGATATTTACAGTTTTGAAAAACATTTATAATTTTCCATCCACTTTACAATTATGTGCCACTTTGTGTTGGTCTATCACATAAAATCCCAATAAAATATATTTGCGTTTTTACTTGTAATATGACAAAATGTGGAAAATTTCAAGGGGTATGAATACTTTTTTGAGGCACCATATCTCTCCATGCTTTATTTTGTTCTTGCCGCGGCAGATGATTAATGTAGCATTTACTTCCTGGAATCAATCTACCCTTAGCTCAGACATGCAAAGCCCTCTTTCCCTCCTAAAGACTCCCTGGATGTCATTTTGGCCAAGGCCTGGAAACCAGGAAGAAATCTAAAATAAAAAAAAAGGTTAAAACAGGTATTAATAATATACCAAGTAAACAATATTATACCTTCCTATCTATTTACTAATGCTAGCAGAATAAGGACTAAAAATTGTTAATGCTGATTGATAGAGTTTTGTTCCACTTTAAAAGGATAAGTTCACCTTTTAACAAAAATAATAATTACAGATTTTTTGCAGGTAAAAAAAATGTGATTTTATTGTTTTGTTTCTGGAGCCTCTAAAGCAGGGATATGCAATTAGTGGACCTCCAGCTGTTGCAGAACTACAAGTCCCATGAGGCATAGCAAGACTCTGACAGCCACAAGCATGCTAAACTAGAGGCAGAGGCATGATGAGACTTGTAGTTTTGCAACAGCTGGTGGTCCGCTAATTGCATATCCCTGCTCTAAAGAATTGCGCCAGCGATCAGCAGGTCACTGGTGCCTTGCAGGTCTCCTGCAGGCCCGTCCTTATATCTGTGTGCCTGTACATCATACAATACAATACAACATGACAGGAAGCATGGATGAACTACCACAGAGCTTCACAGTGCTGTGGTTGTTCACTAAAAATTACAGGCCGACAGTCGCAAAGGCTGTCGTGACTTGTAGTTTTCCATTCACAGAGAACTGTGAATAAGTGACACGGCCGGGCAGGCAGAGCCCTGCTTGGCCACGTTTTTTTTAAATTTGTTACAGTTAGGGTTGTGGGGATAAGATCCCCACTAGCTATCAGAGTGGGGGGGTGGGGGGGGCGGCTGTTCATAACCAGGGCCGGATTAGGAGCATCATGTGCTTGGTGCTGAGGATTTTGCTGGGCCTTTTTAGGGGGCACCCTTCTGTGTTTCGAAGAGCCTGTGTTGGCATGAGCCTAAACTCTAAAGGGCACATGCAAACAAGGCAAGTCTGCCATTTGATTGGCCAGGTTGCCGTAAGGGCCGCGCATTGGCATGCACTCTGAGCTGAAAGAGTGCAGCTGAGCAGGCCTAACACTATGGAAGCCCCAGATTTCTGCAAGAGCCCTGCATTGGCATGCACCAGGCTTCCGTTAGGACTGCTCATGCGGCACCCATTATCAATCCCACCACCCTGCCCAGGCGGTGCATATGGAATGCAGGGCCCGTCAGGGGAGAACTCTGTTGGCCCATTGCTTTTCATGAGCAGTGTGTTCTTTTTGGGTGGCTGGGTCTATATTAAAGAAGGAGCCTGGAGCTGCAGCTCCAATAGCCCCGCGTTAATCCAGCCCTGTTCATAACATGTCACGTTACACCTTGAATATGGGTGTAACCTGTAACAAAATGTGAACTTATCCTTTGTAGCAATGGTATTCCACTTGATCTATTGCATATCTGGTACAAAGGGAGGTTCAATCACTGTGGAAAAAATGATCCACACTCTGGTTGTTGCTCTTAAAATGTCTTCATTTTATTGAAAAGCCACAGTACACACCCCACACTATATAAGGCCGCCAGCGCGGCGGCCTTGTGTAGTGTGTTGGCGTCTGTAGCAGTTAGTGGGTGTTCTGTGTACCTTCAACACAGTATACACCGATCGTTATCGGCCGATTGTTAGTTCTTGCTCTTCTGTAGTGGTTGTTGTCCGCGTGTCCTGACCGCAGTATACACCGCTATATTCACCTATATAGCTAGCTATATTTCTCTTTTTTAATAGAGCTTGCAGTCAGTGTTAGGAGATTGTGCGTGCTGTCTGCGTGCTCTGAACCCAGTATACACCGCTATATCCACTTACATAGCTCTTCTCTATTTGAGCCATCTGCCATCTGCAGGAGTTAGTGGAAGTTGTGTGTGCCTCCAGCACAATATATACTACCCAATTGCTGGTTTTCCCGACTCCCTTCAGGCCATTACCACGTCTGGAAGGCCAGCAAGGAGAGGCAGACAGGCGCGAGCCGATAAAAGAGGGCAAGCAGGCTCTGTGTCTAGAGACAACAGTGCTGGTCGCGGACGTGGTGCATCGTCATCATCAGCATGTGGCCATGGGACACGCTTGTCCTTCTTTTCGGCAGCTGGACATGTTGAGCCGCAACATGCCAACGACTTGGTAGAGTGGATGACCAAGCCCTCTTCATCCTCCTCATCGTCTCTCACCCAGGCTCAGGGTACTAGCAAAGCAGCTGCCAACGCATCGTCTTCCCTCCTCTCAATGTCATCATCAGTGACTCCTTCCCTAGACCCACCACGTCCTCCTGAGGAGTCTCCTGAACTCTTTGAGCACAGTGTTGGGTACATGCTCCAGGAGGATGCCCAGTGTTTTGTAGGCTCTGATGATGATATTCAGCTAGAGGAAGGCAGTAGCGTGAATGCAGAGAGAGGGGATGCTCAAGAAGGACAGCAATCTGGCAGTCATGTTCCACAAGCTGCAGCATACTGCCAGGTTTGCTCCAGCGATGAAGAGGGAGGGGATGATGAGGGCACTGACTCCACGTGGGTGCCTGGTAGGAGAGAGGAGGAGGAGGAGGAGGAGGCACATGTCCAACGAGGCAGGATGCCCTCCGGGGGCCAGCTTAGGAGCAGCACACCGACTGAATCACACCGCAGAGCTCCGCCTGTGCAGGTCGCTGCCTCTGCGCGTTATTCTAAAAGTTCTTTGGTGTGGGCCTTTTTTGAGACGAGTGCATCAGATCGCACTGCTGCTATTTGCAACATATGTCTCAAGCGTATCTCGTGTGGCCAAAACATCAGCCGCTTGGGCACCACATGCTTGACCAGACATATGTTGACCTGCCATGCAGCTCGTTGGCAAGCGTACCTCAAAGACCCACACCAAAGAACAAAGCGGACCTCTCCTTGCTCCTCATCAGCTGGGATCTCCAACCCCACTAGACCTTCAGTCCTCTCTGAAACCTGCTCTGAGAGGAATGAAGGTGTAGAATTAGGTGTGTCACAGCCAAGTGCTTCCGGGCACTCTGCTAGCAGTACATCCACGTCCAATTATAGCAGGCAAATGTCCCTGCCCCAGCTGCTGGACCGGCGAAAGAAGTTCACTCCCAGCCATCCACATGCCCAGCGGTTGAATGCTAGCTTGGCTAAATTGCTAGCACTTCAACTGCTGCCTTTTCAGTTGGTAGACTCGGCCCCCTTCCATGAGTTTGTACAATGTGCGGTTCCTCAGTGGCAGGTCCCCAAACGCCACTTTTTCTCACGGAAGGCGATTCCAGCTCTCTACCGGCATGTGGAAGGCAATGTCCCTGCCTCGCTGGACAGGGCGGTCCGTGGTAAGGTGCATATTACCGCTGACTCATGGTCCAGCAGGCATGGACAGGGACGTTACCTGTCTTTCACGGCCCATTGGGTCACTCTTCTGGCAGCTGGGAAGGATGTAGGACAAGGTGCAGTAGTGTTGGAGGTTGTTCCGCCACCACGCCTCCAAAATACTACTATTGGTTGTGACACACCTCTCTCCTCCACCCCCTCCTCTTCTTCTTCCTCCATGGCCTCTTCCAGTGCTCTGTCCTCAGAACCAGTGGTGCTCCGTAGGCGTTCCAGGGGCTACGCAAGTACGCAGGCAAAACAATGCTATGCCGCGCTTGCGCTGGTTTGTTTGGGGGACAGGAGCCACACTGGGGCGGATGTTTTGTCAGCTCTGCAGGGGCAGGCCGAGAGGTGGTTGACGCCATGCCAGCTTAAGCCAGGAATGGTGGTTTGCGACAATGGCACCAACCTCCTCTCCGCCCTCCGACAGGGACAACTGACCCATGTGCCCTGTGTAGCTCACGTCCTTAACCTGGTGGTGCAGCGGTTCTTGGGCAGGTACCCGGGCTTACAGGATGTCCTGAAGCAGGCCAGGAAAGTCTGTGTGCATTTCTGCCAATCATTTAATGCCTGTGCTCGGCTGGCTGAGCTCCAAAAGGAGTTGAACCTGCCCAAGAACCGCCTTATATGTGACATGCCCACCAGGTGCAACTCAATGTTGGCCATGCTGCAGCGGCTGCACACGCAGCAGAGGGCCATCAATGAGTACCTGTGCGACTACGGCACCAGGACAGGGTCAGGGGAGCTCGGTTTTTTCTCATCACGCCAGTGGGGCATGATCAGGGATGCATGCACTGTCCTGTCACCGTTTGAGGAGGCCACAAGGATGGTGAGCAGTGACAGTGCATGCATCAGTGACACTGTACCTCTTGTCCACCTCTTGGAGCATACGCTGTGTGGAATAATGGACAGGGCACTTGAGGCAGAAAAGAGGCAGGAAGAGGAGGACTTCCTTGCCTCTCAAGGCCCCCTTTATCCAGACAGTGTTCCTGCTGTGCCACCCATCACACAGGAAGAGGATGAGGAGGAGGAGGATGATTGTGTCAGCATGGAGGTGGAGGCTGGCACTCAGCATCAGCAGCAGCAGTCTTGTAGGAATGATTTACAGTCCCAAGAAACCCGTGGACTTGTACGTGGCTGGGAGGAGGTAGCTGCGGATCATGTTGTCCTTAGTGACCCAGAGGACTCCGGACTGAATGCCTCAGCTAACCTACGCTGCATGGCCTCCCTGATCCTGCAAAGCCTGCGGAAGGATCCTCGTATTCTTCGGATCAAGGAGAGGGACCATTACTGGCTGGCCACTCTCCTTGATCCACGGTACAAGGGTAAGGTTGCTGACCTTATCTTGCCGTCGCAGAGGGAGCAGAGGATGAGACATCTCTTGCAGAAAGGTCTGTGCAACGCGTTTCCAGAGACTGGGAGGTTACAAACTCCTGGTCCTGGACAACGTGTTGCTGAGGCATCGGTCAGAAGGAGCGGTGGAGAAGGTGGCCGTCTGACCGATGCTTTCAGGCAATTTTTTAGTCTGCAGCCCCAAGGTTTGATCGGTTCCAGCAACCATCACCAGCGTCTGATTTACATGGTGCAGGAATACCTAGGGGCAAGGTCAGACTTGGACACCTTTCCCACCGAAAATCCTCTGGCTTACTGGGTCTTGAGGATGGATCACTGGCCAGAGCTTGCACAGTATGCAATTGAGCTACTGGCCTGTCCTGCATCCAGCGTTCTTTCGGAACGCACCTTCAGTGCTGCTGGTGGCTTTGTTACCGATCACAGGGTGCGCCTGTCCACCGAATCAGTTGATCGACTGACCTTCATCAAGATGAATCAGTCTTGGATCACCCACAGCTACCAAGCACCTGAAGCTGATGTAACCGAATCATTTTTTTTGAAATATGACATCCCTTCAAGACTGCCTATGCTGATGCTGAGTGACTGTCCTGTTATGTTGATTGTCTATCCTCTTCCTCCTCCGCTGATATGTTGGAAGAGCATTTTTGGTTCTGGGTGATGCCACCAGCCCAATTTTTCTGCCCCTGTTTAACAGGGGCGTTTAATTATAATTTTCGATGCAATGCTTTGCAGCAGGGCTAATTCCCGCATTAAAACTAGAGTATATGGGAGAGGTTGCAGTGTCGTGGCACCAGCACCAGTGCCTAAGGCCCAATTTTTCTGCTACTGTTTAACAGGGGCGTTTAATTACAATTTTTGATGCAATGCTTTGCGGCAGGGCTAATTCCTGCACTAAAACTAGAGTATATGGGAGAGGTTGCAGTGTCGTGGCACCAGCACCAGTGCCTAAGGCCCAATTTTTCTGCCCCTGTTTAACAGGGACATGTAATTACAATTCTTGATATAATATTTCACAGGATGGTCTGTTCCTTTGCCCACCCAGAGTAACTGTGAGGACTTATAGTGTTGTGGCACCAGCACCACAACCACCAAAGGTCCATTTTTGTACCACTGTTCAACAATGGCATGTAATTACAATTCTTGATATAATCGTTCACAGCAGGGTGCTCCAGCACCCACCAAGAGTCACTTTGAGGGCTTACAATGTTGTGGCAAAACCAACACCTTGTTCCGCCATTTCTGCAGAGCATATAGGGCAGGCCCCTACTTTCAAACATCCAACTTACAAACATCTCCTACTGCAAACGGAAGGAGACAACAGCAAGTGAGATGAAAAAAGACGGCAAAACAAATTATACAGGGGTGATAGCCCTTCCTTATGTTTTCCAAAAAGCTTAAACATCGTTTTTTTGACTGGAGCTACACTTTAAAAATGTACCAGTTGAAAATTACAAACAGATTCAACTTAACACAACAAATCTACACAGTCCCTGTCTTGTTTGCACCGCCTGTATACTGCTGTTCTGAGTGTATAGGGCCTGGGGGCCACACGTATTTCCTTTTTTTAATATGGGTACGGGGTTCCCCTTAATATCCGTACAAGACCCACAGGGGCTGGTAATGGGCAGGGAGGGCCACCCATGCCATTTGCACTTCACAGGGAGCTGCGAGTGGATGTCTGGGGGCAGGTTTGGCATTACTGGGGGGTGGTAGGGCAATGATGTCAGCAAGAATTTGGCCACACCCACTGTTCACTGCAGCACGCTATGAGCACAGCATTACTACTCTCCTTGGGCCACCCAAAGGTGTCCCAGGCTGCTAAAGTGTTCGGGTTTGACTTGAAGAAAAGATGGCAATCCTAACTGTAAATGACAATTCTATTGCCTAACTTGAAGGTTGGGCGTCTTAATATTTAATTATTTTGTTGGAGAAACATACAAAAACATATTTGTCTAAAGGCTGATTCATGTTACTGTCCCAGGTTCTGGAAGTCAGAGGGTCAGGACTTCATTTAGCAATGAACAGAAATTAGGATTTCCTTTCAGGTGTAGCTGGTTGCAGATGGTTGCGTGTTCCCCTGCTCTGCTCACCCCAACCCCCCCCCCCGCCGCATCAACATAGGTGTACAAGGTGCTTCGGGGGGAGACCTATGTTGAGTATAGTCCAGGGGGGGGGGGGCACTCGCTCATCCCCCCATATCCTTACCTCCAGGCTACATGCTCGGATAAGGGTCTGGCATGGATTTTGGGGGGAACCCCACGCCAATTTTTTTTAAAATGTTGGCGTAGAATTTTCCCTAAAAATCCATACCAGACCCTATGGGCCTGGAATGGACTGGGGGGGGGGGGGGGACCCTACGCATTTTTTTCCTTGAATTTTCATCTATATTGCCATGGAGCCAGCAATACATTACATTTGCAAGCAAGTTTAAACTACATTTTTTTCTTTAGTCATTTTGCTGCAGTACTGTTCTATACATCGCACAGATGTGCCACTTCACAGGCAGACTAAGCGGACCCCCCAGGCATGATATTTAAAGGAATATTTCATTTTTATTGTTTCACTTTAAGTATTATTAACATCACTGCTTCTGAAAAAACTGTAGTTTTAAAAACTTTTTTGCATTGATAAATGTCCCCTGGGGCAGAACCCGGGTCGCCATACACTTTTTTGGCAATAACTTGCATATAAGCCTTTAAAATGAGCACTTTTGACTTTTCATGTTCGTGTCCCATAGACTTTAATAGGGTTTGCATGTTTGCTAGAACTTTTTGCCTGTTCGCGTGTTCTGTTCAGGTGTTCTGGTGTGAACTGAACCAGGGGGTGTTTGGACCATCCCTATTTAACACATCCTGCACAAAGACTGTTTGATCCAGTCTTCTCTGATCCTCCCCTTCTTCCACAGTCCCCAATCCATCTCCTGATAGTACAGTGCCTTGGGGGCACTCTGCACATGCTCAGTTTGGTGTGCATGGGATCAACACAGGGCCAGACAGAAGGTCAGGGGTCATTCAGCCTTATAGGACAGTCAGAGGAGAATGAAAACTTCTCCTACAAGCTTTAACCAGTGCTGGACACTGATACAGTAACAAGACTGCTATACACTAAACGTTATTTAGCAGTTTATATTTACTTAAATAGTTGTATTTCCATGTTCTCTGTACTGTGGAAGACCAGATATAGTGAATGCGTGGTTCCTGGGTTTATTAACACTTTAAATGGTATATTTACCAAAAACAACAAGGGACTAAAGAAGGGAGCTACATTGTTAGGGGTTAAATACACTTTAACCGGTTCCCGACCAGCGCATACCGATGTACGTCGGCAGAATGGCACGGGCAGGCATATTGGCGTACAGGTACGTCCAATCTTTAATGCCGCCCCCGCCGGCGCGCTCGCGTGCTGGTCTGGACCCCCATGAGTCCAGTCCGGGGCCCGCGGACTCGATCACCGTGGGCATACCCGCGATCGTCTCATGGGGCGGCTGAACGAGGAAATGCTGTTGCAAACTGTTCTGCCTAGCAACTAGTGATGCTGATCTCTGCTCCATGTGTTTGGAGCAGAGATCATTGTTCACTAAATTAAAGCCCAGCCCCCCACAGTTAGTAACACACCCCTAGGAGCACTTAACCCCTACACTGCCACCCACTGGTTAACCCCTTCACTGCCAGTGTCATTTACACAGGAATCACTGCATTTATATAGCAGTGATTGCTATATAAATGACAATGGTCCCAAAAATGTGTCAAAAATTTCCGATGTGTCCGCCGTAATGTCACTGTCACAATGACAATCGCTGATCACCGCCATTACTAGTAAAAACTATTTATTAATAAAAATGCCATAAAACTATCCCCTATTTTGTAAACGCTATAACTTTTGCGCAAACCAATCAATAATCGCTTATTACGATTATTTTACCAAATATATGTAGAAGAATACATATCGGCCTAAACTGAGGGAAAAAAATGTTTTTTTATATATTTTTGGGGGATATTTATTATAACAAAAAGTAAAAAATAATGCATTTTTTTCAAAATTGTCGCTCTATTTTTGTTTATAGCGCAAAAGATAAAAACCGCAGGGGTGATCAAATACCACCAAAAGAAAACTCTATTTGTGGGAAAAAAAGGACGTCAATTTTGTTTGGGAACCAAGTCGCATGACCGCGCAATTGTCAGTTAAAGCGACGCAGTGCCGAATCGCAAAAAGTGGTCTGGTCTTTGACCAGCAAAATGGTCCGGAGCTGAAGTGGTTAAACTAATTTTTTAGATTACTTTAGATAAATGTTCTAAAGGCAGATGGTTTTCAATCTTTGCATTAAGCCCCCTCAGCCCCCTTAATACTTACCCGAGCCCCATCCCTATCCAGCGTTGTTGCACGAGAGACTTCTGTGTGCAGCAGCTCCCGCTGCTATCAATCAAAGTCAGTGAGCCAATGAGGAGAGAAAGGGGGCGGGGCCGAACCATGGCCAGGAGACCCGAGAAGAGGGGGATCTAGGCTGCTCTGTGCAAAACCACTCCATGTTTGTTGTTTTTTTTAAATAAGACTTTAGTATCATTTTAAGTTTAGCAGCTTTGGAAGTTTCCTCTATGTATGAAATGCCTGTGTTAGTGGTCAGAATAATGACCCTATCTCATTAAAAATGTTTCCCAAGTGGACAGCGAAAATAGTGTAGTTTTTGTCAGGATCCTTCCCCAATGGAATGGGTCGTTTGGGCTTTGACCCCTAAATGCATGAGAATTTTAAGGCTGGGTGGTTTGTTCAGTGATTGGACAGTCACATTGTGCAGTGTCTGGCTCTTATCAGCTGTTTGGATATTTAGTATCTCATAAAAGTGAGTACACATTTTTGTAAATATTTGATTATATCTTTTCATGTGACAACACTGAAGAAATGACACTTTGCTACAATGTAAAGTAGTGAGTGTACAGCTTGTATAACAGTGTCAATTTGCTGTCCCCTCACAATAACTCAAAACACAGCCATTAATGTCTAAACTGCTGGCAGCAATTAGCTATTTTCCCTCCCCGGTGCCATGTGACTCGATAGTGTTACAAGGTCTCAGGTGTGAATGGGGAGCAGGCGTGTCAAATGTGGTGTTATTGCTCTCGCTCATACTGGTCACTAGAAGTTCGACATGGCACCATATGGCAAAGAACTCTCTGAGGGTCAGAAAAAATGAATTTTTGCTCTACATAAGATGGCCTAGGCCAGTGATGGCGAACCTTGGCACCCCAGATGTTTTAAAACTACATTTCCCATGATGCTCCACTACACTGCAGAGTGGATGAGCATCATGGGAAATGTAGTTCCAAAACATCTGGGGTGCCAAGGTTCGCCATCACTGGCCTAGGCTATAAGAAGATGGCCAAGACCCTGAAACTGCGGTTTAACAGGACAGGTTTCACTCAGAACAGGACTCGCCATGGTCGACCAAATAAGTTGAGTGCATGTGCTCAACAGTGTGGGCTGGTGAAGTTTTAGGATGGGGGCACCAGATCCCGCCCTTCCTTTTTGACCCCTCCCACTTGGTGAAAATGGGCGTGGTTTCAGCAAAATAGTGAGCATGGCTCTAAGGTGGTGTGGTTAGTGGCTGAGACAGTGGCGGCTGGTGAAGTTTTAGGATGGGGGGGACCAGACCCTGCCCTTCCTTTTTGACTCCTCCCACTTTGTGAAAATGGGTGTGGTTTCAGCTAAATAGTGGGCATGGCTCTAATGTGGTGTGGTTAGTGTCTGAGATGAACAAGGGATGGAGAGAGAGGGCGAGATGGATGGAGGGACAGCAGGCCCAGATCCTACACAACAATAAAAATGTGTGTTTTCTAGAAAATTTAACAATCAACAGATAAAGATATTTCAAACACCTGGTGTTAGCACTTCAATCATCCCGGCACCATGGTTGTTATGGTGTCAGGATGATTGAAGCGCATTATTTCTATTATTACATTGTAATCAAAAATGAAATCATTCAACTCACCATAATGCAGAATCAGTGGGAGCCATGAGCGTGTCACTAGCCACGTCGCCTGCCACCAGATGCCATCAGGTTTCCCCAGTGGAGTCTGTCCTTACATCAGGTGCCCCCAGCGGAGTCCCTCCTTACATGCAGCCTGTGTCCCAACACATTGCAGCAGCCTGTGTCACCATAAATTGCAGCAGCATGTGTCACCACCAAACTGCAGCAGCGTGTGTCCCAACAAATTGCAGCAGCATGTGTCCCCATCAAATTTCAGCAGCATGTGTCACCTTCAAATTGCAGCAGCATGTGTCACCACCAAATTGCAGCAGCATGTACCCCCAACAAAATTGCAGCAGCATGTGTCACCTTCAAATTGCAGCAGCATTTGTCACCATCAAATTGCAGCAGCATGTGTCACCATCAATTACAGCAGCATGTTTTCCACCAAGTTGCAGCAGCATGTGTCACCACCAAATTGCAGCAGCATGTGTTCCACCAAATTGCAGCAGCATGTGTCCCATCAAGTTGCAGCAGCATGTGTCACCATTAATTGCAGCAGCATGCATCCCACCAAATTGCAGCAGCATGTGTCCCACCAAGTTGCAGCAGCATGTGTCACCATCAATTGCAGCAGCATGCGTCCCACCAAGTTGCAGGAGCATGCGTCCCACCAAGTTGCAGCAGCATGTGTCACCAAGTTGCAGCAGCATGTGTCCCACCAAGTTGCAGCAGCATGTGTCCCTCCAAGTTGCAGCAGTATGTGTCCCACCAAGTTGCAGCAGCATGTGTCACCAAGTTGCAACAGCATGTGTCCCACCAAGTTGCAGCAGCATGTGTCCCTCCAAGTTTCAGCAGCATGTGTCCCACCAAGTTGCAGCAACATGTGTCACCAAGTTGCAGCAGCCTCACATGAAACCCCCCTTACCTTGCAGTGTGTTGTCCTCTCCAGCGATGTCTCCTGTGGAGAGGTCCGTCCTCTCATACTTCCTGGTTCCTCTCTCCTGGGTGCAATTGGAGAGAGAAAACAGGAAGTAACATCAACTGAGATGTCAATCAAACCGCCCGGCCATAGTAATATATACTATGAACGGGCAGAAGCTACTTGCGCTTCAGAAAGAGCCGCAAGGCGGGCTAAACGCCCTCAAATGAAGCGCCACGTCTGCAATCTCATGATTGCATAGACGTGGCGCTTCCCATAGGTGCACTGTGTCCGGCGTCAGAACGGGGTCCGGTGTCCGAACACAGTGCACTTAAGGACCTTTTTTTTTTTTTTTGACCGACTGGAGGGGGGGGGGGGGGGGGGGAGTCAGCGCCCAGGCGCCCCCTATGGACGGGCCGCCCCTTGTGCTCAACATCGTATCCAGAGGTTGTCTTTGGGAAATAGACATATGAGTGTTGCCAGCATTGCTGCAGAGGTTGAAGGGGCAGCGGGTCAGCCTGTCAGTGCTCAGACCATGCACCGCACACTGCATCAAATTGGTCTGCATGGCTGTCATCCCAGAAGGAAGCCTCTTCTAAAGGTGATGCACAAGAAAACCTGCAAACAATTTGCTGAAGACAAGCAAACTAAGGATTACTTTAACCATGTCCTGTGGTCTGATGAGACCAAGATAAACTTATTTGATTCAGATGGTGTCAAGTGTGTGTGGTGGCAACCAGGTAAGGAGTACAAAGACAAGTGTGTCTTGCCTACAGTCAAGCATGGTGGTGGGAGAATATAATTATATATATATATATATATACAGAGGCATACCCCACTTTTAAGTACACAATGGGGTTTATTTACTAAAGCTGGAAAGTACAAAATTAGAATCTCTTCTGTATAGAAACCAATGAGCTTCTAACCCCAGCTTGTTCAATTACACTTTGGTAATAAAACCTGGAAGCTCATTGGTTTCTATGCAGAAGTGAGCCTGATTTCAAACTTTCCAGCTTTAGAAAATAAACCCCATTGTGTACTTAAAATGGGGGTATGCCTGTATATAGCCCTTAGATGTCACATTGATAAATAAAAATAGTTACTAATAAAATATATATTTTTTTATTATACCTTTTTTCCTTTTTTCTTTTTTAATCTCTATAGAATTTTATTATTATTCCAATAGTGGGGATTACCTGTCTGATTCCAATCACACATGACCCCCATAATTCATTATTACAAATCTACATAATATGTGAGTATCTCTTGCTATTAATATCCGGTAAAAACTTTTCATGCTGTGCAGGAAATCTATTTACAATTTATTGCAATATAAAGCTGTGCCCCATGGGATACCTTTGCTCCTCTTCCCCCAGTGGTCACCAGACTTGGATTTTCTCTCTTGTTAGATCACAGTGAAATTACTATTTGTCTGTTTATATTGTTTTTTGTACTGGATAGCATACTATATGTATGCATGTATACTTATTTGATTTGTTTTACATATTCACTAGATCTGTAAGCTCCTGAAGAAACGCAATGGTGCAGGCAACATGTAGAGCGAAAATCTCCTTGTGACTCCTGATTGTGACTCAACCACTCCATGCACCTTACCTTTTGTGGATAGTGCTACTGGCTATATTCTATCATACCTATCATTCTTTACATCTAAAATAATATAATTGGAGATGTTATTTGAGTCCTCGGGGTCAAACATTCTATGTCATGAATTCTTTAATGCGTTATTTCTTTTATGTGCTGTACATAAATCTTTTTAACTTTATCCAATTATAATTCTAAAACTTTTATCTTAATATGCGTGCCTATAAAGTCAGTTTTTGCAATTTCTAGTTTTTTTCATATTATATTGGGATGTTGGCATACTTTTATTAGAGTATCCACAGTGTCACCCTGTGAGGACACATGGTAAATTCTTCCCTTTTTTGACATGGTGGTGGGAGTGTCATGGTCTTGGGCTGCATGGGTGCTGCCAGCACTGGGGAGATACAGTTAATTGAGGGAACCATGAATGCCAGCATGTACTGTGACATACTGAAGCAGAGCATGATCCCCTCCCTACGGAGACTGGGCCACAGGGCAGTATTCCAACATGATAATGACCCCAGACACACCTCCAAGATGACCACTGCCTTGCTGAAGAAGAAGCTGAGTGTAAAGGTGATGGAATGTCCAAGCATGCTTCCAGACCTAAACCCTATTGAGCATCTGTGGGGCACCCTCAAACAGAAGGTGGAGGAGCACAAGGTCTTTAAAATCCACCTGCTCCGTGATGGTGGAGTGGAGGAGTGGAAGAGGACTCCAGTGGCAACCTGTGATGCTCTGGTGAACTCCATACCCAAGACGGTTAAGGCAGTGCTGGAAAATAATGGTGACCACAGAAAATATTGACACTTTGGGCCCAATTTGGAGATTTTCACTTAGGTATCAGCAGTTTAGACATTAATTGCTGTGTGTTGAGTTATTTTGAGGGGACAGCAAATTTATAATGTTATACAAGCTGTACACTCTTTACTACACATTGTAGCAATGTGTAATTTCTTCAGTATCGTCACATAAAAAGCTATAATAAAATATTTATAAAAATTTGAGGGGTGTACTCACTTTTGTGAGATACTGTATTAACTTATTTCTACATGTTTGTTCTCACTAGGTCCAAAAAGTTTAACTAGAATGTATTATTTTATAATACTGTATCACTATTCTTAGTATTATTATCACTATTATTATATACCATTTTAGAATTGTACAATTGGATTGTATAATGTATAGTTTAATTTATACACTTATCATTTTACTAATGTTTTCATTTTAGGCCAATTTATGACCAAGATTGTATCATTTTAATAATAGTGATTATGAATATTATTGTTGTTGTTAATATTATCATGCTATTATTATTATTTTTTTCTCTTCTCTCTTTTTTGAAACAATATAGTTCAGCACTCACGTTCTAATTTTTGTATGCTAATTTTGACACTCCCTTTATGATTGACTATTATGTTTTTAACTATAAACCCATGGATTGAATATTGTGTTGATAGATCGATATGGAGATCTTCTTGTGTTCTTTCTAGCCTTGATAGAGGGGGCACTTGGACCCCCGAAACACTACTGGCTACTTTTTGGGATTATGCCCCTGAATTTTAATGGAATAAACTAGTAACTGGACCTCTTAGTAGTGGTGTGGTGCTTCGATTTCAATTCTCTTTCTGTCTGAGTCAGTGGTGCCCTGGTGTCAGCAGTCTGTGGAAATACTGTAGTTGCTGACTTTTAAAAAAGGACACTTACCTGTCCAAGGATACAGTGCCATCCTCATCCAAGCCAGTTTCTCACTTGTTCCCAGCACCAGCATGTTAACTGTGGGCAGTTTTTTTAACAGAAGTGTGTTTACTGTTAAGAGCATGAGAAATGTGAACACTGAGTTACCTGTGCAGGTCGCTCTCGCTTCTAAAGTCTGAAGACCTGTCTTAAGGTTGATTTCACATGACCACAGCTCCTGCCTGTGATTTGGGCATTGGCATGTGCAGTTCCTGTCCCCTCTAGGGCGCATTAAGCCTTGACTACAAGTTGTAGTTTGTTTCCTCTATTTCATAACAGTAAAAAAGGGTTAGGTCTCCTTGCTGTTAGCAGTTTTTCAACAAATTGAAAAAAAAAAATCCTTCTATGCAAGAGTTGCTCAAACTTGGTACTTTGAGCAACGTACTTACTTAGTCATTCAACAATCATGCACATTGTGTAAGGTTTATTATGTATACACTTTTTTTAGCAACTCCAGATGGATTTTGTCTTTCAATGACTAGGTGCATCTGTAAGTTACTCCTAGTTAACCTGACCTGAACTCTAGAAATACAATTTAAAGGATTGATTAAAATGATGTCAGGGATACCCGAGCAGAGATGACCAGATCTGTGTAGCTACACTTAAGAAACTGAGGCCAGATTATATATGATTTAACCCCGGTTCACACTATTGCGGAGGGGGAAATGCCATGATCCCTGTATGTTTCCCGCTCCGCGTTTAAATCACACTGCCTTGTGATCCGCAGTGGGTGTCAGTGCAATCTTAACGATACCCCAAACTGTTTTTCTTGATGTCTATTAAAGGTTCTTGCGTTAAAACCCAAGGAAGCTTAGACCTCCGTAGTGTATTAATACTTTTACTAAACAGGAAAGCTGCACATACAACTGATGAACAACATTCAAAGCATGCGAAGTATAAAAAAATATGCCTACAACATGCACAAGCCAATTATCCTATCTAGTCAATAAGCATGTACAATATGTATACTAAACAGCTACTCAACTTGGAAATGGAATCAAGATGGAACCTTCTTCATGATCTTTTGCTCAGAGTCCATGTCCAGAATCAGCAGCTGGGGGACCAGATATATGTAGCTGTACATAACTGCTCACAACTGTACCCTTCCCATCCAGTTTACTAGAAACTGCTCCCCATTTTACCTGCCACCAAGAAACTGGGACAAGGCCATATGTATATATAATTCTTTAAAGTGAGGTTTATTTACACCAAGAAACTGGGACAAGGCCATATGTATATATCTTTAAAGTGAGGTTTATTTACAGTGAACGATAACCACACACCAACAGCAATAAACATAAGAACACATGAAAATCAAAACTAAAATGTCAAAATGCCTAAGTAGCAAGCTAACAAACAAACTATATACACAATATACACAAATAGATACCACACAGGCAGGGGAAAAGTGGAGGAGCAGGGAACAAGACAGTGGGGTACTGGGTGCAGGGGAGGGGCAAGAGCAGAAGCAAGAATGAATGGCAACAGAGTCTAGGAGCAGCACGGCAAACAGAGTAGAGGGCAGGAGCCACCACAACAATGAGGTGCGTGTGCTAGTGGGAGTAGCCTTATATAGCCATCTAGCAGCTGAAAGCAGGTGCTGCTGATCACTGATACCTGCTGTAGCACCAGCAGATGGCAGGTCCTGACAAATCAACTGTCTTAAGAAGCGGCCTCTGGAGGCTCAACTGGGGCACCAGGTTCTAGAAGCTGACTGGGTACCCCACCACTGGAGGCTGACTGAGTACACCGGTGCCAGTGTTCAAAAACCGTCTGGGCTTCCTGCTGTTCAGATCCCTGAGAAGGTGCAACACTCAGTGCTTACGTTTCTTTAATGCAGCATCTATTCCTTGGTCCTTACAGGTATCCTGACGCCAGGGTGTTCCATCACAACTGTACCCTTCCCATCCAGTTTACTAGAAACTGCTCCCCATTTTACCTGCCACCCAGGTCTACCCAAGGCATAGGTTACACAACCTGGGTCCCCAAATGCATCTGGGACCGTAGTGATAACACCTGCATCAGGACAAGTTTCAGCTGGGACTCTTCCCTTCCCCAGAGGACCTCTAATGCTGTGGCTGTAATACCAGATGCAGCTTTAATGTTCAAAGTGGATATTTGGACCCTGCCGAATTTGGCAGGATCAACTGCCTGCAAAAAGAATTCAGGACAGGCAACAGTAGGGATCTTAAACCAAACCGAGAACCCATTAAAGCTACATAACAATGGAAATTCAGAAGCCTCAGACACATCAGCAGGTGGGAGTTTAACCCAGTCAACAGAGTCCGGCAGCAAGTAGTGAATAAGCATAGTCCAGCCGGGCAGTGGCCCAGAAATCAACATAGTCCAGCAGGGCAACACACAGAAGGTCACCAGGCTTGGCAGATCAAAGACAGACCTGGCCACAAGCAGCGGCTCACTGGTGGCAGGCTTGGCAGAGGATGGCAGGACACCTCTGCCAAGAGGATGGCAGGATAGCAGAGGATGGCAGGATAGCAGGATGGCAGGTTAGCAGAGGCAGGCTTGGCAGAGAACAGCAGGACACCAGAGTCAGGCTTGGCAGAGGATGAAAGGACACCAGAGGCAGGCTTGGAAGAGGACCTCAGGTCACCAGAGGCAGGCTTACCAGAGGATGGCAGGTCACCAGAGGCAGGCTTACCAGAGGATGGCAGGTCACCAGAGGCAGGCTTGGCAGAGGACGGCAGGACACCAGAGGAAGGCTGAACCCCATCGGCAAGCATATAGGCAGGCTGAAACCCATCAGCAAGCATAGAGGTAGGCTGGACCCCATTGGCAGGCATAGAGGTAGGCTGGGCCCCATTGGCAGACATAGAGGCAGGCTGGGCCCCATTGTCAGGCATAAAGGCAGGCTGGACCCCATTAGCAGGTATAGAGGCAGGCTGGGCCCCATTGGCAGGTATAGAGGCAGCCTGGGCCCCATCGGCAGGCATAGAGGCAGACTGATCACAAACAGATCACAAACATAGTGCTTTTGCCTGCACAAGAAACAAGGGCAGCAGGTACAAGGCAGAACGATTCAAGTTACAAATACAGGGCTGGATTAGTCAGCAAGCATAATCAGGCAAAACACCAAAAAAGGGTAATAGTAGAGGAGGACTAAAACTAAAAAAGCCATCATCAGAGGCTAGTGACTGGGATCTGCTGGCTTCCGAGAGACACCCGCTGATGGACATCAGGACAATTATCTTTTGCTCTGGGAACCTCTGTGCCACCAGCAGATGATCCAGGTCCTGACAGATGAAGCCAATACAGATCATGACATCCATGATAAATCTGATTTAAATTAATTTTCTTCCTTTGTTCATACCAAAGGAAATATAGTTTGGTTATTTGGAATAAATCTTGCTTTCTCTTGGTTATACAGGGTTTAAATAATTATTCTCTGTGACGTCAACATCCTTATTAATACTAACCCTCCTGGTACTTCTAAACTTCTCAGTTTGTCTCTTCTTTTGACTTATGCCGCCTACACACGATCAAACAATCCGGTGGAAAAGTCCGGCAAACTCAAGTCCGCCAAACAATCCCCCCGTGTGTAGCCTCCGGCATACTTTTTTGACCCGAAAGTACGGCGGACTTAGAATGCCGTGTCGCACACCAATCTATCCGTCGGACTCGCATTTCGGCGAACAATCTGGCCGTGTGTGTGCCAGTCCGCCGTACTTTTGAAATGAGCGGACTTTTCCCGCCCGGAGAAAAGTCCGCTAATTTCGAGCGGGTCTCCAGGTAGGCGGGGCCCGCGAAGGAGACGTCGCTGGCCCCGCCGCCTGGTATGGACTTAAAGGGGAACCCCCAACGCCGAAAAAAATCGGCGTGGGGGTCCCCCCAAGTCCACAACAGACCCTTGTCCGAGCACGCTACCCGGCCGGCCAGGAAAGGGGGGCGAGCGAGCGCCCCCCCTCCTGAGCCGTACCAGGCCGCGTGCCCTCAACATGGGGGATGCCTTGGGGAAGAGGGGGCCGCGCCCCCCCCCACCCCAAAGCACCTTGTCCCCATGTTGATGAGGACAAGGGCCTCTTCCCGACAACCCTGGCCGTTGGTTGTCGGGGTCTGCGGGCGGGGGGGCTTATCGGAATCCGGGAGCCCCCTTTAATAAGGGGGCCCCCGGATACCGGCCCCCCACCCTATGTGAATGAGTATGGGGTACAATGTACCCCTACCCATTCACCTGTAAAATAAAAGTACAAAAAAAAACACAACACACGAGATAAAATACTTTATTGCACAGCTCCGGGGGTCTTCTCGCCGGACTCCTCCGCTATCTTCTTGTAGCTCTTTTGCTAGCGGAGGAGTCCGGCTTTCTTCCTCGCCGCCGGCCTCTTCTTCCGACTTCGGGGGTCTTGTCCCCCTCTTTGGTTCTTCTGCCGGGCCACCGCGCCTTCTTATAGCTCTTTTACAGGTGGTGGCCCGGTCTTCTGTCGCCCCAGTCGCCGCCGCCTTCCGTTCTTCTTCTTCTTCTCCAGGAGATGTTGACTCGACGATCTCTCCGGCCGCAATGCCAGGGAAGCACTGTGCTGCCACTTATATAGGGACAAGGGGCGGTGTCACATGGCTTGGTCGTGGGGACTGTGACATCGTAAGGGGGCGGGGTCACCATGTGACACCAACCCATGTGACACCGCCCCTTGTCCCTATATAACTGGCCGCGCAGCGCGTCCCGGGCATTGCGGCCTGAGAGATCGTCGAGGCAACATCTCCTGGAGGAGGAGGAGGAGGAGGAGGAGGAGGAGGAGGAGGAGGAGGAGGAGGAGGAGGAGGAGGAGGAGGAGGAGGAGGAGGAGGAGGAGGAGAAGGAGAAGGAGAAGGAGAAGGAGAAGGAGAAGGAGAAGAACGGAAGGCAGCGGCGACAGAAGACTGGGCCACCGCCTGTAAAAGAGCTATAAGAAGGCGCGGTGGCCCGGCAGAAGAACCGAAGAGGGGGACAAGACCCCCGAAGTCGGAAGAAGAGGCCGGCGGCGAGGAAGAAAGCCGGACTCCTCCGCTAGCAAAAGAGCTATAAGAAGATAGTGGAGGAGTCCGGCGAGAAGACCCCCGAAGACGAAAGACCCCCGGAGCTGTGCAATAAAGTATTTTATCTCGTGTGTTGTGTTTTTTTTGTACTTTTATTTTACAGGTGAATGGGTAGGGGTACATTGTACCCCATACTCATTCACATAGGGTGGGGGGCCGGTATCCGGGACCCCCTTATTAAAGGAGGCTCCCGGATTCCGATAAGCCCCCTGCCCGCAGACCCCGACAACCAACGGCCAGGGTTGTCGGGAAGAGGCCCTTGTCCTCATCAACATGGGGACAAGGTGCTTTGGGGTGGGGGGGCCGCGCGGCCCCCCTTCCCCAAGGCACCCCCCAATTTTGAGGGCACGCGGCCTGGTACGGCTCAGGAGGGGGGGCGTGCTCGGACAAGGGTCTGTTGTGGACTTGGGGGGGACCCCCACGCTGATTTTTTTCGGCGTTGGGGTTCCCCTTTAAGTCCATACCAGGCGGCGGGGCCAGCGACGTCTCCTTCGCGGGCCCCGCCTACTTGGAGACGCGCTCGAAATGAGCGGACTTTCCTCCGCGTGTGTGGGCGAGTCCGTTCATTTCGAAAGTACGGCGGATAGTACGGCGGACTTGAAAAAACAAAAAGATATCCCCTGGGTGGGGTTTTTAACAGCATATATTACCTGTGAGGGCTGATATATATACACAGTAGGAATAACTACTGAAATGACGCGGAAAGTTTGTAATACAATTATTTATTGATAAAAGAATTAAATGGGTGACACGGTGGTCAGGAAATTGAACTCCACTTGGTGAATAATGGTACATGTATAGACAGGGAAATTACATCATATGAACCCTATTACATCTGTATACACAGTAAAACATAGATAAAAGTAATCCTTTACGCGTTTCGACCCACTCAGGGGTCTTCTTCAGAAGGTTTATCTATTGTAAAAGAGAGGACAAACATAAATATATATCCATACATTATGATATATTGAAGGTAACCTACTATAAACAGAGTGAATGTCTGATATAGTGATATTGTACAAATATCGGTTACTATATATCACAGGTGAATACCTGTATAATCCACAGTGGAGATCCTCTTTAAAAGACAGGAATATGCTCAGACACATCCCTCATATCAATCATTCATCGATGTGCCACAGCTCATCTAGCTGGTATAGGTCGCTGTGTCCTACCATCAAAGGAGGGCAGGGAAACGGAATCCAACAAACGGGATGGCTTGCGAGGGATCACATCCCTAATTCCACCTCCTGTGTGTAGGTTGGAGGGGAGTATAGACGTGGACAGCCCAGGGTCAAGGGCGACACCCTGCAGTAAGACAAAATATAGAGGTAATAAAAAAGTTTTTATATGTATAAGTGTATATAAGGTACACTAATTGGGTACTATCTGGTCTATAAATGGAGAACACAGGTCCCACCAGAATAGTGTATAAATATAGGGAAACTTGTGTATAGATTCCCAGATAGATCAGCACACTATGAAACCAAAAAGAGTGAACAACCATAAAAAAATAAATAAAAATATCATAGAAAAAACACCTGTGAATGACACGGAAGTGTGAAGAAACTATAACCGTGAGGGTAAAGAAACAAAACAAGGGAAGGAAAAAACAAAAAAAGAAAAAAGGAAAGGAAAGAAAAAGAAAAGCCAAATACATCACATGCCACAGTGAGCACAGATCAGAAAAGGCTGAATGAAATGGTGAAGCTGTCTGTGTAATTACCTATGTAATCTTGCAATACGTGCTCATGTGTTGGATGAGCCCAAAAAAAAGGCAATATATTAAAACAGGAGGAAGAGGTCCTGCGAATTTGCGCAGGTCCACCCCTTTCTATTCAGGAACCGTGCGAAAACAGAGGGAGACTTTCGTCTACAAATAAATAAAAATAATAAAGAGTGAGCAATACAACAACCCAATTGTATCAGAAAGAAGTTGCAGTGTCAGCAAAGACAGACCAGTAGCTTACCCTCAAGCATAATGTCAGTGTATCAGGTGTCCTGTCACAGATGGAATGAATTCCTTATCCATGAAGGTGAGGTATAAATACCTTGTATCTAATTGGTTCAGCTGGCTCCATTACAAGTCCAGCTGAATCAGTTGTAAGCCCTATCAGGGAGTCCTGCCCTTCTGTCAGTCTAATAATTCGGTCGCCATCTTGGGCGACCGGATGTGGTCCCCCCGGCGTTCTGGAAATGACCCTTCCAACATGGCGGAAGGGTACCCAGCTTTGTCGCACCGGCGTGACGTCGGCACGTCATGTCGCACGCGCAAAACGTGCGTGCGCAGTGAAGCGCCGCGTCCAAAGCTGTCCCAGAATGCCGCCGGCCAGATACAATCCCCCAGGGGGGCGGGTGGGATCACCCCGCTCATACCTGGGATCACAGGGGAGGGGCATGCGCGCACAATATGCCCCTCCCCTTCTCTGGCCGGGAAGCCATGCCGAAGGGGTCCGCCCTATAAGCGACGCCAAGAGAGCACAACAGGTGGCACCATCTAGAGGAAAGAAAGGAGAGGTGCGTCTGGACATCCTGTCAGCAAGTAAAAAGAGCACATGTTAAATGAAACTATATCAAATAAAGACAACCGCTAAATAGTAAATATATATTACAGGTAATCTGAGCATACAAGAGAACAACATCTACTTAATGGTGTATAACTGGACATAACACAATGTTTCTAATGTGGCACAATCACAAGGGAATGTTACATATTTCTCTAAGGCATTGAATATAAATGAAAAGATGTATAAAGATAAAAATAAAATATAAATAGATAAATGACTGGGTAAGTAAGCAGCCCAATTTCCATAAATGTATACGTAAATATATAATGAGTCATGTATCTACTCTTGAGGAATACAAGGAAATTCCTAAATGGCGACTAAATCGCAAAGCCGCAAAGTATCAAACTCAGTCTCAAAAATGGACATTGTGTTATTCCAGTCATCACCTTGAAAACTATTCGTTGTGGTTAATAAACAACACAACAATTACCGAATGAGTAATGACTTTTACCGAATGAGAATGACTTTCCTCCGCGTGTGTGGGCGAGTCCGTTCATTTCGAAAGTACGGCGGATAGTACGGCGGACTTAGTACGCCGTATTAGTCCGCTGAAAAAGTGCCGTGTGTGGGCAAGTAGCCCGTTCGGAAATTCCGACGGACAGTCTGGCGGATGTCCGCCAGACTAAGTACGTCGGACAGACGGCTACGTGTGTACGCAGCTTTAAAGCAATGGATACATGCTTCTACTCACTCTGACACCCTTGACCTTGTTTTCTACCACCTATGCACTCTGTGCAACCTCTCCAACAATCCTTTCTCTCTCTCTGATCTTTACCTCATTAATTTCACTCTTTCCCTCTCTTCCACTAACTCTCCCTTCAACCGCTTAACAATTACCCAAAGAAACCTTTGTCACCTTAACCCGTCCCTTCTCTACTCTGCGACTGACCACCTCTATGACAAAATCTTACCCCTGTCCTGCCCCAACCTAGTCACTTCTGTCTACAACACTTTACTGTCATCCTCCCCAAACACACTGACCCCCCTCACTACACTTATGCTCTGTGCACACGGTTGAAATTTCCGACGGAAAATGTGCGATCAGATCGTGTTGTCGGAAAATCAGATCGTATGTGGGCTCCATCAGACTTTTTCCATCTGAATTTCCAACACACAAAGTTTGAGAGCAGGATCTAAAATTTTCCGACAACAAAATCTGATCGTGTGTAGACAATTCGGATGGACAAATTGCCACGCATGCTCAGAATAAATTACTAGATGAAAGCTATTGGTTACTGGCTAATTTATAGTCCCAATGTACGTGTTGTACGTCACCTCGTTCTGAACAATCGGATTTTCCGACAGCTTTGTCTGACCGTGTGTATGCAAGACAAGTTTGGCACAAAATCCGTCTGAAAAAATCCAATGGATTTTGTTGTCGGAATATTCGACCATGTGTATGGCCTGACTCCTACAACCTTGTTCTTGGGCGCCTGTGGTATAAGACTACGTCTAAGAAAGATTTCAACTAATATAAATCTGACCTCCAAAAATACAATTTCTTCCTCCATACTGCCAAGCAGACCTATTTTATCACTCTCATTAACAACTTATCATCTCATCCCCATCAGCTGTTCTCTACCTTTCACTCTCTACTTCATCCTCCAGTACCTCCACCTACTAACTCACTGCTCAGGAGATCACCAATTACTTAAAAAATAAGATTGATACAATTCATAAGGAGATCTCCATTGTGCAGATACCTTCCTCACGTCCACAGGTACAATCATTATTTCCCCTATTCAACCCCGCCACAATAAACAAGGTTGCTTTTTTTTGTAACATCCACCTAATCATCTGCCCCCTGGACCCTGTTACCTCTCAAATGCTATGGCCACCCTCTGGCTCCATCCTACATTTTCTAACTCATATCTTCAATCTGTTCTCCTCTTCTGGCACAACTCTCTAAAACATGCCTTATTCACCCCCATACTTAAAAATCCCTCATTGGACCCCACCGATCTTAACAATCCCCACCTCATCTCTTTGCTCCCCTTTTTATCCAAACTCCTTGAACCTCTAATCTACAACTGACTGAGCGACCACCTCACTGAAAATAATCTTCTTGATCACCTTCAGTCTGGATTTCGCCCTTAAAGAGGAAGTAAACCCTGATGAGTTTACTTCCTCTTTCATTCCCTGCAAAGGTAAAGCATAATGGACTACTATGCATCGCATAGTAGTCCATTATGTGTCACTTACCTGACACAGGAGCCAGCGATGTCACCGCTGTCCCCTGTAGTCCGGCGCATCCATCTTCTCGGTGGGTCTCGCCGCTCCGCGGCTGTGATTCCGCTAAGCCGCGATGCCGTCACTCCCGCGGATGTGCACGGGAGCCGCCACACGCAGCATATCGCCGTTGACCACAGCGCGCTCAGTGCGCCTGCGCGCCGCTGTCTACGGCGCATGCGCCGTAGACAGTGGTGCCTGTCTTTCGGTAAATATCTCCTAAACCATGTAGGTTTAGGAGATATTCCTTTGACCTACAGGTAAGCCTTAATCTAGACTTACCTGTAGGTCAAAGTGTGTTGTAAGGGTTTACAACCACTTTAACACTACACAGGAACTGTTTTCCTAAAACTCACAAACGATCTGTTAACGACTAAAACCAATGGACACTATTCTGTACTCCTACTCTTGGACCTCTATGCTGCCTTTGACACAGTAGACCCCCTCCCCCCTCCTAAAAAACTCCACACCTTTAGTCTTCGTAACTATACTCTTCACTGGGTTTTATCCTACTTATCCAACCGTACTTTTAGTGTTACTTACAACTGCTTCCTCCTCTCCTCTTCCTTTCTCTTTTGGGGTTCCCCAGGGTTCTATTCTTGGCAGTGGCATCACTAGGGTTGGTGTCACCCGGTGCGAAAAAAATGGTGTCACCCCCCACCAACTATAGTACCCCCTCAGTACAGACCCCCCTCCACTAACTACAGACCCTTCTCCCGCAGTATAGATCCCCCTCCCTCAAAATAGACCCACCTCCCTCAGTATAAACCTCCCCCCTCAGTACAGACACCCCTTCAGTACAGACACCCCCACCTCGGTGCAGACCCCCCATCGGTACAGAGACCCCACCTCAGTACAGACACTGCCACCTCGCTGCAGTACCCCCATCGGAACAGACACCCCCACCTCAGTACAGACACCCCCACCTCGGTGTAGATCCCCCCCATCGGTACAGAGACCCCACCTCAGTACAGACACTGCCACCTCGCTGCAGACCCCCACTCGGCACAGACACCCTCACCTCAGTACAGACACCCCCACCTCGGTGTAGATCCCCCCCATCGGTACAGAGACCCCACCTCAGTACAGACACTGCCACCTCGCTGCAGACCCCCCATTGGCACAGACACCCCCCACCTCAGTACAGACACCCCCACCTCAGTGCAGACCCCCCCCAGCATTAGACACCCCCCTCAGTGCAGACCCCCCTCAGTACAGACACCCCCCTCACTGCAGACCCCCAGTGCAGACCCCCCAACAGTACAGACACCTCCCCTCAGTGCAGACCCCCCAGTGTAGACCTCCCAACAGTACAGACACCCCCTCAGTACAGACCCCACTCAGTTACAGACCCCCCCAGTGCAGAACCCCAGCAGTACAGACACCCCCCAGGGCTTTTATCTCTCTACACCTCAGCTCACTCCTTCAGTCAACTCATGCATCACTAATTTACTAACAGACATATCAGCCTGGATGTCACACCACTTCCTCAAACTCAATCTATCCAAAACCAAGCTCATAATATTTCCTCCCACATGTGCCTCTTTAACTGATTTCTCTGTCAAGATCGATGGCAAATCTATTAGTCTGTCTCCACATGCCAAGGTTCTAGGTGGATTTCTGGACTCTGAACTATCCTTTTGGCCCACATTCATTCCCTGTCCAAAATTTGCCACCTCAACCTATGCAACATCTCCAAAATACTCCCTTTACTAACCAATGACACCACTAATTCACTCCCTAGTCATCTCTCGCCTACTACAACTCCCTCCTCATTGGATTACCCTTACATAGGCCACCCCCCCCCTTCAAGCCATCATGAATGCTGCTGCCAGGCTCATCCACCTTACCAACTATTCAGGGTCTGCTACTCCTCCCTGCCAATCCCTCCACTGGCTTCTGCTCACCCAACAAATTAAATTCAAAATACTAACAACTTACAAAGCCATCCACAACTCAGCCCCCAGCTATATCACGAACCTAGTCTCAAAATACCAACCAAATTGTTATCTTTGTTCCCCCCAAGACCTCATGCTCCCTAGCTTCCTTGTCACCTCCTCCCATGATCGCCTCCAGGACTTTTTCTGAACCTCTCTCAATCCTATGGAACTCCTTACCCTAATCTGTTCAACTGTTCCCTAATCTGTCCAACTACTATATTTGCTTTTAGAAGATCCCTGAAAACTCTTCTCTTCAGAGAAGTCTATACTGCCCCCACTTATACTTTTATTTTCTCCATCAGCTCGTCCCCCACAGTTATTACCTTTTGTATCACTTGACCCTACCTCTTAGATTGTAAGCTCTAACAAACAAGGCCCTCTGATTCCTCCTGTATTGAATTGTATTGTAACTGTATTGTCTGTCCTCATGTTTAAAAGTGCTGCGCAAACTGTTGGCACTATGTAAAGAACTTTGGAAGCTGTAAAGCTTATGCCGCGTACACACGATCAAACAAGCGGGTGGAAAAGTCCGGCAAACTCAAGTCCGCCAAACAATCCCCTCTCGTGTGTAGCCTTTTTTGACCCAAAAGTACGGCGGACTTAGAATGTAGTTTTACACTCCAATCTTCCCGCCGGACTCGCATTTTGGCGGACAATCCGGCCGTGTGTATGCCAGTCCGCCGTACTTTTGAAATGAACGGACTTTTCCCGCCCGGAAAAAAGTCCGCTCATTTCGAGTGGGTCTCCAGGTAGGCGGGGCCCGCGAAGGAGACGTCGCTGGCCCCGCCGCCTGGTATGGACTTAAAGGGGAACCCCAACGCCGAAAAAAATCGGCGTGGGGGTCCCCCCCAAGTCCACAACAGACCCTTGTTCGAGCACTCTACCCGGCCGGCCAGGAAAGGAGGGGCGAGCGAGCGCCCCCCCCTCCTGAGCCGTACCAGGCCGCGTGCCCTCAACATGGGGGGTGCCTTGGGGAAGGGGGGGCCGCGCGGCCCCCCCACCCCAAAGCACCTTGTCCCCATGTTGATGAGGACAAGGGCCTCTTCCCGACAACCCTGGCCGTTGGTTGTCGGGGTCTGCGGGCGGGGGGCTTATCGGAATCCGGGAGCCCCCTTTAATAAGGGGGCCCCCGGATACCGGCCCCCCACCCTATGTGAATGAGTATGGGGTACAATGTACCCCTACCCATTCACCTGTAAAATAAAGTACAAAAAAAACACAACACACAAGATAAAATAATTTATTGCACAGCTCCGGGGGTCTTCCGTCTTCGGGGGTCTTCTCGCCGGACTCCTCCACTATCTTCTTGTAGCTCTTTTACTAGCGGAGGAGCCCGGCATTCTTCTTCGTCGCCGCGGCCTCTTCTTCCGACTTCGGGGGTCTTGTCCCCCTCTTCGGTTCTTCTGCCGGGCCACCGCGCCTTGTTATAGCTCTTTTACAGGCGGTGGCCCGGTCTTCTGTCGCCGCCGCCGCCTTCCGTTCTTCTTCTTCTTCTTCTTCTTCTTCTCCTGGAGATGTTGACTCAACATTCTCTCCGGCCGCAATGCCAGGGACGCGCTGGGCTGCGACTTATATAGGGACAAGGGGCGGTGTCACATGGGTTGATGTCACATGGGTTGGTCACATGGGTTGATGTCACATGGCGACAGTCCCATCATCCTCCGGGACTGTGACATCGTAAGGGGGCGGGGTCACCATGTGACACCGCCCCTTGTCCCTATATAAGTCGCAGCGCAGCGCGTCCCTGGCATTGCGGCCGGAGAGAACGTCGAGTCAACATCTCCAGGAGAAAAAGAAGAAGAACGGAAGGCGGCGGCGGCGGCGGCGGCGACAGAAGACCGGGCCACCGCCTGTAAAAAAGCTATAAGAAGGCGCGGCAGAAGAACCGAAGAGGGGGACAAGACCCCAGAAGTCGGAAGAAGAGGCTGCGACGACGAAGAAGAATGCCGGGCTCCTCCGCTAGTAAAAGAGCTACAAGAAGATAGCGGAGGAGTCCGGCGAGAAGACCCCCGAAGACGGAAGACCCCCGGAGCTGTGCAATAAATTATTTTATCTTGTGTGTTGTGTTTTTTTTTGTACTTTATTTTACAGGTGAATGGGTAGGGGTACATTGTACCCCATACTCATTCACATAGGGTGGGGGGCCGGTATCCGGGGGCCCCCTTATTAAAGGGGGCTCCCGGATTCCGATAAGCCCCCCGCCCGCAGACCCCGACAACCAACGGCCAGGGTTGTCAGGAAGAGGCCCTTGTCCTCATCAACATGGGGACAAGGTGCTTTGGGGTGGGGGGGCCGCGCGGCCCCCCCTTCCCCAAGGCACCCCCCATGTTGAGGGCACGCGGTCTGGTACGGCTCAGGAGGGGGGGAGCTCGCCCCTCCTTTCCTGGCCGGCCGGGTAGCGTGCTCGGACAAGGGTCTGTTGTGGACTTTGGGGAGACCCCCACGCCGTTTTTTTTCAGCGTTGGGGTTCCCCTTTAAGTCCATACCAGGTGGCAGGGCCAGTGACGTCTCCTTCGCTGGCCCCGCCTACCTTGAGACGCGCTCGAAATGAGAGGACTTTCCTCCGCGTGTGTGGGCGAGTCCGTTCATTTCAAAAGTAGGGCGGATAGTACGGCGGACTTAGTCGCCGTATTAGTCCGCTGAAAAAGTGCCGTGTGTGGGCAAGTAGCCCGTTCGGAAAGTCCGACGGACAGTCTGGCGGGAAGTCCGCCAGACTAAGTACGTCGGACAGACGGCTACGTGTGTACGCGGCTTTAGTAAAACTAATTTGGAGAAATGTGAATAACAAGTTAATTTTAGATTTAAAACCTCTCAAAGACAAGGCATTATTTTGTCTCCAATATTAGGTTTATTATAAATTGGACTTATAAAACATTTTTTAAATACGAGTTAAATAAGAACAAACATGGATGTCTTCAAATATTAGGTTAATTATAAATTGGACCTATAATAAATTTTTTTAAATACGGGCTAAATTAGAAGAAACATGGAAGTGTACACTTTGCTTACTTTACTGTTGCTCCCCCAGTAAGTGAGAAAGTTGCTTTTGGTAATCACTAATATCTCTGTATTACTATGTAAACTTGAATAGTTTGGGACACTTTTCTAAATGTCCACAAGTTATTTACTTGCTTTGTTTCGGGAAACTCCGGCATACCAATTGCCAATCATCTCACACTTGTAAATTTGAATTCAACTTGTTCAGTCAGTAAATTATTCTGGGGCATCTGCACATTTTGACATGTGATTACATACTTCCCAGTAGGTCATGCTGTTGAAGGACAACTAACGGCTCCTGCATGGCAGACTAAATGAGTATCAAATCCAGTTACTAGGCGATAAAAGTGCTTCATATAGTAAAGAAATATTTCTTTACCTTCCCTGACTGAGCCAAATGCTCCTTTATTTGTTTCTCTCATGCATCCCATCCAAGTGCTGCAGCTCACAATAGGAGGATTTTTGCAACAGAGGTATTGCCACTGGGGTAGTATAAGGGGTTGCAATGGTGACCCTGCCCATGCTCCAAGGGGCCTGTGCCGCCTCTCTTTCACATTCCGCTTCACACCTGGACAGGAGGGGTGGCTAATACAGGAACCAATCTCCCCTATTTTCCTCATGCAGCCTCTGAAAGCCTGATTCTCCTCCTCTCCCACATGTGACTGCAGGAGGAAAATAGAGGAGATTTGTTCATCTATATGCCACCCCTGCTGCCCCTCATGTCTGGTTTACACTTAATTCTGCTGCCCAGGCCCCCCTGTGTGCTCCCATGCCAACTCCCCACCCCACCCCGCAGTACTGCCGGCTTGCCCCTCTCCTCTCCAGCTGGATGCTGCAGAGGATGTGCTTCAGGATAGAAAGCAGAGAAGGGCTCAGTAAGTATGTCATTTACTGGCCCCTTCCTTTTCTGAATGAACACAGTGAGTGATTGGTACTGAACGGTGTTTACTATGCTTGTTTGTGAATGAACGGGATGTTCTGTACAGTTATTCCTGTTCATTCATTCTGCGCAACTGAGGCTGCAGAGATGGAGGTTGAGGGCTGTGTCCTCAGTCTCTTTTCTCTGTCTATAAAGTGAGACATCAGGGGTCTGTTTATATCCCTGATATTTTACCAAAGCCCCCCAACATGGCTGCTAAAAAATAAATAAAAAAAATAAGAAATACAATACAAATAAAACACAACTGACACTGTCCACGGCCCTACAGACACCATCCACTGCCATGCTGACCTGGTTCTAGGCCCTACTGACAAATTCCACTGTCATACAGACACTGTCCACTGCTTTACTGACTGACTGTACATGTAGTTGTCAGGAACCCCCTTTAGCCAGTGTTTCCCCTCCTTCTTCCTCATACCCTCTAGAAGGCTGAAAGCAGGAAGCTTATAGGGGCAGTCCACTTTAACAAAGATAACAATACCTTTATTTTTGCACACATATATGAAGCAGTGACTGTGAACTCAAACTGTATGAAAAACATATGCAGTAAAAAAAAGGGTTGCTTTGAAATATGATTATCTTTAGTTAGGCTACGTGTACTTTTACATCCAAAAATGTTGTCCAACCGGTATTCCTTCTTTTCCTGGGCCCCTTACCAGAACCCTTAAATTACATGCTGTAAAACAATACTCATGAATTTGAACTTTACCACAGGTTATAACAATATGCGTAAACATACAGGTCAGACGATGTATAGTGTCATGAAAGTGGTTGTTAACCCTTTTGTGTGACTTTTATCTATAGGTAAGCCTATAGATATAGGTAGTGGAAATATCTCCTAAACGTGCGCCGTTTAGGAGATATTTCACTAGTAGTGCGCAGATGTCGTCATCGGCACATGTGCTGTGACGAAACGGACCACCGTGCCGTTTCTGCCCCCAGCATGTGCCGTAACTGATGGCTCCCACACGCATGCGCGAGAGCAGGGCCGGACTGACCATTGGGCCACTCGGGCACTGCCCGAGGGCCCCATGCCACTAGGGGGCCCCATCAGGGTTGCCAGCCTCAGTAAAACCAGGGACATTATGTAAAAATTTGTGTTTTTTTTAACATCTGTCTCTGAAATGTCCCTTACCGACATCCTTTTGGTCTAAAAATCCAGAGATTATAGCTGCCCCACCTCTCCAGTACCTTCTCAGCCAATAGAAACACGTCTGCGTATAATGTGTGATTGTATACTGTGTGTGTGTGTGTGTTTGTGTATACTGTGTGGCCCCATAATCTCTGATTGCCTGGGGGCCCCATAATCTCCTATTGCCCGGGGGCCACATGAGTTGTTAGTCCGCCCCTGCGCGAGAGTGACATCATGTGGCTCCGGCCAGTCAAAAATTCGAGTCCACGGCCCCTGAAGGAAGAGGGGTGAAGATGGGCGTGGCTTGCACAAGGGACAGCGCAGGCTTCGTTTGCAGATAAGTGTCATATAATGGGCTAGTATGCAATGCATACTAGTCCATTATGCTTTTAATTTGCAGGACTTGCGGGAGCAAAAGAGGAAGTAAAACTCTTTAATGAACTGAGACTAAGGACTTCAGGACACACAGACTCATAAAATGTAGGTTCCTTATATAAATCAATAACACAAACTACCCATATAATCTGAAATCAGAAACCCTGGTGATCTTTGATCTCTTTCATATTGTTGAGATGTATCTCCACCTTTCAAAGGTTGCCTACCCCTGCGCTAGGGATTTAAAAAGAATTGGCGAAGTGTGTCAAAATGAGGACAGTTTCTCAAAAATCTTTTCAATTATCCTCTCAATGTGTAAATAAAGATCTGAAAAAACTCTTTAGGCACTTGGAGTGTGGTGGTGGTTGGGGGGGGGGGGGGGGTTGTTGGGGAACCAGGTCAACTTTTGCATCGGGGCCCAAAAGCTTCAAGCTATGCCTCTGGTGCTTAATGTCAGTAGCTCTGTCATACTGAAAGCTTAAAATGCATGTAGCGCCAGTACTCCTGAAGAGCACGTGCTATGTTTTTTCTTCGTTTTTCTAAGACCATAGTTGGGTCTTAGGGTTAAATTATGTAAATTGTGATTCTGGCATCAGTTTGGCTGGACTGTATTGTGTTCTGCCAGGTCATAGGTGTATGTATCATGTCTTACCAATCTCTCTCTTTGAGCCAATCATTGGGTGCGTCGTCTTGCTGTGTATTCTAGGAGAGGGTACTTAAGGTGCTGAGGTCACGTGGTTCTGGCTTCCGGTCGAGACGTATGTTCTGACTCCAGGGTCCTGGTCCTCCTGACCAGCCCCCAGAGGCCATCATGGCCGGTGTGGATCCATCCATTACCGAGTCTCGGGACTGGCTAGTCCGTGGCGCAGTAACTGGAAGGAGGATTTCAAGGTGGTCCGGTGCCGTCTTGGGTTTGGAGAGGCCCAGCAACTCAAAACGCAACCAGGGGAGGACTCTTCAAAAGAGGGCCACGCATGAGGCTGGCTGCTCGGTAAGAGCCTGGAAGCTGAGCTGAAAGGACACCAAGTAAATCCGCATTCTTACGGTATCGCCGGACCGTCTGCAAGATACTGGTACTGTAAGAAAGTTCCTAATTTCATCCTTCGGTTACACCTAAGTATCGGCTGCTAACTCCACAAACAGGGATTTATGCAGTAGTTGAAATATCCAGTTGTGAACGGCTATTCCCTGGATCATCTAGAGAGAGACATTTCAAGTGTCAGCAGTTTCCAAAAAGTACCTGAGCTTTACGACCCATACCCTCTATTCCCAACTGAGAGACTGTGTTCTGTTCAACGTTTTATGCAAATAAAAATTCCTAAAAAGGGATTCAAGTGTCGGTCTCTGCAGTTATTGGGCCATCAACCTCGGGAACCCCTAGACAAGAATAAGGTGCAGAAGGTAAATGGTAAGCCCAGAAAAAACAGCCGCTCCTTCGGGGGTCAGTGCTACATGTAACTAAAAGCAAAAAAAAAATATTGGAGAAGGAATAGAACACTGGTCAGTTTTTATTGATACCTGTGCCCCTATTGGCAAGATTTACCCTCTCTATTTGTCATGTGTAACTTTATCATTAACCACCTCAGCTGCATAAGGATTTACCCCCTTCATAGTTTCATAGTTAGTATGGTTGAATAAAGACACCAGTCCATCCAGTTCAACCTGAGTGAGTGTCTACAATTGTCCCTATCCCTGTACATTGCACACTCACAATGGTCCCTACCCTCAAGGAGCCCAGAATCCAAGGTCCCCATACATATACTCTGGTCAATTTTGGACAGAAGCCAATTAACCTACCTGCATGTCTTTGGATTGTGGGAGGAAACCAGAGTACCCGGAGGAAACCCACGCAGGCACAGGGAGAACATGCAAACTCCAGGCAGGTAGTGTCATGGTTAGGATTTGAACCAGTGACCCTTCTTACTGCTAGGTGAGAGTGCTAACCACTACACCACTGTGCTGCCCAGTTCATAACCAGGCCATTAATTGTGTGGTCATGCAATGCTGTACACAAGCAAAATTTATATATTTTTTTCCACACAAATAGAGCCTTCTTTTTATGGTATTTGATCACTGCTGGGTTTTTTATTTTTTATGATATAAGTGAAAAAAAGACCGAAAATGTTGAAAAAAAAAAACAATACTTTTTACTTTCTGCTATAGAGCATATCCATTAAAAAAAATCCTCATGACATTTTGTCCAAAATGTATTCTGCTAGTTTGGAAAAAAAGTATATATTGATTGGTTATATATATATTATTTATATATATATATATATATTTTTTATTTTTTTTATTTTTTTTGTTTTGTTTATACTACTAATGTCGGTGATCAGTGACATATAAAGGGATTATGAGACAGTGTGGGGGTCAAACTGACACTAACTGACGCTGGGGGGAACTGACTAATTCCCACTGACATCACCAGTGACACTAATACAGTGATCAGTGTTAATACTATAACTGTAACTGTACTAAGGACACTGGCTAGGAAGGAGTTAACATCTCGGGTAATCAAGGGGTTAAATGTGTGCCTAACAATGTGTAATGTGTGCTGCTTTTTACTAACGATCTTTGTTTTTTCTCCCTGCTTTGCTGGGAGAAGAAACAGAGAGATTGTTTCCTCTGTACAGAGCCCTGTGTTAATTGTCAACACAGGGTGCTGGGCTGTGACTGGACACAGTCGAGCAGCAGGTCCCGGCCGGGTCCGGCTGTCAGACTCCCGCTGTGTACAATAACGGTGGGTGTCGCAGGAGGGAGTGCATGCACATGCCCTAAACCTGGAAACAGGCATACCCATCCATACTCTGCATGCTCTGCATACCCATCCATACTCTGCATACCCATCCATACGCTGCATACCCATCCATCCATGCTCAACATACTCATCCTTTCATCCATGCTCACCCATCCATACTCAGCATACTCATCCATCCATCCTCAGCATACTCATCCATCCTCAGCAATACTAATCCATTCATCCATCCATGCTCAGCCATCCCATCCACCCCCATCCATATTTAGCTGTACCCAGCCATACTCAGCCGTACGCAGCCGTACACAGCCATACCCAGCTGGACCCAGCCATACTCAATTGTACTCAGTCATACCCAGCTGTACTTAGCCATACTCAATCCTACTCAGCCATACCCAGCCATACTCAATAGTACTCAGTCATACCCAGCCGTACTCAGCCATACTCAATCGTACTCAGCCATACCCAGCCATATTCAATCGTACTTAGTCATACCCAGCAATACTCAGCCATACCCATCCATCCCATCTATACTCAGCCATACTCAGCCGTACTCAGCCATACTCATTCATGCTCAGTCATCCCCATCCACGGCTCACCCATCCCCATTCATGCTCCTCCATTCCATATCCATGCCACTACAGTGCCTCACAAAAGTGTAATAGGTAGTCAAATTAGATTTGAAACTTATGTCCCTAGAACACCTGATGGTGCTCCCTGAATGTTGGTCCTCTGTATGTGGCAAAGTCTCACACATGTGGTATCGCCATACTCAGGAGGAGTAGGAGCATCTATTTTGGGGTGTAATTTTTGGTATGTACATGTTATGTGTTATAAATATTGTGTAAATGGACAACATTGTGTAAAAAAAATGAGTTTTCATTTTTATTACACATTTTCCAAAAACTTGTAGAAAAAAATGACACATTCAAAAGACTCAATATGCCTCATAGATTATACGTTGGGTTGTTTTCTTTCCAAAATGGGGTAATTTTTGGGGCGTTGCCATTGTCCTGGTTCTCCAGGGCCTTCAAAAATGTAAGAGGTAGTCAAGAAATTATATGTGTAATTTATGCTCCAAGAACACCTGATGGCGCTCCCTGCATGTTAGGCCTCTATGTGGCAACACTATGTAAAAGTCTCACACATGTGGTATCGCCATACTCAGGAGCAGTAGTAGAATGTGTTTTGGGGTGTAATTTGTGGTATGCATATGCTGTGTGTGAGAAATAACCTGATAATATAACAATTATGTGAAAAAAAGAAAAGAAAATCTTGATTTTGCAAAGAATCTTACTAAATACCTTGGAATGTCTACTTTCCAAAAAGGGGTCATTTGGGGGGTATTTGTACTTTCCTGGCTTGTTAGGGTCTCAAGAAACGAGATAAGCCATCAGTACTTCAGGTGTGATCAATTTTCAGAGATGGGCACCATAGCTTGTGGACTCTATAACTTTCACAAAGACCAAATAATATACACCGATTTGGGTTATTTTTTACCAAAGATATGCAGTGGTATAAATTTTGATAGAAAAATTACTAATTTGAAAAATATTATAACAGAAACAAAGAAAAATAATTTTTTTACATAATTTTTCGGTCTTTTTTCTTTTATCGAGCAAAAAATAAAAAACCCAGCGGTGATTAAATACCACCAAAAGAAAGCTCTATTTGTGTGAAAAAAAAGAACAAAAATTTCAAATAGGTACAGTGTTGTATGACTGAGTAATTGTCATTCAAAATGTGAGAGCACCAAAAGCTGAAAATTGGTCTGGTTATTAAGGGGGTTTAAGTGCCCAGTGGTCAAGTGGTCACATTTCTAATCATATGAAATTAATAACAAGAGTTCCCCTTCATATCAGAATCTGCAGAGATCCCCCTTCACGTCAGAGTCCGCAGAGTTCCCCCTTTAGGACGGAATCCGCAGAGTTCCCCCTTCACGTCGGAGTCCGCAGAGTTTCCCCCTTCACATCGGAGTCCGCAGAGTTCCCCCTTCACCTCAGAGTCTGCGGAGTGTCTCCCCCTTCACGTCGGAGTCCGCAGAGTTCCCCCTTCACGTTGGAGTCCGTAGAGTATGCCCCTTCACGTCGGAGTCCACAGAGTTCCCCCTTCAAGTCGGAGTCTGCAGAGTTTCCCCCCTTCACGTCGGAGTCCACAGAGTTCCCCCTTCACATCAGAGTCCGCAGAGTTCCCCCAAACTGTAAGGGGGGACCTTTGTGTAAGGGGGAGAACTCTGGGGACTCTAACATAAGGGATGCTCTAGGAACCCTGATTTAAGGGGAAACACTGGGAACTCTGATGCACAGAGAGGACTCTTATGTAAGGGCCTCTGGTGTAAAGTAGAACTCTGATGTAAGGGGTGCTCTGAGAACCCTGATTTACCTTAGTGTACTCTCTCAGTAGCAGGAGAGAGAAGATGTATCTGAGATTGCTGGAATGTGTGTGTGGGGAGGGAATTGTTAGGTTAGTGCTAACTTTGGGCAGTGTGAAAGAGAGTGTAACACACACTCTCGGTTTAGACAACTGCAGCCAGCAGCCCTGGTGAGAAGTCCCATGTGAATAATGTGTCCGGGTTTCAGACAGTCTGAAACCTGGATGCATGATTCCAAACCCAAACTGAATCCCGGACAGGCAGCAACCCTATTACTCTAAAATGAGAAGAAAAAAGTTTTGCCTTTAATTCTACTTTTATACTACTTATTACTCACTACATGTCCAGCAAGGGACAGTACACAGGTAAGTGCAACTAACAAATTGTGATGGTTTGTGTACAAGTATGTCAAGTCAGGACCCTAGCTTCTTTCCATGTGGCCAACATGCGCACTTGTACTTTGCCTATACATGCAGGGTCTTCGGGCGTCACACTTGTGTTCAGGCCCTATCCCTCTTCACTGCAGACATTAACCCTTTCACACCCGGAGTACTCTCGCACAGGCCTATGTTTGACATGTGGTCCAGATAGAAGCTTCAGAAGCCCGTCCATCCATCCAGGGTTTATGAGACATTACACATAGCTCTTGAAGGAGTTTTCTCTCACTATCAGACAGGGGACTCCTTTTTCTCAATCACCACCCACTCCAGAGTCAACCAGGATTGTACCAGTAGAAGCACATCACTCTCCTTCCCCAGGCATTAGCCGTACTTAGCACATTGGTTCCATTAAAACAAGACAAAGTTATTTTGTTGTAAAAGTAGTGAAAGGGAGTAACCCTTAAAGGGTAACTCTACCTGCATATACATTATATAAATCTTCATCTCCTATTGCCCAACTCTGGGTCCTGTTCCACCCCAATCGCCTTTTCCCTCCCCCTGCAGACCCACCCCACCCCATTCTATTTTATGCTTCATCTATTTTGTTGTCTACCTTTTGCATATATATTCTCACTGGCCTTGAGACACACTGGGTTCTCTTTAAGCCCTTGTACACACGGTCGGAAATTCCGACCACAAAATCCATCTGATTTTTTTCTGACATATTTTGTCCGAAACTGGTGTTGCATACACACGGTCGGACAAAGTTGTCGGAAAATCCGATCGTTCAGAACATGATGACGTTCGTTCGTTCCGACGGGACTACGTTCAGCCTAGTAGCCAATAGCTTTGCTCTAGTACTTTTATCTGAGCATGCGTGGCACTTTGTTCGATTGTAATTCTCTACAAACGATCGTAAAAAGTCTGATTGGATTTTTTTGTATCTGAAAATTTGAGATCTTGCCCTCAAATTTTTGCCGTCGGAATGTCCGATGGAAAAAGTCCGATAGAGCCCACATATGATCGGATTTTCCGACAATATAATCCGATCTGACCTTTTCCTTTGGAATTTCCGACCGTGTGTACAAGGGCTTATTCTTATATGGTGCTGGGTGCTCCTCAATGTTACAGACAGCTCTCTGCAGCAATACAACGTGAAAGCAGGGCACATTGCAATCACCTTGATGGTTTAACCTTTGCGTTTTGCTTAATGGCTAAAGCTGTGAAGAAAGCAAATTTCAGAAACATGAAATTGATGAATTAGCTTGATAAATGACCCCCAGGCTAAGCTAGATTGATTAGTTTTTCTTGATATCCAGGACAATCTTAATTCATTGAGGATGTCCAAGTCCTAAAAATGACCCTAGCTGTAAGTGAAAAGCTGTCCTGGCCTTTGCCAGAGATCTCAGGTGACTTCTGGGAGAGAGCCAGATCATCTTCGTTAGTGTTTAGGCTTACTAACTTGGCTGGAAACAGTAGTGTGCATGTCTCAAAATATAATATAAGAATGTTTGATGAAAAGATGTTGGCATGCAATAACACCAGAGGGATACAATCATCTGAATGTTTACGAGTGCCTCGGGCATTCATTTATGCCTTCTAGTATCAGATTTGCCCTGATATTCAGAAATAATATCATAAGCATGAGCAACACTAATTTTATTGAGCAGTTTATGGATAGTAGTGGATCTGTAAGGATTTTCAGTCCTACAAGTGCATGCAGGACCTCGATTAGGTGCCTTGTATTGGGAGGATATACTTGCACACGTTATATGGTGTACTCAGGGCCCGCCCAAGACATTGTGCTGCCTGGTACCAAGAATGAAATGCTGCCCCCCCCCCCCCCCAAAAAAAATCACACCCACCAAAAGGCCCCCACTTACATTATTTTATATCATGATAACTAAAGAGGACCTGCCATGGCACTGTACATGTATATAGGAGTATAAGGAGGACCTGTCATGGCTCTATACATGTATATGGGAGTAAAAAGAGGACCCGTCATAGCTTTATACTTGTATATAGGAGTAAAAAGAGGACCTGTCATGGCTCTATACATGTATATAGGAGTAAAAAGAGGACCTGTCATAGCTCTATACTTGTATATAGGAGTAAAAAGAGGACCCGTCATGGCTCAATACATGTATATAGGAGTAAAAAGAGGACCTGTCATGGCTCTATACATGTATATAGGAGTAAAAAGAGGACCTGTCATGGCTCTATACATGTATATAGGAGTAAAAAGAGGACCCACCATGGCTCTATACATGTATATAGGCGTATAAAGAGGACCTGTCATGGCTCTATACATGTATATAGGAGAATAAGGAGGACCTGTCATGGCTCTATACATGTATATAGGAGTATAAAAGGACCTGTGCATGGCCGGCAGCTGTGATGTCAGCCAGCCACCCGCGATCGCTCCACAGAGAGCCAGAAAGGGGATCTGTCAATGTAAACAGACAGATCCCCATTCTGACTGGGAAAGAGAGACAGATTTGCTGTTCCTAGTGATTATGAACAGAGATCTCTCTCCTGCTCCAGTCAGTCCCATTCCTCCTTCCCCTTAGTTAGAAACACCTCTCAGGGAACAAATTTAACCCCTTGCTGTATAAGTGTCAGTGGTCCCAAAAATGTGTCAAAAGGGTCCTATCGGGGGCGTGGCCTGGCCGAGCACCGCGATCGACGTGTGAGTGAATCGCTCCCGCCGTTCACTCTCATTTTTCCACTAAACTGGAGAGATCCAGCAGAGCTTTACAACCAAAAGATGGGGACAGCTTCCCGCCACACTTCAGCCTTGAGATCCCGCTCGCCTCAAGAAACTACGGGAGGTAACATCCAGAATATCCCAGAAATGTTCCGAGCGCAGAGAGGTAACATGGCGGCTTCCCGCCACAACCCCTTACAGACTGCAGTCCCGCCAGTGTCGGACATGACACAGGCCCCGCTCGGCTCACCGCAGGTGTTCACAGAGAATCGAGGCAACTCTCCGCAAACCCCTGTCAGCCTGCATGATCTGAGGACCATAGCAGCTGATATTAAAGACACACTGTCGGCCGCCATAGCGGAGCTGAGAGTGGACATTCACGCGCTTAGTGATAGGGTCATGGAGGTAGAGAAAGTCACTGCGCAGCACGATAATGTCCTCTGCAGGGCCACTAGAAAGATTGATAGTCACACATTGCAGCTGAGAGAAACACAGCGTCATATCGAAGACCTTGATAATCGTGGCCGCCGCCACAACCTCAGGATCAGAGGATTGCCAGAAAGCATTGATTCCGACATTTTGTCTTCAGAGGTGACTACTTTGTTTTACAACCTGTTGAATAGACCACGTGAGACTCAGATTGAAATGGAGAGGATTCACAGGGCTTTACGCCCTAAAGGTAAGGAGTCTGACCCCCCGAGGGATATCATTTGCTGCATTGTAGACTACCGACTTAAGGAGGAGATATTGAGACAAGCGAGGGGCAAACAACAACTGCAACATGGAGGTACACCCATCCAGATTTTTCAAGATCTATCTTCCATTATGTTGCAACACCGCCGGGATTTAAAACCTCTGCTGGAAGTTCTACACTCGCATGGAATACAATACAGATGGAAGTTTCCCTTTGGTCTGTCTGCTACCCACAGAGGTAGAACGGCTTTGCTGAAAGTGCCTGAAGATATGCGTCAATTCTGTCACACGCTCGATATACCGCCAGTGGATGTACCTAACTGGTATGCAGAGTACCGCATATACTCGGCTAAACGATCGTCACCACCAAATGAGCTGATGGAAGTTCAGGATTCTAGACACCATAGGAGACGATCACCGTCCGGTAACAGATCACACTCAGCACATCACACGGCAGATTATGGATGCAGCCCCGCGGAATCTCCACGTTCCCGGAGAGCCCGCATAGACTACTGAACAGAAGCCACTGATTCCTCCGGTCAGGTAAGAAGAGGCTTACCTGTACAAGTTCCCTAGCATTCCGCTTTGCCATCCCTTTAAGTTAGCAGGACGGACTATCTGCTCGATTTACATGGGATTGCTACTACTTTTCAGTTCGCCCACTTTTACACTGTTCGGAGAGATGCTGTTGTTCTGCAGGCATACGCAACGCCCAGTACTCCGAAAACAGGCGCTAACTGTCAAAATGCTGATACACAGACAATCTGCTCCTTTCTCCATGAGCGGTGCCCTAAATGACTGTGCATGAATTTCAATGCCCCACTCGGATCACCACTGCACCACCTTCACACCTGGTCCATCACAAACTTAATACTAACTGTTCTAGCCTGTTCCTTTAGAGGTGCATTCGCAAGACTGTAAAATTCCAGCCCAGACTTCTTCTATTAGGTTGAACTGAAACCTTGGCTTGGCTGAGAAGTCCTCTGATAAACCTCTACATGCTTACTACTAACCGTAATCAGAACATGATAAACTATGGATATTAGGCCTTGACCTCTTGTGTCCCGGAGGCAGACAAAAGGGGTACCATCAGGGATGTAAGATGGAATACATTAGATAAAGAAAGGAATGGATAGGAGACACTGGCCATGAAACTTGCATATTCTCTTAATGTTTGCCTGTTCACGATGTTGAACGATATGGAAGGGGCTTCACTCAGTTCATAATGTGCCTGCCGGTGGCTACACACGATTAACTTGTACTGGATGCCCTAATATGGCTACTAATTGGGGACTAGTGAAAGCATGCAGATATCACGTTGGCCCGGGCACACCACATGGACGGCTTGGTAGTTATCCAAAACCCTCTCGCAGCACAGTCTGTGCAGGGGAATCTTGGAGACAAACAGGGACCCGTAGCTAAGTGAACCCCCTTTCATCATAAGCTTTGGGCATATACTGGGGACATTCCTTATAAGCGGACTGTCCTGTAAATGATTATAGCTTATTGACAAATGCTAGAAAGTTCCAACAAATGCAGAATAACGTACTTTCATGCGGATTGTAAAATTTCCATGTTTGGTTTTGTTTAATAATATAAGTTATGTTATGTTTACCTGATGGTTAAGCGAGAAGGGCATAAAATACAGGTTGGTAAGCATTCCAATCTCAGTAATACCCTTATTTTACACCCTTGCTAACGTAACGCAGGGTAGGTTACCTTTGGTTTTTGGTTATTTGGGAATAGTCCATTTTCAGGCTGAATGGGCTCCATCTCCACTACAGCACATGACTTCAAGGCTTCTGCAAAATCTAAATATCTCCCTTATCATACACTGCAATGCAGGCATATGCTTACCTAAGATAGACATTTTACATTTATGTGAGCTTTATTGAACACTCTCCCCATGTACCAGCGTTTGTGAGAGTCAACGGTGGTTTTATAGTTTCTATTGAAGGTAGATTTGTGTAAGGTCCTGGTCAACCCCAGATCAGTACTGCGGTCTGGCTCGTATATAGCTATACGTGATCGGACCACTGATTAAGCGCTGTACCCATCTGGCCTATTCCTAAACAGTTTAGGTTAGTTTATTAACCCCCCCAGACACACTCACTGACACATATCTGTGGACAAAAGTTTAAATATCCTCTACTAGCGTACCTCATAACTCTACCTTTGATCCTGTACACTATCTACCCCTGACCAAAAAATTCATCAGAACCATGTCAGATTTGGCCCCCACCCATACTGGACAAGCAGCTGCGCCTACGCCACAACTGGATTCACAGGTTAAATTCACTTCGCTCAATGTCAGAGGTCTAAACATTCCCCAGAAGAGATCACAGTTACTCTACATGCTACAAAAAAACAAAAATAATATACCTCCACAATCCCCATTTTCCAACGGTATACCATGCTACCACAGACATTTCCAAATCTAAAGGAGTTGCTATACTCATTTCGAAACATTGGCCATTAAATGTGTCTGGAATTAAACAGGATACACGGGGTAGATATCTTTTTATTAAAGGAACCCAATACATTAGACAGATTACATTAGCA
This sequence comes from Lithobates pipiens, assembly GCF_037356315.1. Taxonomy (NCBI): domain Eukaryota; kingdom Metazoa; phylum Chordata; class Amphibia; order Anura; family Ranidae; genus Lithobates; species Lithobates pipiens. The sequence goes on along the minus strand of NW_027507748.1, from coordinate 222,584,636 downwards.
AACCTCTATGCTCCTAATAAGCGACAAGTTCCTTTCTTCCGTGAAACATTGCAACTGCTCACCGAGTTCTACGCGGGTATGGTTATAGTAGGTGGGGATTTCAACGTCACTTTAAATCCAACCCAAGACTCCTCAAATGGATCCTTATCTCTTCCGTTCAGAGCATTAAAAAACAACTGCAAAAACTGACATTACATGATACCTGGCACACCCTGCATCCAAACGACAGAGACTTCACATTTTATTCGGCTCCCCATGATAAATACTTCAGACTGGACCACTTCTTTATTTCCCAAAACGATCTTTTTTGGTTATTTCGGATCATATTCTTATCTCTGTGACATTAACTATCCCACATACCCGCACCCCAAAACCCGATTTGGTGTTTAGACAATTCCCTGCTGACCAACATAGAAATTACGCAAAAGATTAGCTCTAGATTGACGCAATACTTTCAAGAGAACAATTATGAGGAAATCAAGCCATCGAGCATATGGGTGGCACATAAATGTGTCTTAAGAGGTGAATTTATCTCATTAACCGTGCATAGAAACAAATTAAGAAAGCAACCCTTACAGGCACTATCTGACAAGATTCATACACTAGAGCGGGCGCATAAAGCATCGCTTGCCCAACGCACACTATCAGATCTACTACAGGCTAGGGAGGAATTGCGACAGGAGCTGAACAAAAGATTGCAGCGTAAATATGTTCTAACACAGAAGCTGTTCTATGAGTTTGGTAATAAATCCGGAAAGGTTCTGGCAAAAGCAATACAACACAAAAAAGCAACATTGACCATACATAAAATGATAGATCCCAATGGCAAGGTCCATGTTTCACCAGAAAGTATAGCTAAACAATTTGTAGATTATTTTTCAAAACTTTACAATTTATCCCCTACCAATTCGACAGACCAGGAAGCTGACAGACAAAAAGCAATTGCTGATTTCCTTACGCAGTATGGGATATCCCCGACTTCAACAGAGGATTTGCAGATTTTAGACGGTAGGATTAGTATTGAGGAAATATCGACGGCCCTGAAACAGCTAAAACCGGGTAAAAGTCCGGGCCCGGATGGCTTGACTGTCAGTTACTACGAAACCTTCCAAGAATTACTTTCCCCCATCTTATTAAAACTTTTAATTCCTTCTCACTTTTGGACCCAGTAAATAAAGACTTGCTAGAAGCCCACATCACATTGATTCCCAAGCCGGGCAAGGATGATACCATAGTTTCAAATTACAGACCCATCTTCCGCCTAAACATGGATATGAAAATATATGCCAAAATATTAGCCAACCGCCTCCTCTTGATTCTTCCAAACCTAATATCCCTCGACCAACTCGGTTTTGTTCCTGGAAGGGAAGCCAGGGACAATACCGTTAAGGCCCTTCATATTCATCATTGGCTTACCAGTAGGGCACAACAAAGGGGCTTTTTTCTTTCGTTGGACGCGGAGAAGGCGTTCGACAGGGTGGCCTGGGACTATATGTCAAAAACTCTACAAGTGATGGGGTTCCCTGCACGCTTTATCCAAATGGTATTAATGCTATACTCTTACCCCACGGCCAGGATAAGGATTAATGGTCGCCTGTCAGATGCCTTCTCTGCGTCGAATGGTACCCGCCAGGGTTGCCCACTCTCCCCGCTCATTTTTATTCTTACACTGGAACCCTTCCTGAGGAAGCTCAGAGCAAACCCAGACATTAAAGGTATCAATATTGGCCATAAACAGTACAAATTAGCGGCATGCGCGGACGACATTCTTCTTTTCCTCACTGACCCGATAATTACATTACCCAACGTACTGAAAGACTTTGCACTCTTCCACAAATTGTCAAACTTGCAGATTAATTTTGCAAAATCAAAAGCCCTCAACATTTCCCTCCCACTATCCACAGTAAATCAGTGCAAATTGAATTTCCCCTTCAGTTGGGAATATAAAGCTCTTACTTACTTGGGAATTCAAATACCGACCTCCCTCGACGATCTCTATGAAATGAATTTCAGACCAATCCTACAACCCCTACAAACAGATCTCCTCAAATGGACAAGTGGTAAATTCTCATGGTTCGACCGCATCACCATTCTAAAAATGACCATTCTACCCCGCATTCTTTATGTAATGCAAACCATCCCGATTAAACTTCCTGCATCCTTCTTTACTGCCTACAAGAAACTATGCAGGAATTTCATATGGGCTTCTAAATCACCTAGGATAAGTTGGGATAAATTGACAATACCCAAAGCTAAAGGGGGCCTAAGCCTACCCGACATTCACAAGTACCACTCAGCGTGTCATCTTGCAAAAATAATTGACTGGCACACGCACAAGACCACAAAGGATTGGATTGACCTCAAAGACTCCTTTGATTCAGTCCCTATAGCCCATTTACCGTGGACATCTGCGAACACGATGCCTAAGGCATACTTCCAACACCCATTAACTGGAGCATCGTTACATGTTTTTAGGGCAATAGCCTTACAATATGAATGGACCCCATACCCAGGCCCGATGACCCCAATTATTGGTAACCCGGATTTCCACCGGAATTAGCCTTGCGTAACCACATGGGTGACTGGATACGACCCACCCTTAGGGCTTCCCAACTTGTACAACATGGTGCAATCCTGTCATACTGCGAGATGATCTCACACATTCCGGACTATTATATTCCATTTTTAAAATTTCTACAATTTAGACATTTCCTGAATAATGCCCTCCCGGTCACACAATGGTGCAGACATCAAACCCCTTTTGAAGCCCTATGCATAAGCACAACGCCTCTGAGGCACCTTATCTCTGAGGTATACACACTTTTATTCAACAACCATAATCCCAAACACACACCAGTGGTCCGAAAGTGGGAAAGAGAGCTTGATTTGGACTTACCTGGTAGGGATTGGGAAATTATTTTTGAAAACATTCACAAATGTTCGGTCAATATTTCAGCCCAAGAAAACTCGTCGCCAGATTGTATCGAACGCCAGACATTTTACATAAGTATAACCCCTCAGTCTCACCGCTGTGCTGGTGCTGTGGTCAAGATACAGGATCTTTACTGCACATTTGGTGGGACTGCACTCTGATTAAGCCCTTCTGGGAAAAAATACATAAGACAATCTCAGATATCTCGTCATACACGGTGGACTTTATGCCGATGCAATTCTTATTACACCATGCCTCTATACCACAATCCAGCTACAAGAAATCGATCATACCACAACTAATAAACACAGCCAAGCAATGTATACCACTCTATTGGAGGTCAGTAATTCCACCTGCTTCGGCAGATTGGGTCAAGCGAGAGGAAAAAATCTCATAAATGGAGCAACTAATCCATCAAGCCAAAGATACCCCAACCAAATATTCCACAATATGGGCGTGTTGGTTACACTTTAAAGACTCCTCACAATTTCGAGAGCTCCTTCGAGTAACCTGAGTTACTTTCTACCTCAAATTCACAATGTAGTCCCATACCCAAGTACACGGACAAACTGGACAAATTAATAGTTTCAGAGGTGCTACCCCCCGGGCAACTCCTTCTAACCTCAGACTTAGAGTGTAAACGCATATCCTCCAAGCCTTGACACTTGGGCAAAGCCATCACATTCTCTCTTAGGACGGGCCAGACGAGCTGTTATCTGGTGGCCTCACCTCTGAATACAGGGGGCTAACTTCGTGGTATACCACTTATATAAGTATGTACACGTGAAGGTATCAATATGCCCCATATCACTACGATGTCTTTATAGCAGATATTATCCTAGGTTGATGTTTTGAATACCTTTTATACTAAGGGTACATTGCTCCTAAATTATTGGTTCATACTTTAGGCTTTCATTAAGAAGGTTGACTCCCAGCTCCCTCTGCACAGCAAGGTCCCATTAGGGGTGCAGAGGTTGAGAAGGGAGTAACTGGATATTCAAGCATACGCAGGTAACCCTGTTCAATAAACTAACACTGAGTTACTCCGCAGGACAACTTCTTCTCTGCTCAGACCATTTTAACCTAGTCCTTTCTTACTTTTTTCCTGATGATGGAATAATGATGTTGGTTGTACTTTGAAAAACTGTATAGTCGGAGCCAGATATGTGTTCACTCTTCCAAATTCACGCTTGATAATTGTGTAAGGTGATAAGATGGCTACATCCAGTAGGCTGTAATGATATGTTTATTGAATGTACAAACTATATTGTCACACAGAGCTTGTTGTAATTGTTTTATCATACTTAATAAAAATTATAATGGAAAAAAAAAAAGGGTCTGATCTGTCCACCGCAATGTCACAGTCTTGCTAAAAATCACAGATCGCCGCCATTAAAAAAAATTAATAAATAATAAAAATGCCATAAATCTATCCCTTATTTTGTAGACAATATAACTTTTGCGCAAACTAATCAATGTACGCTAATGTCATTTTTTTTTTGCCAAGCATATGTAAATTTTGGCCTAAACTGATGAAGAATTTTTTTGGGGGATATTTATGATAGTAAAAAGTAAAAGAAATAGTTTTGTTTTGTTTTCTAAATTTTTTTGTTTATAGCGCAAAAAATAAAAACGGCAGAAGTGATCAAATACCACCAAAAGAAAGCTCTATTTGTGGGGAAAAAAGGACATACATTTTGTTTGGGTCCAACATTGCATGCCTGTGCAATTCCTGCGCAATGCCTGTGTCAGTAAAATATATATATTTTTTTATTTATGTTTACTAACAGTTTTCAACACATACAGTACACAACATAAGCCCCAAAACCTCCAAGCCTCCCCCCCTCTCTCTCAACCCCCTCCCCCCCCCAAAAACCCTTGTGCAGCCCTCCAATCAATACCGGATCACATTCCATGTTCACCAACTGTACCCCACAAAAAGCATATCGCTCATCATTAATAATAGTTCCTAAGTCTAGAGGCGGAAACAGGAGCCAATAAAATTTATGTCATCACCCTGCCCCGCCCATCAGATGGCCTTCAGGAAGTCCTCCCCCCACCTTGTAATCAGATCATAGTATCCTTGGCATCAAGCCAACACCGCCACACCTTCTCGAATTTTTTTGACATCCCCTACTGAAATATGTGGCCTTGTAGAATGGCAGGGCTTTATTAATCAAGCCCTCCCAATAGGACACCGTAGATGGTTCGGGCTTTTTCCAACATAACAGGATAGCTTTACGTGCATAAAACAATGTCAGGAAAATCAAAGTCCTTTCTGGCTTTCGAGGTGCCATGCCAACTCCTCCACCAGCCTAAGCAAACATGCCACCACTGTGACCGGGATTGGCACCAAAAGTACTGTTTGTATAACGTGTGTCACTCCCTTCCAGAACTCCTCAGTCTGCTGACACTGCCAAAATACATGACCCCCCCGCACCCGTACCATAAATCCTAGCTAGTCTTGCCGGGGTGACACTAAGGCACTCCAAGCGTCTCTGCATTTTTGGACTGGCTTTGGTCTGTCACACAACACTTTGTACACCGCGGAAAGAGGCTTTTTCAAGTCCTCCATCCGCAGCACGCTCTCCAGGGGCGACACTCCCATCTCCAGAGCCCCAGAACCGAACTGAGAGAGAAAGGCATACCGCAACTGAAGGTAGCGAAATAAGTACCAATTTGGAAGATTATATTTAACTTTAAGTTGGTCAAACGTTAAAGGCTTCCACTCTGGCCCATATCACTGGGAATCTCCCCAAAATGCGTCAGTCTAGGATTAAACCAGAGAGGGCCTTCCCGCTGACAGCTGGAAGAAAAATGAATTATTGCCGGCAATACAAAATCATAGAAATAAATGGTGTGCCCCCCCCCCCCAGGGTCTGGTATGGATTTTAAGGGGAACCCCACGCCAAAATAAAAAAAAAACTGCGTGGGGTCCCCCAAAATCCATACCAGAAAGTGCCCTTCCCCCCTCCTGAACTATACCGGGCCACATGCCCTCAACATGGGGGGTGGGTGCTCTGCTCATCCGCCGCAAAGAACCTTGTTCCCATGTTGATGAGGACAAGGGCCTCTTCTCCACGACCCTGGCCACTGGTTGTAGGGGTCTGCAGGCATGCGACTTATCAGAATCCGGAAGCCCCCAGATCCTGGCCCTTCCTATGTAAATGAGTATGGGGTACATTGTACATTAAGCTATGGCGCTAAAACCTTTTTTAACGTGCACTGTGGGTGCCAAAATTATGTATATGTGTGTGGTGATCTATTATCTCTGCTGATGATCTAAACAATTGATGTGAACTAATGTGGAAATCTCCTAAAATCCACTATATACGTGATATCTACCAAAATACGTGTTGGTATATCTAAGTAGATATTAAAATAAAATTGAGAAAGGAAAAAAAGGGAAAATTAAAGAAAAAATGTGTGTCTGTTGACTTGCAACTCAGAAATGCACATGTGTTGCAAGAAAATAGTGAATAAATCGCATGAAAATAAATAATTAAAAATAATACATATGTGCTTAGTAAAGAAATCATATGCAAACCATAAACCAATATCTATAAATTATGCTCTATGTTCAGAATCCTCAAAAGTGACAGTCCAAAGCGTTTGTAAAAGTACCAAGAAAAAATAACAAAAAAATTTTTCAATGTCCAACGGAAATTCTTTCAAAGTCGCATCATTCAGTTGCTGAAAAACGCATGGAATTTTTGTCAAGTGAGGGGGATAGAGCAAGGTGACTAGTGCAGAAGGGTTAAAGTCATTCCTCTCCGGTGCGCCACTCTGTGTTAGGAAAAAGATATATATATGCGCTCACCAGACCAAAAACCCTCAATGGGTTAACCGAGCAGTCACAGTATGAGCCACTGTGCAGCTTTCCTTGGGCTCTGCTTCTGCTATGCTGGGGGAATGCTTTGCACTTTTCCTTCCACAAATAGTCCGTTTAGCAAATACACATAGGAGGAAACAGAAGTACAACCATAGTGCAATACTGTTTTTGAACGATTTATTTGTTTAAAAGTCAGGTTACTCACAATATCCAGTAAAAACAGATCGCCTTAATGGTAACTGCGCCAGCGTTGCTGCTTGTATACCAATATGAGGTGCACGTCCTAGGCCACGCCCTACGCGTTTCGTCAGAGCGACGTCATCTGGAGCGGCCATGTTGGTGCACCCTCACGTTTATGTAGGGTGCAGTGCTCTTCTGCGCTTGCGCGATGTATTAGCGCCATTTTAACTGTGGGAATGCCCTACCAGAGCCGCTATATGTCTATTACGTACTGTATGCTCCCTTATAACAGCAAAAACATAGAAAAAAACTTTTTAGTTATTGCGGACACGGGGTATAATGTATTGTTAAACTATGGAGCATGCTGTATATTCCCTTATGCCAGCACAAATGTAAGAAACATTTTAATTATTGCGGACTCAGGGCATGGTGAATTGTTAAGCTATAGAGCGCTGCAATCCACATGTTAAATTCCGGTATACAATGGGAAAATTGACAACAACTATGCACAGATATAATTAATAAAATGTATATAGAAAATATATATAAAAAATATATAAGAAATGTACATAAAAAAAGCTATATAAACAATACGTTAATAAAAATGGTAATTCCTTAACCGACTACCTTATGCATATGACCCCTGCAGATCTTCTAAAATACAGGGTTCTATCTGTATTTTTAAATGCAAATTATAATTAAAATTGCTAAAAAACAAAAATTAAATCAGACCATATAATCACTTCCCTAGTAAGTGAATGTGCTCCGGGAGAAAGAAAATAAAATAAAATAAAAAGGAGAGAAAGGAAGGGGGAAATGAATGAGACAAACTGGAAACATGGATGTATGTATACATATATATGCATCTATATCTGCACATCCCTACATCAATCAGTTAACTCAGATCAATGGATATGAAGGGTAATTACAAGTGAGATTAAATTCATAAAGGAAGTATGTTATGAAGAAGTACCGGTATCTATTCATTTTTTTAGGGAATAATGAAAATAAAAATAAAAATAAATATAAAGTAAAAGGAAAATAACAATAAGAATAAATATAAAACGAAGGCCAGTGTATACGTATATATCCCTCGTTCGGAAATAATGAACTCAAGTCTTATATACACATATAAATGTGTACTGTTCTCATTTGAGGACATATATGTATAACCTCAGATTTGGGTCACATAATGTATATGCACCCTCTTTTAGGGGCCAGAGCTTTTAGGTGGATCTTTTTACTGTAATGCCACAACTTATTGGGAGAAACCTACTTAGTTACGGGTCGAATGTTATGCTATGATTTTATGGGTATAAACGGTCCTGCCTTAGGTAAGTAATGTATATTCTAGAACTGAGACTGGGGGAGTTTTTAAAAATTGGTCAGAAAACAATTCAAATCCAGCTCCACATTCATTCCCTGTGGTTGGAGGGTATCTAAGTCATATATCCATTTGGTCTCGTTTTTGGATATTTTGATTGTTTTGTCCTCTCCTCTCCAGTGGGCCCTTATTTTGTCAATACCGTAAACACCATCTGTCCTGGGTCACGATTGTGGAAATCCCTAAAGTGTCTGGAGACACTGTGTTTGGGATACCCTTTTTTGATGTTCCTAATATGTTCTCCGATTCTGATTTGGAGTTCTCTCGTGATTCGCCCTACATATTGTTTGGAACAGGGACACTCTATAATGTAGGTGACATGAGTGCTTTTACATGTAATGAGCTCATTTATTCTATATTCTCTTTTGTTTGAGGATGACTGGAAGGTGGTTCTCTTCTTTTCCGTTCTTTTGCTGTTTTTACAAGGGAGGCATTTGCCACATTTGAAAAAACCTTTTAAGTTACCCGCTACTTTTATTTGTCTTGGGGGATCGATAGTATTTTTAACTAGTTTGTTTCTCAGTGTGGGTGCCCTTCTGTAAATAAACAGTGGTTTTTTTGGTAGAATATCTTTGAGTGTACAATCAGCTTTCAGGATAGGCCAGTGTTTCTTGATAATGGATTCCACATCCCTATGTTGCCTATTGTATCCTGTGAGGAAGGCAATTGGTAAATTATTAACCTTATCTCGTCTTTTGTCTTCCAATAATTTGTTCCGTTCCATTTGTTTTATTTCATTTTTCAACTTGCGCAAACACTTTTCATCATATCCCTTATTTTTGAATCTTTCAATGATTATTTCCGCCTGTTGTTCATAATCAATGCTTCTGCTGCAATTTCTGTATAATCGCATCAGCTGGCCCTTTGGTATATTCCCCAGCCATTTAACATGATGGCAGCTGTTTGTGGGGATGTAGCCATTGCGGTCGGTGGGTTTGAAAAAAGTGCGTGTGCCCAACCTGTTTCCTTCTTTATATATTTGTAAGTCTAAATAGTCCACACTGCAGTTATTATAATTACCAGTGAATTTTATGTTATAAATGTTATTGTTAATCTCATTAAAAAATTCTTGTAGCTGTTCCATTGTACCACCCCATACTATAACGATATCATCTATATATCGCCGGTACATTTTAAGGTTCTCCCTGTGTACGCCATAGATTTGCTCTTCCTCCCATCTATTGAGAAATAAATTCGCTACACTAGGGGCATACTTAGCCCCCATGGCTACGCCTTTGATCTGATTGTAGTATGTTCCTTTATACCAAAAGTAATTGTGGTTCATTGCCATTTTTAGACCTTCCATCAGGTATTTTATCTGCTCTTGTTTTAGGTCAGACATCTGTTGCAATGCCCACTCAACGCTACTGAGCCCATCATCCTGTTCTATGTTAGTATATAACGATTCCACGTCAATAGTGACCAATAGGTCTCTCTCTTCAATTGTCAAGTTTCTTAATTCACCTATCAGTTGTTTGCTGTCACGTAAATACGATTTTCCTTTAGTTACCAATGATTGTAAGAAACCATCAATGTAGGCCCCTAATCTAGAGAACAGGAAATCGATCCCACTTACAATTGGTCGCCCTGGTGGGTTGTTTTGATTTTTATGTATTTTGGGGACGTAATATATGATTGGAGTTTTAGGTGCCTTCTGTATCAGATATCTAGATTCCTTTTTGTTTAAGATACCGAGGGTTTTCCCTTTATCTACATACTTTTTAAGTTTCTTTTCATACTCGGCTTTGGGATTTTTCTTCAATTTCTTATAGGTGTTAGGGATGTTAAGTAAATTCTCCATTTCTTTCTCGTAATCTTGCTTATTTAAAATTACCAAACCCCCCCCTTTATCCGCTGGTCTGATGACTATACCTTTCTGCTTCTCTATCCGTTTAATGGTTTCCCATATATTTTTTCCTTTAGTTCTTTTTATTTCTAAATTCTTCAGATCGTTCTCCACCATCTTCTTGAAGACTTTTATATTCTCATCCTGTGTTACCTTGGGGTTAAATGTGGAGTTATTCCTTAATTGGGAATGTTTGTATAGAGTATTGTCATTATCCCTTGTATTTGGCTTTGTTACGCCAAAGAACTTTTTAATATTGAGTTTTCTCACAAATTTTTGAAGATCGATGTAGGTCTCAAATTTGTCCAGGCCCCTATCAGGGGCAAATTTCAACCCCATATCCAAAACCCTAAGTTCTTCCTCTGTAAATACGACCTGGCTGAGATTATAAATGCCATCTCCTATTGTTCTCTTCTTCTTTTTCTGGAGGCCTCCTCTCTTCCCCCTTGTGCGTTTTCTGTTTGCCAGTCTGGTGGTCTGTACGGTTCTACCCTTCTCTGTTGCCAGGGGCGTTCGTATTCTCCATGATTTCTCCTTGAGTTGAGTTGGCAACAGAGAAGGGTAGAACCATACAGACCACCAGACTGGCAAACAGAAAACGCACAAGGGGGAAGAGAGGAGGCCTCCAGAAAAAGAAGAAGAGAACAATAGGAGATGGCATTTATAATCTCAGCCAGGTCGTATTTACAGAGGAAGAACTTAGGGTTTTGGATATGGGGTTGAAATTTGCCCCTGATAGGGGCCTGGACAAATTTGAGACCTACATCGATCTTCAAAAAATAATATAAAAAAATATATGGGAAACCATTAAACGGATAGAGAAGCAGAAAGGTATAGTCATCAGACCAGCGGATAAAGGGGGGGGTTTGGTAATTTTAAATAAGCAAGATTACGAGAAAGAAATGGAGAATTTACTTAACATCCCTAACACCTATAAGAAATTGAAGAAAAATCCCAAAGCCGAGTATGAAAAGAAACGTAAAAAGTATGTAGATAAAGGGAAAACCCTCGGTATCTTAAACAAAAAGGAATCTAGATATCTGATACAGAAGGCACCTAAAACTCCAATCATATATTACGTCCCCAAAATACATAAAAATCAAAACAACCCACCAGGGCGACCAATTGTAAGTGGGATCGATTCCCTGTTCTCTAGATTAGGGGCCTACATTGATGGTTTCTTACAATCATTGGTAACTAAAGGAAAATCTTATTTACGTGACAGCAAACAACTGATAGGTGAATTAAGAAACTTGACAATTGAAGAGAGAGACCTATTGGTCACTATTGACGTGGAATCGTTATATACTAACATAGAACAGGATGATGGGCTCAGTAGCGTTGAGTGGGCATTGCAACAGATGTCTGACCTAAAACAAGAGCAGATAAAATACCTGATGGAAGGTCTAAAAATGGCAATGAACCACAATTACTTTTGGTATAAAGGAACATACTACAATCAGATCAAAGGCGTAGCCATGGGGGCTAAGTATGCCCCTAGTGTAGCGAATTTATTTCTCAATAGATGGGAGGAAGAGCAAATCTATGGCGTACACAGGGAGAACCTTAAAATGTACCGGCGATATATAGATGATATCGTTATAGTATGGGGTGGTACAATGGAACAGCTACAAGAATTTTTTAATGAGATTAACAATAACATTTATAACATAAAATTCACTGGTAATTATAATAACTGCAGTGTGGACTATTTAGACTTACAAATATATAAAGAAGGAAACAGGTTGGGCACACGCACTTTTTTCAAACCCACCGACCGCAATGGCTACATCCCCACAAACAGCTGCCATCATGTTAAATGGCTGGGGAATATACCAAAGGGCCAGCTGATGCGATTATACAGAAATTGCAGCAGAAGCATTGATTATGAACAACAGGCGGAAATAATCATTGAAAGATTCAAAAATAAGGGATATGATGAAAAGTGTTTGCGCAAGTTGAAAAATGAAATAAAACAAATGGAACGGAACAAATTATTGGAAGACAAAAGACGAGATAAGGTTAATAATTTACCAATTGCCTTCCTCACAAGATACAATAGACAACATAGGGATGTGGAATCCATTATCAAGAAACACTGGCCTATCCTGAAAGCTGATTGTACACTCAAAGATATTCTACCAAAAAAACCACTGTTTATTTACAGAAGGGCACCCACACTGAGAAACAAACTAGTTAAAAATACTATCGATCCCCCAAGACAAATAAAAGTAGCGGGTAACTTAAAAGGTTTTTTCAAATGTGGCAAATGCCTCCCTTGTAAAAACAGCAAAAGAACGGAAAAGAAGAGAACCACCTTCCAGTCATCCTCAAACAAAAGAGAATATAGAATAAATGAGCTCATTACATGTAAAAGCACTCATGTCACCTACATTATAGAGTGTCCCTGTTCCAAACAATATGTAGGGCGAATCACGAGAGAACTCCAAATCAGAATCGGAGAACATATTAGGAACATCAAAAAAGGGTATCCCAAACACAGTGTCTCCAGACACTTTAGGGATTTCCACAATCGTGACCCAGGACAGATGGTGTTTTACGGTATTGACAAAATAAGGGCCCACTGGAGAGGAGAGGACAAAACAATCAAAATATCCAAAAACGAGACCAAATGGATATATGACTTAGATACCCTCCAACCACAGGGAATGAATGTGGAGCTGGATTTGAATTGTTTTCTGACCAATTTTTAAAAACTCCCCCAGTCTCAGTTCTAGAATATACATTACTTACCTAAGGCAGGACCGTTTATACCCATAAAATCATAGCATAACATTCGACCCGTAACTAAGTAGGTTTCTCCCAATAAGTTGTGGCATTACAGTAAAAAGATCCACCTAAAAGCTCTGGCCCCTAAAAGAGGGTGCATATACATTATGTGACCCAAATCTGAGGTTATACATATATGTCCTCAAATGAGAACAGTACACATTTATATGTGTATATAAGACTTGAGTTCATTATTTCCGAACGAGGGATATATACGTATACACTGGCCTTCGTTTTATATTTATTCTTATTGTTATTTTCCTTTTACTTTATATTTATTTTTATTTTTATTTTCATTATTCCCTAAAAAAATGAATAGATACCGGTACTTCTTCATAACATACTTCCTTTATGAATTTAATCTCACTTGTAATTACCCTTCATATCCATTGATCTGAGTTAACTGATTGATGTAGGGATGTGCAGATATAGATGCATATATATGTATACATACATCCATGTTTCCAGTTTGTCTCATTCATTTCCCCCTTCCTTTCTCTCCTTTTTATTTTATTTTATTTTCTTTCTCCCGGAGCACATTCACTTACTAGGGAAGTGATTATATGGTCTGATTTAATTTTTGTTTTTTAGCAATTTTAATTATAATTTGCATTTAAAAATACAGATAGAACCCTGTATTTTAGAAGATCTGCAGGGGTCATATGCATAAGGTAGTCGGTTAAGGAATTACCATTTTTATTAACGTATTGTTTATATAGCTTTTTTTATGTACATTTCTTATATATTTTTTATATATATTTTCTATATACATTTTATTAATTATATCTGTGCATAGTTGTTGTCAATTTTCCCATTGTATACCGGAATTTAACATGTGGATTGCAGCGCTCTATAGCTTAACAATTCACCATGCCCTGAGTCCGCAATAATTAAAATGTTTCTTACATTTGTGCTGGCATAAGGGAATATACAGCATGCTCCATAGTTTAACAATACATTATACCCCGTGTCCGCAATAACTAAAAAGTTTTTTTCTATGTTTTTGCTGTTATAAGGGAGCATACAGTACGTAATAGACATATAGCGGCTCTGGTAGGGCATTCCCACAGTTAAAATGGCGCTAATACATCGCGCAAGCGCAGAAGAGCACTGCACCCTACATAAACGTGAGGGTGCACCAACATGGCCGCTCCAGATGACGTCGCTCTGACGAAACGCGTAGGGCGTGGCCTAGGACGTGCACCTCATATTGGTATACAAGCAGCAACGCTGGCGCAGTTACCATTAAGGCGATCTGTTTTTACTGGATATTGTGAGTAACCTGACTTTTAAACAAATAAATCGTTCAAAAACAGTATTGCACTATGGTTGTACTTCTGTTTCCTCCTATGTGTATTTGCTAAACGGACTATTTGTGGAAGGAAAAGTGCAAAGCATTCCCCCAGCATAGCAGAAGCAGAGCCCAAGGAAAGCTGCACAGTGGCTCATACTGTGACTGCTCGGTTAACCCATTGAGGGTTTTTGGTCTGGTGAGCGCATATATATATCTTTTTCCTAACACAGAGTGGCGCACCGGAGAGGAATGACTTTAACCCTTCTGCACTAGTCACCTTGCTCTATCCCCCTCACTTGACAAAAATTCCATGCGTTTTTCAGCAACTGAATGATGCGACTTTGAAAGAATTTCCGTTGGACATTGAAAAATTTTTTTGTTATTTTTTCTTGGTACTTTTACAAACGCTTTGGACTGTCACTTTTGAGGATTCTGAACATAGAGCATAATTTATAGATATTGGTTTATGGTTTGCATATGATTTCTTTACTAAGCACATATGTATTATTTTTAATTATTTATTTTCATGCGATTTATTCACTATTTTCTTGCAACACATGTGCATTTCTGAGTTGCAAGTCAACAGACACACATTTTTTCTTTAATTTTCCCTTTTTTTCCTTTCTCAATTTTATTTTAATATCTACTTAGATATACCAACACGTATTTTGGTAGATATCACGTATATAGTGGATTTTAGGAGATTTCCACATTAGTTCACATCAATTGTTTAGATCATCAGCAGAGATAATAGATCACCACACACATATACATAATTTTGGCACCCACAGTGCACGTTAAAAAAGGTTTTAGCGCCATAGCTTAATTTACACTTCAGATTTCTGGCCTACTCCTATATTTAGGGGCAGGTTTCAAGCACAGGCAGCTTCAACCTCTGGAGTTCATCTCACCATTATTAGTTTCATTCACTTGATTTCACTTGATTTTATAGTTTTTTTCTTGACCCGTGTAGTGAATAGGTAGAAGTTGTCCATAGCGCAATCTTATTTATTTTATTACATTGTACATTGTACCCCTATTCATTCATCAAAAAAATTATTCAAAATGTATAAAAACACTACAAGTGTTTTTGTTAAAAAAAAACGTTTCCCCCGATGTACATCCATTGTCATCGATGGACCAGATTTTAAAAAAAGCTCAAACACTTATTGAAGGCAGATTATTGAAGGGACTTTTGATTTCTCATGTTCAGCTCCCATAAAGTTCAATGGAGTTGGCGGTTCGGGCCCAAACTTTTCCCTGGTTCGAGAACTCTGAGGCGAACCGAACAGGGTCGTGTTTGGCCCATCTCTATGAGGACACTTTAAAGGGTTTGCAAAAGAAAATGCGAGATTTCACCTGCCAAATGCTTGTTGACATGGCCAAAAATAGGCATGGTCAAACAAGGGGGTGTTCTTTTGCAGTGTATAGCCTGTAGTCTTGTGCCATTCCCCCTTTGCAGGGCCTGAGGGTAAACTGAAGAGAAAATAAGATTTTAAATAAGCCCTATCATTGGTGCTCACTGATGTCAGTGGAATTAATAGTAGCTTCCAGCAATGGTGTCAATGGCTGCAATAAAATCCCCAAGCACTGATGCTACTGGCATTGGTGGTCAGTGGCAGTGATGTTTAACTCTCTCCATTGGTGGTCAGTGGTAGTGAAATTTAACCCCTTGCACTGGTAGTCAGTGACAATGAAATTTATCCTCCTCTACTGGTGGTAAGTAGCAGTTAAATGTACCTCCCTTCATTCATACCTCTTTCCTGGATGATGTCAGGCCAAGACTATAGTTCTACGTCAGGCAGAGTGATGAACTATAGTCCTGGCCTGACATCATCCAGGAGAGAAACAGCAATTGGAGAGAGGTTGCTTGGGTAAAAAAAAAGCACTGAACAACAATGCAGGGAAAACAGTATGTTAGTGCTGGGTGCTGGAATACAGAGTGCATTCTACCACCTTGAAACTTGCTGCCCCTCTGCAAAGTCCAAGTGCCTTGGTTGTTTGTAGGGTAGCACACATGACGTGATCACTGGAAGATAGGGTCCAAAATCCCGGTAATGCCCTACAGCTCCCGAGACCCTTGGTAACTATACAGTTAGCATTATAAATTTGAAAGCCCTACCTTGAGCTTAACTTTTTTACAACAACAGAAATTGTGAATATTGCAGAATATCTGTACCTTCAGCTTTCCTAGTAACTCGAAAGAGTGTAGACTGTAGATTACCAGTATGAATTTAACTGGTACCTAGTCACATTGAGGTTTTTTTACAATTGAGGATGCATATCTTAACTGCAAGACAACCAAAACATAACATGTGACATGACACCATAGTGGAGTAACTGAGGCAGTAGCAGGGGAAATGTGTGAGCCTGGATCCTGCCATTTGATTCTTTCAGCATACTCAAGGAGTTTGGACATTTGTTTTCAGAGGCACCAACTGCCGACTACCTCTCCCAAAACGCCAAACACCATTTTTCTTCTTAAAAAGAGATTACAGGGAAAATGCAGGGAGTAGAAAGAACACACTTAGTATTAAGTTAAGTGATGACAACTCAAATATTGGTGTAGTATATGCCTGGAATCACAGTAGGAGGCCTTTTCTGACCACTGTTGGTAGTATACAAAAACACAAAAAAGCTGTGTACCAGTAACTCACCAGAGTATAAACACTGTAAAGCTCAATATATGGGCAAATGCAGCGTCCCAGGTGTGGTCTAGGTATCTCATAAAAACATAAAAAAGAGATTGGGGTTAAGGACCCCCCAGAAAGGAGCTTACAAGAGGACCATGCAGCTTGAACATGGGATTTTTATCACAAAAATAAGAATACAAAGATTAGGAAAAAACTACAACTGGATCTGGGCCATGCATCTAGTTTAATGGCAGTTACCTTTATCTCTTAAAACCAACTGTCAGTGCTTGAGTGGTGAAACAATACAATCATGCTCTAAAGCAGTGGTCCTCAACCCTGTCCTCAGGACCCACTAACAGGCCAGGTTTTCAAGATAACTGAAATACATCACAGGTGATATCATTTGCTGCTCAGTGATTGCAGTATTCTATTCTGCATCTCCTCAAGGTAATACATAAAACCTGGCCTGTTAGTGGGCTCTGAGGACAGGGTTGATGACCACTGCTCTAAAGTACTTCAATATAAAGTCCATTCAAGTGTTTCCATGGAAATAGATAATGATATCTACAGCTTGGCATCTCTCTCCAGACCCAGCAATACCAGACAGATAAAATAGCACACCAGCATCATGTAATATCTTTGATGAAACTTAATGTCATATACTCACAAAGGTACTTGTAACACAGAAAATCCTACCTACGAAATACAAAAAATGTTCAACTGTTGGGCCTGTTTTGCGAGTGGACCCTCTTATTATTATTGTTATTATTATACAGGATTTATATAGCGCCAACTGTTTACGCAGCGCTTTACAATATAAAAAGGAGACAATACAGTTATAATACAATAAAATACAAGAGGATTAAGAGGGCCCTGCTCAGAAGATCTTACAATCTAATAAGGTGGGGCAGGTGGTACAAAATGTTATAACTGTGGGGAATGAGCTGATGGAAGTGGTAAAAGATTAGTTGGCGATGTGATAGGCTTTCCTGAAGAGATGAGTTTTCAGGGATCGCCTGAAGGTAGCAAGAGTAGGGGATACCCGGACAGCTGGAGGTAGAGAGTTCCAGAAGATGAGAGAGGCTCTGGAAAAATCCTGGAGACAAGCTTGAGAGTAGGAGGTCTTGAGAAGAGCGGAGAGGACGATTTGGGTGATATCTGGAGACAAGATTGGTGATGTAGCTGAGGGCAGAGTTGTGAATGGCTTTGTATGTTGTGGTTAGTATTTTGAATTTAATTCGCTGGGTGATTGGGACCCAGTGTAGGGATTGGAGGAGAGGGTTGGCGAACACTGAGCGGTTGGTAAGGCGTATAAGTCTGGCAGCAGCATTCATGATAGACTGAAGAGGGGATAGCCTATGGAGAGGCAAGCCAATGAGAAGGGAGTTGCAATAGTCAAGGCGAGAGATAACAAGGGAGTGAATAAGGAGCTTGGTGGTTTCATTTGTTAAAAAGGGGCGAATTTATCAGACCTCTAAAAAAGAGGGTCCTCCCTCAAAATACCTAAGCCAGGATACACACTTGAGGCAGTGAGGTTGATTTACTAAAATTTTTGAGTGGAAAATCTGGTGCAGCTCTGCAAAGAAACCAATCATCTTCCAGGATTTTTTATTCAAAGCTTATTTGAAGAAGCTCAAGTTAGAAGCTGCTTGTCTACCATGCACAGCTACACCAGATTTTGCAAATGTGTGAACATTCTTTGTATCCAGTGGGTAGAGCGGGTCTCTCCTTGGATAAATTTTTATGTCACATGTGGTTTTGCCATGTACCTTTCTGAGTGTAAGCCCTTGTACACGCGGTCGGAGATTCCGACGGAATGTGTCCGATCGGACCGGTTTGTCGGATATTCCGACTGTGTGTGGTCTACATCGGACTGTTGTTTCCAACTTGTTGGTAAAATTTTCAGACAAAATGCTCCAATCGGACATACTCCGATCATGTGTAGAGAATTCCGATCGGACAAAGTGCCACGCATGCTCAGATCAAATTCCTACACCAAAGGTCGTAACGAAATAACGTCATCACGTCGGATTTTCCGACAACTTTGTCCGACCGTGTGTATGCAACAGTTTCGGACAAAATCCGTCGGACAAACTCCGTCAGACAAAATCCGATGGATTTGGTTGTCGGAATCTCCGACCGTGTGTACAGGGGCTAAGACTTTAGTTTATAGCATAGTTTTATGGAAAAAAAGGGGAAAATATGTTGCCCTAAATAAACTCAAAAGAAATCCTTATAAAATAATGAAAAACACTTAAAAATAAAGTCCAGAACCACAATTGCTTATGAATAGCCAGGGATAAATGAAGGAAACGATAAACACATCACAAAGTGCGTGATACACTGGTAGATCCAGTAGACAATCCTCCACCATGTGACATGCCAACGACACAGAGGTTAATATGTACTCTTACCCCAAAGTGTGAACCCTCTGATTATGGAAGATCACAAGAGCCTTGATGTATCCATCATTGAGGTTATACAGGGGAGACAACAGCTGATGAAAAGAGCATGCATACAGCTCCTATTACTCTGGTCTCTCTCCACTATCACCATTGGTGTTTTTGGCCCTTCTGCCTTTATACTGTTGGGGCAATCTTATAAAGCCCACTTCCTGTTTCCTGTCTGGTCATTGCCCTTCTGCCTTTATACTATTGGGTCAATGTTATACAGCCCACTTACTGTTTCTTGTATGGCCATTAGCCTAGGGTAATTAGTCAGGCCATGGATTCCAATGGGGGGGGGGTACTTTTTGAAGAACATGATTAGAGCCAAAGGGCTCTAATAGGCTTCAAAAAAGGGTGGACTCAGGGTGTAGAGCACTGTGCTTCGAGCCCACCCAGTTCTGTGACAATAGCGAATGAATTTTCTCTATTGTCACACTAATCCTTCTCCCGGTCAATCAGGAAGTGGGTCGTGAGACCCATCACCCCCCTGCCATCCCCTTCAAAAAAAAAAAAACACCACCTGCCACTGCAGCCTGGCACACAGCCACCATGCCAGCAATGGTAAATGAGCTGTGAATGAGCAGCTCATTTTGCCTTTAGTTCCACTTTAAGTTTAACAGCTGGGTCACAGTGGATATATCTCAGGGCCCCTTCCCATGTATAAATGACTATATAATTAGAAGAGCAATGATGAAAACCTGGAAAAATCAGGAAAAATGCTAGAATAAACATTACCTTATCTACATCTTCTGCATTACAAGGCATGACATATACTTATGGTGCAATTCCTGGATCCTGGATTACAAAAACACACTCCAACCCAGTGGAAGAGCATCTTCTTGTGAAATTTGGGATTCTCATGGCTACTAGAATCTTCCCAGGAAGGTTAGGGACAGCACCCTCACCTAAACACATCAGGTGGAAAATGGAGGTAAGATGAGTATTTCAACCTCACAGGTATGTGAGTTATAGGGGGCTGTAATAATAAGTAGACCTTGCTTTCTAGTACAGGCCAACTTTAGCTAAAACATTGTTTTACATTGAACATCTTAAAAAAGGTTTAGAACATTGTCAGCCAAAACAAACAGGACCATCTACAAGCAAAAATGTTGTATTAGAAGTGTATAACAGGTGGAAAAGTTAGACTTTTTTTAAGTTTTATTGCTGTCTTTGTGTTGTTTGGTGGTCTCATTCCATTTAGACCTTACTCACATGGGGCGTACTAAAACATGTTTACCCACATGAGAACATGTGTTCTGTGCATCCCCATGCAGGTAGTGCTGTTGATGTGAATTCGGAAGCAGTGGCATCACAGAAGCAGACACTGCTCCCAATTTGACATCTGTGTGGGTGCAGGTGCGGGCATGTGTCCCCGCATATGTGTCTATGAACGGCCAAGTTTTCTATTTGTGCTCATTGCATGCTCCCAGCACAATGACTGAGCTGTTAATGTTGGATCTAAAGCCTAGTGCACACAGGCCGACTGCTAGACGACATCAGCCGGTTCAATAAAAAACAGCTGACATTTGGCCGTGTGTATGGCAGCCAATGGCTGAGAGCACTGACGGGAGTGTCCTGGTGGAGGGGCATTACTCTGTCAGAACACAATAGCTCAGCAGGGGAAAGCACTGTACTAACGTCGGATAGTTAGTACATCGGCTCCGACCTCAGCTGCCAGGTTTTTTTTTCAACCCACTGGGTTGTAACAGGCTTTAGTCTCTAGTCATGCTGAGGAGTTGACAGGCAGGGCTTCAATCATTTGGCCACTAAGACAGTCAATAACAGTGGTCTTGTGATCAAGAAGTCCATCCTACCCCTGGGCTTGAAGACCCTCTTGCAAAAGAGGCTGGAGCTGGGTGGAAAGGGGTTAAAGCTGAATTTCAGGTATGGATTTTCTTGCACAGTTACATTGGCCCAGCCCGACCATTGTAAGTATGCATATGCCTGTGGGACGCAAGGGGTTAATCTCTCTGATTGGATGAGGTTAAGAGGTTGCATGTAGACATCACAATATCCATGTTGTCTGATCAGAGAACGCATTGCATTCATTGAGAAAAATGCAAGGCATTTTGTGATTGCCACCTGTGCTGAGCGAGGAACCTTCTGTCCTCTATTCACTATACAGAAAGGTAGCTGCTTGTCACAAGATAG
This sequence comes from Lithobates pipiens, assembly GCF_037356315.1. NCBI lineage: Eukaryota > Metazoa > Chordata > Amphibia > Anura > Ranidae > Lithobates > Lithobates pipiens. The sequence continues at coordinate 222,563,147 of NW_027507748.1, read as the reverse complement.
CAGTGATGACTACCTCAAATACCTGACAGCTCCCCAGAACATACGTGCCCCACTCTGAAACTGGTATGTCAATTCAAAGCTGCCCTTTTAAATTAATTTGAGAACTGGCAGTAATTCTTCAAGAATCTTTTGCTGGCGTAGTGACAATTTCTTAAAGTGGGGGTAGTAAGAACTACCTGCATTTACCACACATGTCGGTAATGTTATCAATACTGGTTTAAATGCTTGCCTGAATTAGAAGCAGGTAGTTCTTAAGGAAACTACCACCAGAAATGTATCATCAGATCTTTTCTTGAATTTCCCTGATTGTTTGTGGCTATGAGAAAGGGCATGCCAGCAAAGAGAAAAGTGCATCAGGACAAATGTTTCTGTACAGGCTCCGGCCGGCACCAGGTGTGTGTTTGTACTTGTCACTGACGTTGGCACCAAGCGGGCTATTTAAAACTAAGCTGCTGCACATGATCAATGATGTCTGATATAAAGTGTTCCATGCGAAATCTGCCAACCGTTTAATGCGTCTGACTACCTGTTACTGATCCAGTCTGCCTTGACTACTCCTGACTTCTGCCTGCACCATCCTCAGCTTGTTCCCAGAACACACTTCTGTCTACTCCTTTGCTCCAGATCTGCTTATGCATTACTGATCACACCTGATCTGACTGCCGAGACAGACCCACCTACCTTCCTGTTTCTGCTGAATCTCTGCCTGCTTCCTAGCCAGTTCTTGGTTATCATCGGTCTGCTATCCAGCTTGTTCCTGTTGAACCCTTGCCTGCTTCTCAGGAGGTTCCTGCTGAACATCTGCCTGCTGCCTAACCTGTTCCTGCTAAATCTCTGCCTGCTGCCAAGCTAACTCTTACTAAACATCGGTCTGCTGCCGAGCAAGTCCCTGTGGATCACCTGCCTGCTGCCAAGCCAGTTCCTGCAGTTCATCCAACTGCTGCCAGTCCTTCTCCACTGATCTTCTACCCGATACTTGGCCTGACACAGAATACCTATCCACACCAGCTGTGGGAAGAGCCACTTCATGCCTTTGTGCCTCCTGTTACTTTACCAGGGTCCCTGAGCCGGAGGTGTAAGAGAGGCCTGAACTCATCACTTCAGGTTCCTCCACCATGTACGTTATCGTGGCACCTGAAAAATCACAGTCTTTTGACACTCTAGTTAGCAATTATTTTCAAGTTTAGAATATAATGCATGTACCCCAGTGCCGTTCCATACTTATTTACTTACACCTGTGTAAACGTGCCCGAAAGAAGAACTGACTACATTACCCATAAAACCTAGATTGTCCCAACAGTGAAGCCTCTACGTGCAACACTAGTTATTTTGTGAAAAGAGATAGAATAATGGCCTTAGCCTACATATATAAATCACTTTGCTGAGCTTAAATATGTTATATATTTAAGATAATAAGTCAGAGTGAAGTCATTAATGTAAAGTCAAAAACTTTTTTAATGTTAATTATTGATTGAAATGGTACAAAACAACTTTATATAGTCAGTAAATCATTAATTTCTTAACTTAAATAATTGTATTTTTATCTCCTCCTCCTATCATCCTCGTTCAGTTCCATTTCTCAGCAACAGTAACGCTTGCGGCCCAGCTTATTGCTTAATTCTATTTACTTGGAAGGGCCGCTCCCTGTCCCTAGTTTACCACCCACTCACATCCTTTCTTACTGTAAATGACTCGGATAACTTGATCTTTTGGAATGTAGCCAGAAACTTCTGTCTGATAAGTAGAAGAAGCTTTATGATACTCTGAGACAGATCACGTTTCTGGCCTTGGAAATGAACACTACCTATATTGTGCATAAGCCTGCTGGATGATAATTCCCTATACCTTGATAGCTTTCCCCCCTTCTTCTTAATGTCAATAAAAATATTCTCAGTGTTTTTCCTAACACTATACTATAGAGTAAAGTGTGTAGAGAACTGACAATCTTTTACAGCACTATCTATTTCTATATCTATTGTTAGGACATATAATCCTAGTATAACTCAATGAAACTTGCCAACAGGTAAAATCTTAATTCCCTATACCTTGATAGCTTTCTCCCCTTCTTCTTAATGTCAAAAAAAATATTCTCAGTGTTTTTCCTAACACTATACTATAGAGTAAAGTGTGTAGAGAACTGACGATCTGTTACAGCACTATCTATTTCTATATCTATTGTTAGGACATATAATCTTAGTATAATTCAATGAAACTTGCCAACAGGTAAAATCTGTTATTTGGTAGTCTAGTGATGTGATACTTACCTGAAAAGTTCCATGAAATGCATTCTTATTATTAGCTACAGGACAATGACCGTGGGATTTGCATTGTTATAAAAATAACCTTAAAAATGAATATTTCCTTCTAGGTTAGCTGTATGCTGGGCGCTTTAAATTCCTGGTTTGATGTTTTTTTTTTGATAACATCTCATATCATACTACTATACTATATTTCTATATTCATGTAAAGCATCTTTTCAGCCCTAGGGGCAAAGAATTATGCAACATACCAATTTTGAAACTAGTGTAATAGTTATAGTGAATCCCTAGAGCAGAGGTGCTCAAGTATTTTTATATAGGAACCCCAAGCTAACAGAAGCCTGTTGAATGAGTATCAATTTTAAAAGTCTTTGGGCCCCATTATGTGTAAATGGTTATTCCAATTATTTGTTAGTATGGAAAGACCCAAACAGTGTTAATTTCGTTGACTAAAATGTTTTTGTCGACTAAATTAATGCTATTTTAGTAGACTAAATACAACTAAAACTAAAACAATTGAGATGACTAAAATACGACTAAGGACTCATGCACACTGGACGTTTTTACGACGGCTGTTTTTGGCTTCAGACTTTTTTTTCTGCAGCCAATAAACTCCCCAATATGTTATCCTATGTGGCCATGCACACATAGGCTGTTATCAGCAGTTATTGGCAGGGGCATTTTCTGGCTGGAAAAACCCCCCAGAACTAGTGGGTTTTGAGAGGAGTTTTTCAGCTGTAAACTCTAAAACTGAAAATGGCTTAAAAGCGGCAAAAACACTGATAAACTCAGCTATTAAACGTTTATCAGTGTTTTTGAGCCATGAGCTTTTATGGGAGTATAGTTTTGCTAAAAAAAAAGCTAAAAAATGCTACAGCTAAAAAACACCCAAAAATTATGAAAAACGCTAGTGCAAAAATTCTGAAAAAACTACAGCTAATATTACTGTCTTTTTTATAACGTCCAGTGTGCATGAGGCCTAAAACTAAAATGGCATTTTAGTCAAAAGACTTTGACTGAAACAAAATTGACCTCAAAATTAGCACAGCACTACCACATAAGAATATGTACGGGGCATCTACTAAGCTGCTAAAAGAAAACAAATTTGAGTTTACAGTTTTATGGGTTTTTATATTTTCAAGTTGTACTTATACTTGTCAAAAAGCAATATGACACTTGGTTTTATTTATAAAGACGTTACATATCACAACGGCTAAATCTGTGTCTATGGTGCATGTCCAAACCTTAAAGCGGAGTTCCACCCAAAAGTGGAACTTCTGCTCATTGTACCCCTCCCCCCCCTGGTGCCACGTTTGTCTTTCACAGGTATGCTGTCCCTACTTCCGGGAGCCTCAGCCACGGGTATTGATGTCACTGAGGGGCTCTGTCTTTCTCCCTCCTCCTTCCCCGGCCACCGGGCCAGTAGGAGAGAGGAGCAGCAGCATTCATTTTTTATTTACTTATTTATTTATTTTGTTACTGCTGGGGGGGGGGGGGGCGGGGGCACGCCCGTGCGCCCCTCTATGGACAGGCCACTGCTTTTGAATGTAACTGTTTCAGGAAACCATTCATTGGATGGGTTTAATTCTAATTTTTTCTCCTTATTCCCGTCTGCATCACAGAGTTATTCAGAAAATAAATGTAAACAGCATTTGTTTTAACCACTTTCAGACCGGACCATTTTGCTGGTCAATGACCAGAGGTCTTTTTACAATTTGGCACTGCGCTGCTTTAACTGGTAATTGCGCGGTCATGCAAAGTTGTACCCAAACAAAATTTGCGTCCTTTTCTTCCCACAAATAGAGCTTTCTTTTGATGGTATTTGATTGCCTCTGCGATTTTTATTTTTTGCGATATAAACGTAAAAAGACCGCAAATTTTGAAAAAAAATGATATTTTCTACTTTTTGTTATTAGAAAAATCCAATAAACTCAATTTTAGTCATACATTTAGGCCAAAATGTATTCAGCCACATGTCTTTGGTAAAAAAAAAGTCAATAATTGTATATTTATTGGTTTGCGCAAAAGTTGTCACATCTACAAACTAAGGTAAGTTTTCTGGAATTTACACAGCTTTTAGTTTACGACTGCCTATCTCATTTCTTGAGGTGCTAAAATGGCAGGGCAGTACAAACCCCCCCCAAATGACCCCCTAAGGAAATTGATAAGTGGCATGTTGAGCCCATTGAATATTTTATTTTTTTGCCTCAAGCGATTGAATAATGACAAAAAAAAATTTTTTTTTTTTTTTTACACAAAGTTGTCACTAAATGATATATTGCTCACACATGCTATGGGTATATGTGAAATGACACCCCAAAATAAATTCTGCTGCTTCTCCTGAGTACGGGGATACCACATATGTGGGACTTTTTGGGAGCCTAGCCACGTACGGGGCCCCGAAAACCAAGCACCGCCTTCAGGCTTTCTAAGGGCGTAAATTTTTGAGTTCACTTCTCACTACCTATTACAGTTTTGAAGGCCATAAAATGCCAAGATGGCACAAAACCCCCACAAATGACCCCATTTTAGAAAGTAGACACCCCAAGCTATTTGCTGAGAGGCATGTTGAGTCCATGGAATATTTTATATTTTGCCACAAGTTGCGGGAAAATTACAAACTTTTTTTTTTTTTTTCACAAAGTTGTCACTAAATGATATATTGCTCACGCATGCCATGGGCATATGTGAAATGACACCCCAAAATAAATTCTGCTGCTTCTCCTGAGTACGGGGATACCACATATGTGGGACTTTTTGGGAGCCTAGCCGCGTACGGGGCCCCGAAAACCAAGCACCGCCTTCAGGCTTTCTAAGGGCGTTACAGTTTTGAAGGCCATAAAATGCCAAGATGGCACAAACCCCCCCCCGCAAATGACCCCATTTTGGAAAGTAGACACCCCTAAATTTAGGGGTACACTAGTGAGACTAGGTAATAAATGGCGGGTGCCCTGAAACTATAAAAAAATAACTAACCAACCAGCGTCACCTGTAACAGTTATATGGTGATCACTGGTGAAAGGGTTAACTAGGGGGCAATCAGGGGGCTTTATGCGGTAGTATATGGGGGTCCCTGGCGCTATAAAAAGCTGCGGCGAACCTAAATACCTACCTGCCTAACTAGCGTCACCTGTGACACTAATACAGCGATCAGAAAAACGATCGCTTATTAGGCTGGGTTCACACTGGAGCGATGCGGGAACGCCACGAATCCGCGGCGGGTTCCCGCATCGCATGCCTCCCGGCGGCAGTTCACACTGCCCTATGCGAACTGCTGGGAGTGTCAGTGAAATGTTAATGACACCCCCAGATCAGTTCGCATATCGCAGTGCGATCTGCAAACTTGGATCGCATGGTGTGAACACCCATGCGATCCGATTCTGCTGCGGACCAAAAAAAGGGTCCCGTGCGAGTTTGCGGCGGGTGCGACGCGAATTCAGCCATACTATCTGTATGGCTGAACTCGAATCGCACAGAGATCGGATGTGATTTGCACTGCAGTACGGTGCGAATCACATCCGTTCTCATAAACCGCTGCAATGTGAACCCAGCCTTAGTGACACTGGCGACGGGGGGTGATCACGGGGTTAAACCTTTATTGGGGGGGTTAGGGGGGTACCTTAGAACTAAAGGGGGCTAACCCTAACTGCCCTAACAGTTATTACAGTCACAAATGACACCCGCCGGGTGATCAGGGGGTTAAACCTTTATTAGGTAATAAATGGCGGGTGCCCTGAAACTATAAAAAAATAACTAACCAACCAGCGTCACCTGTAACAGTTATATGGTGATCACTGGTGAAAGGGTTAACTAGGGGGCAATCAGGGGGCTTTATGCGGTAGTATATGGGGGTCCCTGGCGCTATAAAAAGCTGCGGCGAACCTAAATACCTACCTGCCTAACTAGCGTCACCTGTGACACTAATACAGCCATCAGAAAAATGATCGCTTATTAGGCTGGGTTCACACTGGAGTGATGCGGGAACGCCACGAATCCGCGGCGGGTTCCCGCATCGCATGCCTCCCGGCGGCAGTTCACACTGCCCTATGCGAACTGCTGGGAGTGTCAGTGAAATGTTAATGACACCCCCAGATCAGTTCGCATATCGCAGTGCGATCTGCAAACTCGGATCGCATGGTGTGAACACCCATGCGATCCGATTCTGCTGCGGGCCAAAAAAAGGGTCCCGTGCGAATTTACGGCGGGTGCGGCGGGTGCGATGCGAATTCAGCCATACTGACTGTATGGCTGAACTCGAATCGCACAGAGATCGGATGTGATTTGCACTGCAGGGCGGTGCGAATCACATTCGTTCTCATAAACAGCTGCAATGTGAACCCAGCCTTAGTGACACTGGCGACGGGGGGTGATCACGGGGTTAAACCTTTATTGGGGGGGTTAGGGGGGTACATTAGAACTAAAGGGGGCTAACCCTAACTGCCCTAACAGTTATTACAGTCACAAATGACACCAATGCAAAAAAAAAAAAAAAAAAATGACATTGGTGTCACTGTGACTGGGGGGCAGGGGTAATTGGGGGGGTGATCGGGGGGGTGTGAGTGTGCCTGGCATGTTCTACTGTGTAGTGTCGTGTTGGTGCAACTCACCGATCCTCTCTCCTCGGTGTCGGAACGAAAAATACCGACACGGAGGAGAGATTACATCACTTCCTCTCCTGTGTTTACATTACAGGAGAGGAAGTGATGTCACGGAGCATTTTCATTCGTCGGGAGCGATCGCGAGGGGGTGGCCATGAATGAATGGCCGCCCCCTCGTCCGGGATCGCTCCCGAACGAATACCGACCACCGCAGGCACCGGGCGGGGGCCCGATCGGGCCCCCGACCCGCGGGAAGGCAGGGACGTACATGTACGCCCTTATGCCTGCCCGTGCCATTCTGTCGACGTACATAGTCGTGCGGCGCGTCGGAAAGTGGTTAAGTTATGCTTTGTGAATATAGGAACATGTAACAATTATTGTAGATGTCATCCCAGTTTGGCTGAAAAAGTGTAAATACACGTTAAACCCCAATTAAAGCATTGGTATTAATTACTGTAATTCGTCCACACTCATTTCTGCAGCAGAACACTGGAGAGTAGGACCACTGCTTTCACACATCACGCAGAAGCACTGGTCTTTAGTGGTCTGACAACCCCCCCTCCAAGGCAGAGCGATTTAATAAACATGGCTGCTCAGAAACAGTGAATAGAAGTGATCAAAGCAGTGTTCATGAAGTCGTTTTGAGCCATTCAAAAGCAGGATGGCTATGCCATGTGTGAGGGCAATGGTTGGCACAGTGTATATAAACAGAAAACAAAACATATTTATTACTCTATATGCAGCCAGCCTGCATTGCTGTAATAAATACCAAGGCTTCAGATGGACTTTACCTAAAGCATCACTAGCGAGTCATATGATAGGTCTCTGGCACACCCATGTCACATCATAAATAACACAAATAATTATATGACAACATAATTCTCAAGAAAAACACATTTCAAAAAACAACTTTCTTTTATCTCATTATAAGCAAGCAAACCCAGACATTAACCACTTCAGCCCCGGACCAACTAACAGCCTAAGGACCAGAGGTCTTTTTACAATTTCGCACTGCACTGTTTAACTGGTAATTGCGCGGTCATGCAATGTTGTACCCAAACGAAATTTGCGTCCTTTTCTTCCCACAAATAGAGCTTTCTTTTGATGCTATTTGATTGCCTCTGCAATTTTTATTTTTTGCGATATAAATGGAAAAAGACCGAAAATTTTGAGAAAAAATTATATTTTCTAATTTTGTTATAAGAAAAATCGAATAAACTCAATTTTAGTCATACATTTAGGGCAAAATTTATTCAGCCACATGTCTTTAGTAAAAAAAATGTCAATAAGCGTATATTTATTGGTTTGCGCAAAAGTTATAGCGTCTACAAACTACATTTTCTGGAATTTACACAGCTTTTAATTTTCGACTGCCTATCTCATTTCTTGAGGTGCTAAAATGGCAGGGCAGTACAAACCCCCCCCCCAAATGACCCAATTTTGGAAAGTAGACACCCCAAGGAAGTTGTGGAGAGGCATGTTGAGCCCATTGAATATTTTTTTTTTGTCCCAAGTGATTGAATAATGACACAAAAAAAAAAAAGTTTACAAAAAGTTGTCACTAAATGATATATTGCTCACACATGCCATAGTTATATGTGGAATTGCACCCCAAAATATATTCTGCTGCTTCTCCTGAGTACGGGGATACCACATATGTGGGACTTTTTGGGAGTCTAGCCGCGTACAGCACCCCGAAAACCAATCACTGCCTTCAGGATTTCTAAGGGTGCAAATTTTTTATTTCATTCCTCACTACCTATCACAGTTTCGAAGGCCATAAAATGCCAAAATAACACAAAACCCCCCCAAATGACCCCATTTTGGAAAGTAGACACCCCAAGGAAGTTGTGGAGAGGCATGTTGAGCCCATTGAATATTTTTTTTTTGTCCCAAGTGATTGAATAATAACAAAAAAAAAAAAAAAAAGTTTACAAAAAGTTGTCACTAAATGATATATTGCTCACACATGCCATAGTTATATGTGGAATTGCACCCCAAAATATATTCTGCTGCTTCTCCTGAGTACGAGGATACCACATATGTGGGACTTTTTGGGAGTCTAGCTGCGTACGGTACCCCGAAAACCAATCACTGCCTTCAGGGTTTCTAAGGGTGCAAATTTTTGATTTCACTCCTCACTACCTATCACAGTTTCGAAGGCCATAAAATGCCAAAATAGCACAAACCCCCCCAAATGACCCCATTTTGGAAAGTAGACACCCCAAGCTATTTACTGAGAGGCATGTTGAGTCCATGAAATATTTTATATTTTGCCACAAGTTGCAGGAATATTACAATTTTTTTTATTTTTTTTGCACAAAGTTGTCACTAAATGATATATTGTTTACACATGCTATGGGCATAAGTCAAATTACACCCCAAAATAGATTCTGCTGCTTCTCCCGAGTATGGGAATACCACATGTGGTGGACTTTTTGGGAGTCTAGCCACGTACGGGACCCCGAAAACCAAGCACTGCCTTCCGGATTTAAATATAAAATGCTACCAAAAAAAACTGTTAGCGATCGCAGGAATCAGGCCTGACTCTGCGATCGCTGCAGTTATGTGTTTAGTGTTTTGTAGGTGACAGTGATCGATCGATACTGCACTTGGGTGGGCTGGGCAGAGGGGCAAAACGCAGGTGCCAGCAGGTATCTGGGCTGATCCCGCTAACAATGCGTTTTTTTGGAACCCTAAACTGCTGGGGGTGCTAGTATAGATCTGATCAGATCAGATATTGATCTGTTCAGATTCTATACCACTATGGGAGGTTTATGCTTTGCACGTGGGTGTTAGCGGTACTGGCACTAACCCAGCGCTACCTGGGGCGACGCAGACCCTGACCCTAAAACCTAATTGATATCACCCGCCGGGTGATCAGGGGGTTAAACCTTTATTGGGTAATAAATGATGGGTGCCCTGATGCTATAAAAAGCAAACTAACCAGAGTCACCCGTAACACTTATATGGTGATCACTGGTGAAAGGGTTAACTAGGGGCAATCAGGGGGTTCAAATTTTTATTAGGTAGTATATGGGGGTCCCTGGCGCTATATAAAAACCTGACGGGGAACCTAAATAACTAACTGGCTAACCAGCGTCACCAGTGACACTTATACTGTGATCGCTGGTGAAAGGGTTAACTAGGGGCAATCAGGGGGTTAAAACCATTATTGGGTAGTATATGGGGGTACCTAGCGCTATAAAAACCTGGCGGTGAACCTAAAAAAATAACTAGCTACCTAGCGACACTAGTGACACTAATGCAGCGATCAGAAAAATGATCGCTTAGTGACACTGGCAAAAGGGGGTGAAAGGGTTAACTAGGGGCAATCAGGGGGTTAAAACCATTATTGGGTAGTATATCGGGGTACCTAGCGCTATAAAAACCTGGCGGTGAACCTAAAAAAATAACTAGCTACCTAGCGACACTAGCGACACTAATGCAGCGATCAGAAAAATGATCGCTTAGTGACACTGGCAAAAGGGGGTGAAAGGGTTAACTAGGGGCAATCAGGGGGTTAAAACCATTATTGGGTAGTATATCGGGGTACCTAGCGCTATAAAAACCTGGCGGTGAACCTAAAAAAATAACTAGCTACCTAGCGACACTAGCGACACTAATGCAGCGATCAGAAAAATGATCGCTTAGTGACACTGGCAAAAGGGGGTGAAAGGGTTAACTAGGGGCAATCAGGGGGTTAAAACCATTATTGGGTAGTATATCGGGGTACCTAGCGCTATAAAAATCTGGCGGTGAACCTAAAAAAATAACTAGCTACCTAGCGACACTAATGCAGCGATCAGAAAAATGATCGCTTAGTGACACTGGCAAAAGGGGGTGAAAGGGTTAACTCTAGGGGCAATCAGGGGGTTAAATCTTTATTGGGGGTGGTAGGGGGCTACCCTGGACCTAACACTAACTGCCCTGACAGTTTTTACTTTTACAACTGACACTGAATGCAGTGATCAGTAAATAAATGATCACTGCAATCAGTGACACTGTGACTGGGGGGGGGGAATCGGGGGGCGAACGGGGGGTGATCGGGGGGGGGGGGGTTTGTGTACCTATGTGTACCTATGTGTTAGAGTAGTGTTTGGTGCACTTACTTTTAGTCTTCTCCTCGTAGTCCGGTCAATAAGACCGCCCGAGGAGAATGACATCACTTCCTCCCTGCCTGTGTATACAATACACAGTGGGAGGAAGCTTCTCATTCGCCAGGAGCGATCGAGAGGGGGTGGCCAGAAACCAATGGCCATCCCCTCATCCCAGATCGCTCCTGAAGCGAAACGGACCGCCGTATCCAGCGGGAGGGCGTCCGATCGGACCCCCCACCCGCTGGTAGACAAGCACATGTACATGTACGTGCTTGTGCCTGTACGTGCCATTGCAATGACGTACATTGGCAATACGGCGGTCCTTAAGTGGTTAAAGGTATCAATATTGGCCATAAACAGTACAAATTAGCGGCATGCGCGGACGACATTCTTCTTTTCCTCACTGACCCGATAATTACATTACCCAACGTACTGAAAGACTTTGCACTCTTCCACAAATTGTCAAACTTACAGATTAATTTTGCAAAATCAAAAGCCCTCAACATTTCCCTCCCACTATCCACAGTAAATCAATGCAAATTGAATTTCCCCTTCAGTTGGGAATCTAAAGCTCTTACTTACTTGGGAATTCAAATACCGACCTCCCTCGACGATCTCTATGAAATGAATTTCAGACCAATCCTACAATCCCTACAAACAGATCTCCTCAAATGGACAAGTGGTAAATTCTCATGGTTCGGCCGCATCGCCATTCTAAAAATGACCATTCTACCCCGCATTCTTTATGTAATGCAAACCGTCCCGATTAAACTTCCTGCATCCTTCTTTACTGCCTACAAGAAACTATGCAGGAATTTCATATGGGCTTCTAAATCACCTAGGATAAGTTGGGATAAATTGACAATACCCAAAGCTAAAGGGGGCCTAAGCCTACCCGACATTCACAAGAACCACTCAGCATGTCATCTTGCAAGAATAATTGACTGGCACACGCACAAGACCACAAAGGATTGGATTGACCTCGAAGACTCCTTTGATCCAGTCCCTATAGCCCATTTACCGTGGACATCTGCGAACACGACGCCTAAGGCATACTCCCAACACCCATTAACTGGAGCATCGTTACATGTTTTTAGGGCAATAGCCTTACAATATGAATGGACCTCATACCCAGGCCCGATGACCCCAATTATTGGTAACCCGGATTTTCCACCGGGATTAGCCTTGCGTAACCAAATGGGTGACTCGATACGACCCACCCTTAGGGCTTCCCAACTTGTACAACATGGTGCAATCCTGTCATACCGCGAGATGATCTCACACCTTCCGGACTATTATATTCCATTTTAAAAATTTCTACAACTTACATCAAACCCCTTTTGAAGCCCTATGCATGAGCACAATGCCTCTGAGGCACCTTATCTCTGAGGTATACACACTTTTATTCAACAACCATAATCCCAAACACACACCAGTGGTCCGAAAGTGGGAAAGAGAGCTTGATTTGGACTTACCTGGTAGGGATTGGGAAATTATTTTTGAAAACATTCACAAATATTCGGTCAATATTTCAGCCCAAGAAAAGGGTTCATACTTAATAAAAATTATATTGGAAAAAAAAAAGGGTCTGATCTGTCCACCGCAATGTCACAGTCTTGCTAAAAATCACAGATCGCCGCCATTAAAAAAAATTTATAAATAATAAAAATGCCATAAATCTATCCCTTATTTTGTAGACGATATAAATTTTGCGCAAACTAATCAAAGTACGCAATGTAATTTTTTTTTTTTTACCAAGCATATGTAAATTTTGGCCTAAACTGATGAAGATTTTTTTTGGGGGATATTTATGATAGTAAAAAGTAAAAGAAATTTTTTTTTTTTTTTCAAATTCTTTTGTTTATAGCGCAAAAAATAAAAACGGCAGAAGTAATCAAATATCACCAAAAGAAAGATCTATTTGTGGGGAAAAAAGGACATACATTTTGTTTGGGTCCAACATTGCATGCCTGCGCAATTCCTGCGCAATGCCTGTGTCAGTAAAATATATATATTTTTTATTTATGTTTATTAACAGTTTTCAACACATACAGTACACAACATAAGCCCCAAAACCCCCAAGCCTCCCCCCCCTCTCTCTCAACCCCCCCCAAAAACCCTTGTGCAGCCCTCCAATCAATACCGGATCACATTTCATGTTCACCAACTGTACCCCACAAAAAGCATATCTCTCATCATTAATAATAGTTCCTAAGTCTAGAGGCGGAGACAGGAGCCAATAAAATTTATATCATCACCCTGCCCCGCCCATCAGATGGCCTTCAGGAAGTCCTCCCCCCACCTTGTAATTAGATCATAGTATCCTTGGCATCAAGCCAACACCGCCACACATTCTCAAATTTTTTTTGACATCCCCTACTGAGATATGTGGCCTTGTAGAATGGCAGGGCTTTATTAATCAAGCCCTTCCAATAGGACACCGTAGGTGGTTTGGGCTTTTTCCAACATAACAGGATAGCTTCACGTGCATAAAACAATGTCAGGGAAATCAAAGTCCTTTGTGCCTTTCGAGGTGCCAACTCCTCCACCAGCCTAAGCAAACATGCCGCCACTGTGACCAGGATCGGCACCAAAAGTACTGTTTGTATAACGTGTGTCACTCCCTTCCAGAACTCCTCAGTCTGCTGACACTGCCAAAATACATGATTAAAATCAGCGCGGTCAGCTGTACGGCGCCAGCACCCCCCGCACCCGTACCATAAATCCTAGCTAGTCTTGCCGGGGTGTAATACACCCTGTATAGGATTTTAAATTGGATAAGTCTGTCTCTGACTGATACCAGGGTTTGAAACGGGTAATCCCACATGTCATCCCAATCCTCCCCCCAAAATCTGACACTAAGGCACTCCAAGCGTCTCTGTATTTTGGGACTGGCTTTGGTCTGTCTTTGTACACAGCGGAAAGAGGCTTTTGCAAGTCCTCCGTCCGCAGCACGCTCTCCAGGGGCGACACTCCCATCTCCAGAGCCCCAGAACCGAACTGAGAGAGAAAGGCATGCCACAACTGAAGGTAGCGAAATAAGTACCAATTTGGAAGATTATATTTAACTTTAAGTTGGTCAAACGTTAAAGGCTTCCACTCTGGCCCATATCAACGGGAATCTCCCCAAAATGCGGCAGTCTAGGATTAAACCAGAGAGGAGTGTCAGGTGACCAACTCTCCCCCGGTTGTTTGCGTCAGTTAAATTGATGCAGTGCCGTATCGCAAAAAAGAATGATTGAAGTGCATTATTTCTATTATTACATTATTATATAAAATAAAATAGTTCAATTCACCATAATGCAGAATCAGTGGAAGCCCTGAGCATGTCACTTGTCAACGTCACCTGCCACCAGATGCGGATTGTCACTTGCCACAACGTCACCTGCTGCACATTGCGGATTGTCCCTTACCATGACGTCACCTGCCACACATTGCGGATCATCACTTGCCACAACGTCACCTGCCACACATTGCGGATTGTCATTTGCCACAACGTCACCTGCTACACATTGCGGATTGTCACTTGCCATGATGTCACCTGCCACATATTGCGGATTGTCACTTTCCAGGACATCACCTGCCACACATTGCCCATTGTCACTTGCCACAGTGTCACCTGCCACACATTACAGATTGTCACTTGCCACGACGTCACCTGCCACACATTGCATATTGTCATCTGCCACATGTTGAGGATTGTCACTTGCGGTGTCTCAGAGTGAAGGCAGACAGCAGAGAGATGATGTAATCTAGGGCGGAACTGCAGTGATGCAGGGCGAGCGGTGAGAGATGATGTCATCTCTCTGTTCCCCCGCCCACTGGCCTGCTGATTGGCCAGCACCTGCTGACTGGACTGCCTGCCCGCACGCTCCTGTCACCACAGCGCCAGGCTCCTCCACGATCCACCTCCACCTTGGTGCCGTGGAATAAGCAGCGGAGCTTCGGAACGGGCTGGCTGGTGGGCAGAAATTTGCCGCCCCCCTGAAAGTGTCGTCTGGGACCGATGGTACCATCGTGTCCCATGGTAGGGCCGGCCCTGAGTGTAGTAGTGTCTTTTATATAGATTGTGCACAGTTTGTTGGCAGCAACAGATAAACTGATATTTAGCACTAATGTAATCAATCCTGAGAATATACAATCTAAGTATTTTCAAGATACATTACTGGAGAATAGCTTTTGTTACCAATGGCAGCGTTCCTTCTTGACGTAGGCAGAGGATGTATCTGCAGGCTGCACTTGTTCCATACCTCCACCACACTGCTTACCAGAATGTATGAAGTAAAGAAGGAGCCTTCCCTGAGCTAGTTCTGATCATTTGGAACCTAACCCTGCGCTAAGCACTGTCTCTCACAAGCGGGTTCCTCTTCCTACTATACATTAGCCAGAAGCATGGCAAAATGGCACAGGATCTCTTATTTAAAAGGTTCCCTCATCCAAGATGGCTGTTGAAGTCTCTGAAGAGTTCAGTGTCCATTCCTCTCTAAAGTTACTGTACGGATGCTAATGCAATAATTCCCTTACACGACTCCTCTTTCCATGCAATAGTGGCCCTAGGCAACCTACAGGTAGGAAAGCTAATTGCGTCTGTCTACAAACCACTAGTGCCATAAGTTTAATATTATGGGATATGTAGGATTGTAACACTGACATACTGTAAGTTTTTGCAACATTTCTGTAGTCAGTTGTTTTACATTACAGCGTGACAAATATGACTAGGTGACGTCACCAATTTATTCTGTCCACTATTTCATCAAAATTAATTCACAGCTCATAGATTGACTCCTAAATGTTATAGCTGGCTATACATGGAGAAATGTTGGGTGGGTTATCAGGAACAGGATCAGCACTGCCTCTCCCTCTCCTTCTTCCTCTCCTGCCATTTTTGATCTGAAAATCGAAGGAGTAGGGTGGAAAATTATCAGCTGAAAAGGGGTTTCAGTAGTCGGTAGTCACTTTTCGAGTATTCTGACATGAATGGTGAATGTCAAAATACAGTAGATGACAGGGGAGAAATGAATGGGAGAAAATCTTAGGATGTACTGTATAGCCAGGTTTAGTTTTTTTTGGATTTGTGGTCCCCAGTAAGATATACTTAGTGTTGGGCGAACAGTTTTGGTCAGGCAAAAGTTCGGCCCGAACATCACCTGTGTTGGTGGTTTCATTTGTTAAAAAGGGGGGAATTTATCAGACCTCTGAAAAAGAGGGTCCTCCCTCAAAATACCTAAGCCAGGATACACACTTGAGGCAGTGAGGTTGATTTACTAAAACTTTTGAGTGGAAAATCTGGTGCAGCTCTGCATAGAAACCAATCATCTTCCAGGATTTTTTATTCAAAGCTTATTTGAAGAAGCTCAAGTTAGAAGCTGATTGTCTACCATGCACAGCTACACCAGATTTTGCAAATGTGTGAACATTGTTTGTATCCAGTGGGTAGAGCGGGTCTCTCCTTGGATGAATTTTTATGTCACATGTGGTTTTGCCAGGTACCTTTCTGAGTGTAAGCCCTTGTACACACGGTCGGAGATTCCGACGGAATGTGTCCGATCGGACCGTGTGTCCGATCGGACTGTGTGTGGTCTACATCGGACTGTTTCCGTCGGACCAAGTTTTCCAACTCGTTGGTAAAATTTTCAGACAAAATTCTCCAATTGGACATACTCCGATCATGTGTAGAGAATTCCAATCGGACAAAGTGCCACGCATGCTCAGATCAAATTCCTACACCAAAGCTATTGGCTACTAGCCTGAACGTAGTCCCATCGTAACGAAATAACGTCATCACGTCGGATTTTCTGACCGTGTGTATGAAACAGTTTCGGACAAAATCCGTCGGACAAAATCCGATGGATTTGGTTGTCGGAATCTCCGACCGTGTGTACAAGGGCTAAGACTTTAGTTTATAGCATAGTTTTATGGAAAAAAAAGGGGAAAATATGTTGCCCTAAATAAACTCAAAAGAAATCTTTGTAAAATAATGAAAAACACTTAAAAATAAAGTCCAGAACCACAATTGCTTATGAATAGCCAGGTATAAATGAAGGAAATGATAAACACATCACAAAGTGCGTGATATACTGGTAGATCCAGTAGACAATCCTCCACCATGTGACATGCCAATGACACAGAGGTTAATATGTACTCTTACCCCAAAGTGTGAACCCTCTGATTATGGAAGATCACAAGAGCCTTGATGTATCCATCATTGAGGTTATACAGGGGAGACAACAGCTGATGAAAACAGCACGCATACAGCTCCTATTACTCTGGTCTCTCTCCACTATCACCATTGGTGTTTTTGGCCCTTCTGCCTTTATACTGTTGGGGCAATCTTATACAGCCCACTTCCTGTTTCCTGTCTGGTCATTGCCCTTCTGCCTTTATACTATTGGGTCAATGTTATACAGCCCACTTACTGTTTCTTGTATGGCCATTAGCCTAGGGTAATTAGTCAGGCCATGGATTCCAATGGGGGGGGGTGCTTTTTTGAAGAATATGATTAGAGCCAAAGGGCTCTAATAGGCTTCAAAAAAGGGTGGGCTCAGCGTGTAGAGCACTGCGCGTCGAGCCCACCCAGTTCTGTGACAATAGCGAATGAATTTTCTAGAGAACTGACAATCTGTTACAGCACTATCTATTTCTATATCTATTGTTAGGACATATAATCCTAGTATAACTCAATGAAACTTGCCATCAGGTAAAATCTTAATTCCCTATACCTTGATAGCTTTCTCCCCTTCTTCTTAATGTCAAGAAAAATATTCTCAGTGTTTTTCCTAACACTATACTATAGAGTAAAGTGTGTAGAGAACTGGAGGCCCCCACGGGTGCAGAGATCCTGGCAGCCATAACATCCTGTAAAGAAACTTTGACAGCAAAGATCGACTTCTTGAGTGTAGATGTTGGCCTCATCCGCCAGGACATGGATAAGTTCCGCTCGCGTGTTGCTGAGGTGGAGGATAGACTCTCCACGGTGGAGGATACAGTCCGCTCAGATTCCAGAGAGGTAAAGGCCTTGCAGATCCAAGTGAAAGCGCTACAAGATTGTGCGATAGATACTGAAAATCGCCTCAGGCGAAATAATATCTGCATACTTGGACTGCCTGAGAGGGCTGAGGGCCCCAGACCCGCTGAGTTTGCTGAGAAACTCCTGTCCACCCTGCTCAACCTGGGGGAGATGCCGCCCACCTTTGTGGTGGAGAGAGCTCACAGGGTCCCACCACTCCCTCCGAGGCCTGGGGCTCCTCCACGCCCCTTTCTGCTACGGCTGGTAAATTACCGTGACATGGACCGCATCCTGGCGGCGGCTCGCACCATGCCTGAAATCAAATATGAGAACACCAAACTTCTCTTTTTTCCGGATTTCTCTCAGGAAGTACAGCAGAGACGCAAGTCCTTCACGGATGTAAGACGCAGGCTCAGAGAGAGAGGAATTCGTTTTGGTCTTCTGTATTCCAGCAGGTTAAGAATCTCTGACGGTGATAACACCCGTTTTTTTGACACTCCGGAGGCTGCGGCAGCATGGCTGGATGCCCGTTGAACATATGTGGTCAGGAAGAAGGAGTAGCTGAGCGTGATCGACGGGAGGTGACCAGATCTTCCTCTTCTTCATTACAAAATTGACTCGAGTGAACCCCTGGCATAATTTGCTCTTTGTCCCCAGCCATTTCCTCCCCGTTGGGTCCCACTTTGTCCTTACTGATTGCCCATTTATTTTCCATTGCGGGATAACCTGCTGTTACTCCTGCCTGAGGAGCTCCACTGCAGACCACTGACTTACCCCACTTTTTGGTTAGACGTGCCCCCTGTTTAATCCCCCTCCCTCAGTTCCTCCCCCCCCATGATTGGACTCCCCCTTCCGGAATTGATACGGATTCTACCGGGAAGGATTGTACTCTTCTGTGACCCACCATACAGGGGTCTCAGTGACCTGAAGATTTTGAAGTTTTGGGAAGGAACCCCGCATCGGTTTGTATGGCTCGATGGCCTAATGTTTTGGTCATTGACCTTGGTTCGTATGATGTTGGGGTAGGGTTTTCTATGTTTTATATGTTTTGTGGGGAGGGGATTTTTTCCTTAAAAGCTAAGTTTGCATTTAGTGCTGCTCGAATATGGCTGAATATGTGTACTGAATTTGGGTTGGCCTGCACCTCCTGGTTATCTAAGCTCATCCTGATTTTGTTCCCCCCTGAGGTTCCATGATGGCTCCCTCAGATACCGAGTCGCTGACTATTATATCATGGAACGTCAGGGGACTCAACTCAAAATATAAGCGGTCTCTGTTATTTCAATATTTAAAACTACATAACCCTCACATAGTCCTGCTGCAGGAAACACACCTCACCGGCAGCAAGGTTCTAGCTTTGAAAAAACCCTGGGTGCAAAGGGCGCTACATGCGACCTACTCCTCGTACTCTCGAGGGGTATCTGTACTGATTAGTAAGCGAGTGCCTTGCGTGCTCCAGGAGGTTCATCTGGACCCCCAGGGGAAATTTGCCATGGTGGTACTGAGCATTTATAATAAGAAATATGTCATTGTTAATGTCTACCTGCCTCCTCCGAGCCAGATCCACGTCCTGTATAGCTTATATGAGAGGTTGGCTCCGCATTGCCCGGCGTGTGTCCTGTTTATGGGAGACTTCA
This sequence comes from Lithobates pipiens, assembly GCF_037356315.1. Lineage (NCBI taxonomy): Eukaryota > Metazoa > Chordata > Amphibia > Anura > Ranidae > Lithobates > Lithobates pipiens. The sequence goes on along the minus strand of NW_027507748.1, from coordinate 222,543,548 downwards.
ACGCCACCTTGTCTCGTGATCTAGATAGGCCCTTCCCACAATCGACTTTTAATCCTGATCTTAGTGTCTGGGCCCAGGCAGCGGACTTTCGGGAGGTGTGGAGATGGCTTCACCCCCAGGATAGAACCTACTCCTGTTTTTCATCCACGTTTAAAACATCCTCCCGTATTGATCTGGCGTTTGCTAACGACCTCCTCCTGGCTAACGTCCAGGAGGCTAGCTACCTTCCCTCTGGCTTATCGGATCACCACCCCCTTAAATTGATTGTCAGGACCACCAAGTTTAAGAATAAAGCCCTCTGGAGGCTGCAGCCCCATTGGATTAATAACACGTCAGTCCACGATAGAGTTTCTCCCTCCTTGCAGGACTACTGGCTGCACAGTGCGGGGTCAGCCTCCTTGGGGGTGACATGGGATGCCTCTAAGGCTTATGGTAGGGGGCAGTATATCTCTGCAGTGGCGGCGGTTAGAGCAGAACTTGGGGACAAAGTGTCTGATTTGCAGCACGAAGTTGAGGAGGCTTTGACTCAGTACTCGGCCTCGGCAACGGTCCCCAACTTCGAGCGCCTCTCATCACTTAGGCGGGAATTGCACCTCCATGTCTCAGACACTACCAGGCTTGATATACAAAACAGCAGACAGAAATACTTTGAATATGGTGATAAGAACAGTAAGCTGCTGGCTATGCTGGCGCAGCAGGACAGGCCTATAGCGGTTATACCAGAAATACTCACGGCAGAAGGGTCACTGGTTACCTCTCCGGAGGATATTTCGACTGCCTTCACCAGGTTTTACTCCTCTCTGTATGTCTCCTCACTCCCTGACAGCTTTGACCCCACACCAATGACCTTGTTGTTAGATACGCTGGCACTGGGATGGCTCTCTGACACGGAGCGACTACTCCTTGTCTCGGAGATCACACCAGAACAGCCATCAGGTCTTTCCAGGCAGGGAAGACCCCGGGGCCGGATGGACTACCCATAGAGTATTACAGAGCCCACGCGGAGCTGCTTGTCCCCAGGCTGGCTCAGATGTACCGAGCCTGTCTTCAACAGGGCTCCCTGCCGGCTTCTATGAGAGAAGCCCATATTGTTCTCGTTCCGAAACCTAATAAGGATCCCAAGCAATGTGCCTCTTACAGGCCGATAGCACTCCTGAACTGTGATTTAAAAATATTGACTAAAATTTTGGCCACTAGACAATCTGCGGATATTGATGTCAGTGGACCTACCTGGCATAAAGCCTGTTTGATCGGAGTCAATCAGAGATTTGATTACTGTATTAGTAATCAAATCTCTGATTGACTCCGATCAAACAGGCTTTATGCCAGGTAGGTCCACTGACATCAATATCCGCAGATTGTTTTCTAACATTCATGCCCCCCATGATAACCAAGGTACTAGGACCATTGCCACCCTTGATATGGAGAAAGCATTTGATACAGTGGAATGGGTGCATCTGTGGGAGGTCCTTAGAAGAATGGGTTTTCCACTGCGGTTTATTGCCTGGATACGTACACTATACACCGGTCCTATGGCATGCATTAAACTGAATGGTTCCCTGTCGCCCTCGTTCCCCCTGCAGCGGGGCACCAGGCAGGGGTGCCCTCTCTCCCCGGCCTTGTTCGCCCTGGCCATGGAACCTATTGCTGAGGCTCTTCGGAGTTCGGCCAAGGTCCGTGGTCTTCAGGTGGGCTGGCTGGAGGAGAGAGTGGCCCTCTATGCGGATGATCTTCTGCTTTTTTTAAATGATCCCGGTGACTCTCTGCGGGGCGCACTTGGAATCATGGATGCCTTCTCTGCCTTCACTGGGTTGAAGGTGAATTGGCATAAATCTCAGCTCTTTCCGGTGGACGAGGGGGCCAGGACCTCACCATCCTCCACCATGCTTCAATGGGTGGATAGGTTTACCTATTTGGGTATTGTCATTTCAAGAGAGAACAAGGACTTTGTCCGGCTCAATCTTGAACCTGTTCTGATAGAAATCAAGTCCAAATTAAAGGCTTGGGGCAATCTCCCCCTCTCTCTTATTGGCCCCATAAACCTTCTTAAAATGAAGGTCCTTCCCAAACTTATATACATATTTAGGAACTCCCCAGGATGGCTGACTAAAGCCTTCTTTAACTCTCTGAAACAACTTTTTCTCTCCTTCATCTGGGGACCCAAGTCCCCCAGATTCAAATACACCATGCTCACCAGGCCTGTGGGCAGTGGAGGGTTAGCTCTTCCTGACTGTCACAAATATTTCCTAGCCACCCAGCTTGTAACAGTCCACTGGTGGCTGCAGCCGGACTTGACCAATGCTGCAACGGTCCTGGAGGCAGCTATAGTGGGGTCTCTGGAGGCCTTAAGGGGGTTGGTTTTCAGGGGGCCAAAAACACCTCATTAAATTTATCACGCAGGATATGAAAGGGAGTAAGTTCCCCGTTGGTAACGACATGCTCGAGCTATGCTATGCTATGCGCACCACTTTAAGGGCGTGGAGGGCGGGAGAGGCACTGAGGGCGTGCCTGCCAAACTCCTGGTCTCCTCACACCCCCCTGTGGCTGAATCCTAGCCTTCCGCAGTTTAATACCATCCCGGACCCTCAGGCCTGGGCCAAGTGTAAAATACTGACGCTCGAGCATGTCGTTACCAACGGGGAACTTACTCCCTTTCATATCCTGCGTGATAAATTTAATGTGCCTACATGGGCCCACTTCCGTTATCTTCAAGTCGCGCATGCTTATTGCTGTCAATTTTTGGGACATCTGGAGTACTCTGAGCTTGAGTCCATCCTTCGGGTAAAAGACCTGGAGAAACCCATGTTTCGGATTTACGGGTCCCTACTGGTTGCTGCCGTCCCCGAGCTGTCCTCCCTCCGCAGGAAATGGGTGGTGGACATACCGGAGCTGGATGACGATGACTGGAGGGAGATTTGTGATTTTCCGTTCTCCCCTTTGGTTTCAGCCAGGGACAAATTGGTCCAATACAAAATTGTACACAGAGTCCACTACACGCCCCACAGACTGCACAAGATGTCGCCGACGCACTCCCCGGAGTGCTGGCACTGCTCCTATCAGCCGGGAGACTTCATTCACATTTTCTGGGCTTGCCCAGCGATTGTATGCTTTTGGAAAGAGGTTCTCCTGGTGATAGTGCAGACCACTGAGGTTAATATTCCTTACGATCCTAAATATTGCCTGCTGGGGCTGGTGGAACAAATGTCGATCCTCCGGGCTAGGAAAATACTCATATCCCTGTTGCTCTACTATGCACGCAAGGCCATCACCATGACCTGGAAACAATCGTCTCCCCCCTCTATTAAATTCTGGAAAAACCTGGTGAACGCTAGCTTACCCCTCTACAGGGCCACCTACTTGAACAGGGGTTGCCCACAGAAATTTGAGAAGGTGTGGAACTGCTGGTTGGATGATAACACTACGGAAACGGATGTAGTGAATAACCCATAGTTCGTTATGGATGTAGTACGGTTATAGGCTGACCCACCTGCTCTTATGACACCTTATCCGGTCATTTTAATACTTAGCACGCATTATCCTACAATATCCTCTCCCCACAGTGGGGTATAGATAGATAAGTTTATGTTTGTGTTCATTCGCCCTGTTGCGGTCGGTTGCTGCATCAGAGGCAGGATATATGTTATGTAATATGCCTTTTTGTGGCCTGTTGCCACATTTGGAAGATTACCCCTGTGTGGGAAATGTTTGGCCCCTGCGTGGGCGATTTTGTATGTCACCGAAAATTCAATAAAAACGATTTTACAAAAAAAAAAGTGTGTAGAGAACTGACGATCTGTTACAGCACTTTCTATTTCTATATCTATTATTAGGACATATAATCTTAGTATAATTCAATGAAACTTGCCAACAGGTAAAATCTGTTATTTGGTAGTCTAGTGATGTGATACTTACCTGAAAAGTTCCATGAAATGCATTCTTATAATTAGCTACAGGACAATGACCGTGGGATTTGCATTGTTATAAAATAACCTTAAAAATGAATATTTCCTTCTCGGTTAGCTGTATGCTGGGCGCTTTAAATTCCTGGTTTGATGTTTTTTTTTTTTATAACATCTCATATCATACTACTATACTATATTTCTACATTCATGTAAAGCATCTTTTCAGCCCTAGGGGCAAAGAATTATGCAACATAATTTTACCAGTTTTGAAAATAATGTAATAGTTATAGTGAATCCCTAGAGCAGAGGTGCTCAGGTATTTTTATATAGGAACCCCAAGCTAACAGAAGCCTGTTGAATGAGTATCAATTTTAATAGTCTTTGGGCCCCATTATTTGTAAATGGTTATTTCAATTATTTGTTAGTATGGAAAGACTAAAATGACTAAGTTTAGTTGACTAAAATGTTTTTGTCGACTAAATTAATACTATTTTAGTAGACTAAATACAACTAAAACTAAAACAATTGAGATGACTAAAATACGACTAAGGACTCATGCACACTGGACGTTTTTACAACGGCTGTTTTTGGCTTCAGACTTTTTTTTCTGCAGCCAATAAACTCCCCAGTATGTTATCCTATGTGTCCATGCACACATAGGCTGTTATCAGCAGTTTTTGGCAGGGGCATTTTCTGGCTGGAAAAAAACCCCAGAACTAGTGGATTTTGAGAGGAGTTTTTCAGCTGTAAAACAGCTCTAACTCTAAAACTGAAAATGGCTTAAAAGCGGCAAAAACACTGATAAACTCAGCTATTAAACATTTATCAGTGTTTTTGAGCCATGAGCTTTTATGGGAGTAAAGTTTTGCTAAAAAAAAAAGCTAAAAAATGCTACAGCTAAAAAAACACCAACAAATGATGAAAAACGCTAGTGCAAAAATTCTGAAAAAACGACAGCTAAAATTACTGTCTTTTTTATAACGTCCAGTGTGCATGAGGCCTAAAACTAAAATGGCATTTTAGTCAAAAGACTATGACTAAAACAAAATTGACCTCAAAATTAGCACAGCACTACCACATAAGAATATGTACGGGGCATCTACTAAGCTGCTAAAAGAAAAAAAAAATTGAGTTTACAGTTTTATGGGTTTTTATATTTTCAAGTTGAACTTCTACTTGTCAAAAAGCAATATGACACTTGGTTTTATTTATAAAGACGTTACATATCACAACGGCTAAATCTGTGTCTACGGTGCATGTCCAAACCTTAAAGCGGAGTTCCACCCAAAAGTGGAACTTCTGCTCATTGTACCCCTCCCCCCCTGGTGCCACGTTTGTCTTTCACAGGTATGCTGTCCCTACTTCCGGGAGCCTCAGCCACGGGTATTGATGTCACTGAGGGGCTCTGTCTTTCTCCCTCCTCCTTCCCCGGCCACCGGGCCAGTAGGAGAGAGGAGCGGCGACTTGCGAATGCACAGTAGGGTTCCCGGGATGAAGCCGTAAGTCTACACGGCTGGATTCCATTTCTCGCAATGGAGGCGGCAGCACCCGACAGCTGATGGAAACATCTGCTGCATTGCTGACATCGCTGGACTCCAGGACAGGTAAGTGTCCAATAATTAGGGGCAGCACAGTGGTGTAGTAAGAAGGATTGCTGGTTTGGATCCCAACTACGACACTACCTGTCTGGAGTTTGCGTGTTCTCCCTGTGCCTGCATGGGTTTCCTCCCACACTCCAAAGACATGCTGGTAGGTTAATTGAACCCTGTCTAAAAATTGTCCATATTGTGTGAATGTGAGCTAGGGACCTTAGAGTGTAAGCTCCTTGAGGGTAGGGACTGATGCCAATGTACAATATATATGTAAAGTGCTGCATAAATTTACACCGCTATATAAGTACCTGAAGAATAAATAAATGATAATAAATTAAAAGTCAGCAGCTGCAGTATGTGCAGCTACAGGCTTTTCATTTTTGCAGTGGTGGGCGGACCTCCGCTTTAATACCAGAAACAATAACATATTATTAGATTTTTACTCTAGGAGTATATAATGAGTTTGACAATTCTAGAGAAATGCTTAAACAATGCATTAAAATGTACTGGAGATTTTAGTCGACTAAAATACGACTGAAACAATTCAGATGATTAAAACTGGACTAAAATGGCATTTTAGTCCAAAGACTATAAATCTATAAAACTAAATCAAACTTTGATGTCAAAATCAACACTGGACCCAAGGCTGTATTTACAATATGTGAAAAAACAGTATGGGGTTGATTTACTAAAACTGGAGAGTGCAAAATCTGGGGCAGCTGCCATGGTAGCCAATCAATCAGCTTCTAATTTTAGTTGATTGGTTTCTGTGCAGAGCTGCACCAGATTTTACACTCTCCAGTTTCAGTAAACCAACCCCTATATGTTTGTTATGTGTTTTGGTTCACACAGCAATATAATTAAAGTGGTTGTAAAGGCTTGAGGTTTTTTTACCTTCATGCATGCATTCCATGCATGAAGGTAAAAAAACCTTCTGTGTGCAGCAGCCCCCCAGCCCCCCTAATACTTATCTGAGCCACCTCTCACTCTAGTGTTATACACAAAAGCAGCAGCTCTCCCAGATCTCTTCCTCCTCATTGGCTGAGATAACAGGTGGAGCCATTGGCTCCTACTACTGTCAATCACAGCCAGTGAGTCAATGAGGAGAGAGTGGGAAAGGGGCCAAGCTGCACTCAGTGTTTGAATGGATACACAGAGCAGCAGCTCAGGAGCAAGCCTGCCTATGTTCCCCCAGCAGGAGGGAGGGGCCAGGAGCACTGGGAGGTGGATTGGGGCTACCCTATGCAAAACCACTGCATAGAGCAGGTAAGTATGACATGTCTGTTTTTTTGGGGGGTTTTTAAAATCTTCCTTTAATATCACTTTAAATAAAAAAAATATTTCCTATTTGATACATTTGATGAATGTCATTTGAAAGTACTTTTGTTTTATAATATTTTGTTTTCTTTTTACATTCATTTTTAGAAGTTTGATCGACTGGGAGAAATTTTCCATCTTGCTCCTTCGAATTTTCTCATCCCTTTGGTCAAAAACAAATGTTAATCTGACCCCAATAACAATTTAAAAATCAAATGAATGTTCTTAAAATGACTACTGTATAGGCAGCTTAGGACAGACAATGAGATCTGCCAGCACAGTACAAACAGGGTTAATTATGGTAAGTGACAGAGGCAGACCCAGGTTTCCCTGACCTGTTCAGAGCCTGCCAGGCTCAGACATCAGTTACAAACACACGACAAACATAGGCTTAATCTAGAGGATATATTTTTTGCAAATTTATTGCAGCGATTCAAACGGGATAGAGGGATGAGAGTGCAGGATACTCCAAGATGCAAAAAATACAGGAGGACAGATTCCCAAGAATTAATCTTCTAGCAGCAACCCTTGCTGAAGGTAGAGGGGATAGCCAGCTACATTGAGATTCAATATGAGTAGTACTACTCCACGTAGAAACCTTTGGCATTCCCCTAAATCAAAAGCACACTTGGAGTCCTTGATCATGGTCCTACTCAAAATGCCCAATGGCAGCTGTCTGCCACCCAGCCTCCATGCAACACTTTACAGTGAGTGAGGAATAGGATCCTTTTCCAGACCAGCCTCCACAGGTGATACCCTCCAGCAATTATCTTTTAGTCAAGGTTCCTTTGGGCCCACAGACAAACACATGTTGAGGCCCAACAGCATCTCCTTACACAGTGGCTGCCTCCCAGGGACAACAGCCCAAGAGAATGACTCTGCTGGACAATCTTCCCAAACGTTTATCTTCTCCCCAGTCATCTTCTGGGTGCCCCCCTCCCAGGGATTGGCTGAGGCCGCATACATTTTCATTATCCACTGGCTGACCCTTGTTATCTATGTCTGGAAACTTCTTCCAGAGAGAAACAGGAGCAATCAACCACCAAGTTTAGGGAAACTTGGCCAGACAGGGAAAATAGATTTTTATAGCAGAGCCAAAAATGAAATTTAGCCTGACTAGGGCAGAGTGCTACATCAGCCTTTGTTATATCTGCAGTCACCATGGTGCTGCACATGTGATCAGTTATGACATCAGCCATTTGATAGCTTATCAGGTTCAGAACTAACATAATCAAGCTAGTTATTTTAACAGTTATCAGTCAAGAAATATCTTGAGGCTGCATTCACACGTGGGCGTTTTGAATCAGGGGCAGAATTGCTGCAATGTGAACGAGACATGGTGAAGGATAAACCGCACAATGCACATTTCAGATGCCATTCATTTGAATGCCACCTAAAAAAGAGGTTTTGGCACAATTGTCGCAGGAAAAATGGCGATGCAAACCATATAGCTTGAAGTACGTCACCTAAAAGAAGCTCCTGAACATGATGCGGTTTGCCACGATTTATCGTTTTTTTTAAATCGGTGGGCAAAATCACGGCAATTCTGCCCACGATTCAAAACACATATGTGTAAATGCATCCTGAATGTTGAATGTAACTGTTTTGGAAGACAGTTAAATATGTGGGTTTAGTTCCACTTTAAAAGGAACTAAACCCTCCTATCCTTTCTATCCATGGAAGCTGCCATCTTAGCCTCTGTTTGTCCTGCAATTGCCACACCAGCCATTTTATAGCTTGACAATTAGGTTGAGAGTACATACAAATTTGACAGTTATAATTCATAGTATGCTTTGAACAGTGGAGGCTGGTGCTCAAAATTTTTGGGGGGCGCAAACAAACTGAACGACATTTGAAAAGAAAAACATCAATTACAGCCACTGTGCCCATCAAATGCAGCCACTGTGCCCATCAAATGCAGCCTCTGTACCATCAAATGCAGCCACTGTGTCCATCAAACACAGCCACTCTGCCTTTAAATGCACCCACTGTGCCCATCAAATGCAGCCACTGTGCCATCAAACGCAGCCACTGTACTCATCAAACGCAGCCACTGTGCCATCAAATGCAGCCACTGTGCCATCAAACGCAGCCACTGTGTCATCAAATGCAGCTACTGTGACAAATGCTGCCACTTTAGCCAATCAGGTGACAGGTAACAGACACAAGCACCTGATTAACGGAGAGGCGGTTCACTGTTAGGAAGTGAATAGTCATTTGCTTTCCTAACACAGCTGAGTGGACTGTGAGTGCCAAGAATGGCACTTGCAGTTCACCTATTTTGCAGCCTTATTTACCAGCTCCGCTCAGGCCGTGAATTCCACGGAGCTTCTGACGTTACTTCCGCTTTCCCTCTGGCACCGGGAAACCGGAAGTAATGTGTTAACTCGAAGAACAAAGCACCCTCCTGTAGTGATACTACGGGCGGAAGTTGTTATATTTTTTTAATTTACTTATTTATTTATTTACTGCTGGGGTGGGGGGCACGCCCATGCGCCCCTCAGACTGCTTTTGAATGTAACTCTTTCAGGAAACCATTCATTGGATGGGTTTAATTCTACTTTATCTCCCTATTCCCTTCTGCATCACAAAGTTATTCAGAAAATAAATGTAAACAGCATTTGTTTTAATTTATGCTTTGTGGATATAGGAACATGTAACAATTATTGCAGATGTCATCCCAGTTTGGCTGAAAAAGTGTAAATACACGTTAATCCCCAATTAAAGCATTGGTATTAATAACTGTAATTCGTGCACACTAGGGATGAGCCGAACACCCCCTGGTTCGATTCGCACCAGAACTTTCGAACGGACCCCAAATTCGTACGAACTTTAGAACCCCATTGAAGACTATGGGACTCGAACGTTCGAAATTAAAAGTGCTAATTTTAACGGCTAATATGCAAGATGCTGTCCTAAAAAGGGTTTGGGGACCTGGCTCCTGCCCCAGGGGACATGGGTCAATGCCTAAAATGTTTTTAAAAATGGCCGTTTTGGCGGGAGCACTGATTTTAATGACGATTAAAGTGAAAAAAAAGTGAAATATTCCTTTAAATATGGTGCCTGGGGGGTGTCTGTAGTATGCCTGTGAAGTGCCACGTGTTTCCCGTGTTTAGAACAGTCCCTGCACAAAATGACATTAAACAGAAATAACATAATTTAAAACTGCTTGCGGTTTTAATGTTATATCTGGTTCCTGCAATATGGAGAAAAATGGCATGGGTAGCCCTCCCTGCCCATTACCAGCCCTTTGGGTCTTGTACGCATATTAAGGGGAACCCCGTACCCATATTAAAAAAAGGAAATGCGTGTGGCCCCCAGGCCCTATATACTCAGAACAGCAGTATACAGGCGGTGCAAACAAGACAGGGACTGTGTAGGTTTGTTGTGTTAAGTTGAATCTGTTTGTAATTTTCAACTGGTACATTTTTAAAGTGTAGCTCCAGTCAAAAAAACTATTTTTAAGCTTTTTGGAAAACATAGCGAAGGGTTATCACCCCTGTATAATTAGTTTTGTCATCCATCTTTTTTCATCTCACTTGCTGTTGTCTCCTTCCGTTTGCAAGTAGGAGATGTTTGTAAGTTGGATGTTTGAAAGTAGGGGCCTGCCCTATATGCTCTGCAGAAATGGCAGAACAAGGTGTTGGTTTTGCCACAATATTGTAAGCCCTCAAAGTGACTCTTGGTGGGCGCTGGAGCGCCCTGCTGTGAACGATTATATCAAGAATTGTAATTACATGCCATTGTTGAACAGTGGTAGAAAAATTGACCTTTGGTGGTTGTGGTGCTGGTGCCACAACACTATAAGTCCTCACAGTTACTCTGGGTGGGCACAGGAACGGGCCCTCCTGTGAAATATTATATCAAGAATTGTAATTATATGTCCCTGTTAAACAAGGGCAGAAAAATTGGGCCTTAGGCACTGGTGCTGGTGCCACCACACTGCAACCTCTCCCATATACTCTAGTTTTATTGCAGGAATTAGCCCTGCTGCAAAGCATTGCATCAAAAATTGTAATTAAATGCCCCTGTTAAACAGGGGCAGAAAAATTGGGCCTTAGGAACTGGTGCTGGTGCCACGACACTGCAACCTTTCCCATATACTCTAGTTTTATTGCAGGAATTAGCCCTGCTGCAAAGCATTGCATCAAAAATTGTAATTAAATGCCCCTGTTAAACAGGGGCAGAAAAATTGGGCCTTAGGCACTGGTGCTGGTGCCACCACACTGCAACCTCTCCCATATACTCTAGTTTTATTGCAGGAATTAGCCCTGCTGCAAAGCATGGCATCAAAAATTGTAATTAAATGCCCCTGTTAAACAGGGGCAGAAAAATTGGGGCTTAGGCACTGGTGCTGGTGCCACGACACTGCAACCTCTCCCATATGCTCTAGTTTTATTGCAGGAATTAGCCCTGCTGCAAAGCATTGCATCAAAAATTGTAATTAAATGCCCCTGTTAAACAGGGGCAGAAAAATTGGGCTGATGGCATCACCCAGAACCAGAAATGTTCTTCCAACATATCAGCGGAGGAGGAAGAGGATAGACAATCAACATAACAGGACAGTCACTCAGCATCAGCATAGGCAGTCTTGAAGGGATGTGATATTTCAAAAAAAATTATTCGGTTACATCAGCTTCAGGTGCTTGGTAGCTGTGGGTTATCCAAGACTGATTCATCTTGATGAAGGTCAGTCGATCAACTGATTCGGTGGACAGGCGCACCCTGTGATCGGTAACAAAGCCACCAGCAGCACTGAAGGTGCGTTCCGAAAGAACACTGGATGCAGGACAGGCCAGTAGCTCAATTGCATACTGTGCAAGCTCTGGCTAGTGATCCATCCTCAAGACTCAGTAAGCCAGAGGATTTTTCGGTGGGAAAGGTGTCCAAGTCTGACCTTGCCCCTAGGTATTCCTGCACCATGTAAATCAGACGCTGGCGATGGTTGCTGGAACCGATCATACCTTGGGGCTGCGGACTAAAAAATTGTCTGAAAGCATCAGTCAGACGGCCACCTTCTCCACCGCTCCTTCTGACCGATGCCTCAGCAACACGTTGTCCAGGACCAGGAGTTTGTAACCTCCCAGTCTCTGGGAACGCATTGCACAGACCTTTCTGCAAGGCCTCCCGGAGATGTCTCATCCTCTGCTCCCTCTGCGATGGCAAGATAAGGTCGGCAACCTTACCCTTGTACCGTGGATCAAGGAGAGTGGCCAGCCAGCCTCTCCTTGATCCGAAGAATACGAGGATCCTTCTGCAGGCTTTGCAGGATCAGGGAGGCCATGCAGCGTAGGTTAGCTGAGGCATTCGGTCCGGAGTCCTCTCAGTCACTAAGGACAACATGATCCGCAGCTACCTCCTCCCAGCCACGTACAAGTCCACGGGTTTCTTGGGACTGTAAATCATCCCTACAAGACTGCTGCTGCTGCTGATGCTGAGTGCCAGCCTCCACCTCCATGCTGACACAATCATCCTCCTGCTCCTCTTCCTCCTCCTCATCCTCTTCCTGTGTGATGGGTGGCACAGCAGGAACACTGTCTGGATAAATGGGGCCTTGAGAGGCAAGGAAGTCCTCCTCTTCCTGCCTCTGTTCTGCCTCAAGTGCCCTGTCCATTATTCCACGCAGCGTATGCTCCAAGAGGTGGACAAGAGGTACAGTGTCACTGATGCATGCACTGTCACTGCTCACCATCCTTGTGACCTCCTCAACCGGTGACAGGACAGTGCATGCATTCCTGATCATGCCCCAATGGTGTGGTGAGAAAAAACCGAGCTCCCCTGACCCTGTCCTGGTGCCGTAGTCGCACAGGTACTCATTGATGGCCCTCTGCTGCATGTGCAGCCGCTGCAGCATGGCCAACGTTGAGTTTCACCTGGTGGGCATGTCACATATAAGGCGGTTCTTGGGCAGGTTCAACTCCTTTTGGAGCTCAGCCAGCCGAGCACAGACATTAAATGATCGGCGGAAATGCACACAGACTTTCCTGGCCTGCTTCAGGACATCCTGTAAGCCCGGGTACCTGCCCAAGAACCGCTGCACCACCAGCTTAAGGACGTGAGCTACACAGGGCACATGGGTCAGTTGTCCCTGTTGGAGGGCGGAGAGGAGGTTGGTGCCATTGTCGCAAACCACCATTCCTGGCTTAAGCTGGCGTGGCGTCAACCACCTCTAGGCCTGCCCCTGCAGAGCTGACAAAACATCCGCCCCAGTGTGGCTCCTGTCCCCCAAACAAACCAGCGCAAGCACGGCATGGCATCGTTTTGCCTGCGTACTTGCGTAGCCCCTAGAACGCCTACGGAGCACCGCTGGTTCTGAGAACAGAGCACTGGAAGAGGCCATGGAGGAAGAAGAAAAGGAGGAGGTGGAGGAGAGAGGTGTGTCACAACCAATAGTAGCATTTTGGAGGCGTGGTGGCGGAACAACCTCCAACACTACTGCACCTTGTCCTGCATCCTTCCCAGCTGCCAGAAGAGTGACCCAATGGGCCGTGAAAGACAGGTAACGTCCCTGTCCATGCCTGCTGGACCATGAGTCAGCGGTAATATGCACCTTACCGCTGACCGCCCTGTGCAGCGAGGCAAGGACATTGCCTTCCACATGCCAGTAGAGAGCCGGAATCGCCTTCCGTGAGAAAAAGTGGCGTTTGGGGACCTGCCACTGAGGAACCACACATTGTACAAACTCACGGAAGGGGGCCAAGTCTACCAACTGAAAAGGCAGCAGTTGAAGTGCTAGCAATTTAGCCAAGCTAGCATTCAACCGCTGGGCATGTGGATGGCTGGGAGTGAACTTCTTTCGCCGGTCCAGCAGCTGGGGCAGGGACATTTGCCTGTTATAATCGGACGTGGGTGTACTGCTAGCAGAGTGCCCGGAAGCACTTGGCTGTGACACCTAATTCTACACCTTCATTCCTCTCAGAGCAGGTTTCAGAGAGGACTGAAGGTCTAGTGGGGTTGGAGATGCCAGCTGATGAGGAGCAAGGAGAGGTCCGCTTTGTTCTTTGGTGTGGGTCTTTGAGGTACGCTTGCCAACGAGCTGCATGGCAGGTCAACATATGTCTGGTCAAGCATGTGGTGCCCAAGCGGCTGATGTTTTGGCCACGCGAGATACGCTTGAGACATATGTTGCAAATAGCAGCGGTGCGATCTGATGCACTCGTCTCAAAAAAGGCCCACACCAAAGAACTTTTAGAATAACGCGCAGAGGCAGCGCCCTGCACAGGCGGAGCTCTGCGGTGTGATTCAGTCGGTGTGCTGCCCCTAAGCTGGCCCCCGGAGGGCATCCTGCTTTGTTGGACATGTGCCTCCTCCTCCTCCTCCTCCTCTCTCCTACCAGGCACCCACGTGGAGTTAGTGCCCTCATCATTCCCTCCCTCTTCATCGCTGTAGCAAACCTGGCAGTATGCTGCAGCTTGTGGAACATGACTGCCAGATTGCTGTCCTTCTTGAGCATCCCCTCTCTCTGCATTCACGCTACTGCCTTCCTCTAGCTGAGTGTCATCATCAGAACCTACAAAACACTGGGCATCCTCCTGGAGCATGTACCCAACACTGTGCTCAAAGAGTTCAGGAGACTCCTCAGGAGGACGTGGTGGGTCTAGGGAAGGAGTCACTGATGATGACATTGAGACGAGGGAAGAAGATGTGTTGGCAGCTGCTTTGCTAGTACCCTGAGACTGGGTGAGAGAGGATGAGGAGGATGAAGAGGGCTTGGTCATCCACTCTACCAAGTCGTTGGCATGTTGCGGCTCAACATGTCCAGCTGCCGAAAAGAAGGACAAGCGTGTCCCATGGCCACGTGCTGATGATGATGATGCACCGTGTCCACGACCAGCACTGTTGTCTCTAGACACAGAGCCTGTTTGCCCTCTTTTATCGGCTTGCGCCTGTCTGCCTCTCCTTGCTGGCCTTCCAGACATGGTAATGGCCTGAAGGGAGTTGGGTAAAACAGCAATTGGGTAGTGTATATTGTGCTGGAGGCACACAACACCCACTAACTCCTGCAGATGCCTTTATTATAGAACACCAGCAATAAAGGGTAGATAAAGGGGTATACTGTACTGGAGGCACACAACACCCACTAAGCCCTGCAGATGGCTCTATTAGAGAACAGCAATAAAGGGTAGATACAGGTGTATATTGTGCTGGAGGCACACAACACCCACTAACTCCTGCAGATGCCTTTATTATAGAACAGCAGCAATAAAGGGTAAATATAGATGTATACTGTGCTGTGCTGGAGGCACACACAACTTCCAATAACTCCTGCAGATGGCAGATGGCTCAAATAGAAAAGAGCTATGTAAGTGGATATAGCAGTGTGTACTGGGTACAGAGCACGCAGACAGCACGCACAAGCTCCTAACACTGACTGCAAGCTCTATTATAAAAGATAGATATATCGCTAGCTATATATGTGAATATAGCGGTGTATACTGCGGTCAGGGCATGCAGACAACAACCACTACAGAAGAGCAAGATCGAAAATCGGCCGATAACGATCGGTGTATACTGTGTTGAAGGTACACAGAACACCCACTAACTGCTTCAGACGCCAACATACTACACAAGGCCGCCGCGCTGGCGGCCTTATATAGTGTGGGGCGTGTACTACACAGCCTGAGCTATGATTGGCCACAGGCATCCTGCCTGTGGCCAATCACGGCTCTCCTCGCTGCCGGTGCTGTGATTGGCCAAGCATGCGGGGTCACAGTGCATGCTTGGCCAATCATGAGCCAGCAATGCACTGCGCCATCGCAGTGCATTGTGGGCTGTGAGCGCCACACGAATTTGGCGCGAACGGCCCATAATGTTCGGAATTCGCCGAACGGGCGAACAGGCGATGTTCGAGTCGAACGTATGTTCGACTCGAACACGAAGCTTATCCCTAGTCCACACTAATTTCTGCAGCAGAACACTGGAGAGTAGGACCGCTGCTTTCACACATCACGCAGAAGCTGGGCTTTAGTGGTCTGACAACCCCTCCTCCAATGCAGAGCGATTTAATAAACATGGCTGCTCAGAAACAGTGAATAGAAGTGATCAAAGCAGTGTTCATGAAGTCGTTTTGAGCCACTCAAAAGCAGGATGGCTATGCCATGTGTGAGGGCAATGGTTGGCACAGTGTATATAAACAGAAAACAAAACATATTTATTACTCTATATGCAACCAGCCTGCATTGCTGTAATAAATACCAAGGCTTCAGATGGACTTTACCTAAAGCATCACTAGCGAGTCATATGATAGGTCTCTGGCACACCCATGTCACATCATAAATAACACAAATAATTATATGACAACATAATTCTCAAGAAAAACACATTTCAAAAACAACTTTCTTTTATCTCATTATAAGCAAGGGAAAATAATATTGTAAAAAAATCCCTTATTAACTATTTGATTGCCAAGGGTGTGTTGCATATGTCATAGATATGGTAACTACAAGAGATAATATTTGTCTCCCTATATTGTAACAGACTGCTGTTTCTGGTGATAGACAGTAATGCCAGTGGCGGCTGGTGCCCCATCGCTCCGGTCGCTCCAGCCCGCCACCCCACACCAGCCCCTCCAGTCACCGGCTCACTCGCTTACCTATCGATCGGCACTTACCCCACCCAGGTCACGGCTTCCCCCCTCCATCTCCTCCATGTCCTGGCAGTCGCTCTTCTCCTCCCAGCCAATCGGGATGCCTGCCACCAGATGAGGAATGTTACTTGCCACCAGATGAATGCCACTTGCCACACTGTCTGCCACCATATGAGGAATGCCGCTTGCCATGCTGCCTGCCACCAGATGAGGAATGTCACTTCCCACCAGATGAGGAATGCCACGCTGCCTGCCACCAGATGAGGAATGCCACTAGCCAAGCCCCCTGCCACCAAATGAGGAATGCCACTTGCCACGCTGCCTGCCACCAGATGAATGCCACTTGCCACACTGCCTGCCACCGGATGAATGCCACTTGCCATGCTGCCTGCCACCAGATGAATGACACTTGCCACCAGTTAAATGTCACTTGCCACGCTGCCTGCCAGTGCCACCAGATGTGGATTGTCACTGCATTGGTGGCACTAGTTCCTAGTACTAGACCTCTGTGCAGTGGTCGTTCTTGAATGAGGGCAGGAGAGAGGTGATGCAGGGATGGCGGTGAGAGATGATGTCATCTCTCTGCTTCCTGCCGCACCTCTAACAGCAGTGCTTTGAGGGCAGAAGAGCTGTGATGCGGGGCGGGTGCAGAGAGATGATGTTATTTCTGCTTGCCAGCTTCTCTCATCCGCCTGTTTCTTTGATCCACCAAGCTCTCTCACCCACCCGCTTCTGTGATGCACTGGGCTCTCTCACCCGCCCTGCTCTCTCATGCTGCCTGCCACATCCACGGCCCAGCTGCAGAGACACTATGGCCCAATAGTGGACCGCGGCCTGGGGGTTGGAAACCCCTGCATTAAGATATTAATTTGCTAATTTCACACAACTGGGTGGGCTTAAGGTGCAGTGCTCTGCGTCCAAGCCCAACCTTTTTTGAAGCCAATTAGAGCCACCGGCTTTAATCATGTGCTTCAAAAAAAGAAAACCTCATTGAAATCCATGCATCTGGTGCCCTGAATGTAGATTAGGGGCCAGACGCATGAATTAAGGGGGCTGCTCATCTGCGCCCCTTATGGATCAGCCGCCACTGAGTTATGCTACAATCAAGATAGAGTGTATGTAAGAGAGCAATGTGACAATTGGATCTGAGCTGTGCCTGAGAGAGGAGACGTCTTATTCCCAGAGTAGTGGACTGACTGAAACCACCATGTAGGTATCCCCCAGCCTGTGGGAGCAGGGTAATGTTAGAATGACCCTGTTATGGAGACTGGAGAGAGAAAATGCCTCCAAAGTAAATGAAGAATCTAAAGTTATAAAAAGAGAGAGGCAGTGCACTTTACGTTAAGTATAAAAAGGACCTGTTTTAGGCTGGATTCACACTGAAGGAGTGGCTCACAGCAGGGCTCCGGTTTGTCCCTGTTCACCATTTCAGGTCTGATTTCAGTCCGAATTTTTGGCTGAATTCGGACCTGAAATGGACCAGAAAACACACAGGACTCCTCTGGAGCCGCTCTGGAGATGTGGGAACTGGCTCCATAGAGTTACAATCTCCTGACATGCGAATTGGATATGGGGAAACCCGTCAATCCAGTCTAAAAGTATTTCTAAGATAGTGTAGAGATTGCACTCAATAGAAGGAACTTGAGGCTCAGAGTGTACTAGATAAGATGCAGTGTTTAAGATATGTTTTTTTAACACGTGTCCTTTCTTGCAGCAGATGACAAAGAATTCTTTGTCAGATCGCTGCATTGTGTGCAACAAAATCAGCAACAGTAAATGATGATTATGTGGTCTTTTTGGTGATACATTGCAGTGGCCTAATCAACTTACCTCCTTTCATTGCCTTGAACAGGTTTTCATATTCTATCCACCAGTTTGCAAGCATTGTTCTCAATATAAGATGCCTTGTAGATAGTAATAAACACATAACATAGTAATGCACTCTGCCTGCCCTAAAGAAGAACATAGTTCCCAACTGTCCCTGATTTCGAAGGACTGTGCCTGATTTGGAACAAAGTCTCTCTATCCCTCTTTCCTCCTCATCTGTCCCTCATTTTGGTCCAATCTATATAGTTGTATATATGTATATGTATATAAGTGTTTCCCAGTGCTAAATCTTTCATTCAATTTATAATTGGCTCCATTTGTAAATTTCAAAAGCCAATATAAAGGAAAAGTAGTGGTAAAAAAAAAACACTAATAATTTTTTTGTATAATTTTCCTTTAATGGGGCATGGCCGGGGTGTGCCCTATGCCTACATACCTTTGCTAAAAGCTGTCCCTCATTCCCATCTCAAAAAGTTGGATGGTATGGAAGAATGGTGAGGAGGGTTGTACTGAAGCTTCACTATTGACCACTATGCTTCTTCCATAGGACAGTGTGATGGTATCGCAAATGCTTTATGAAAACTGAAGTTCTTACATGGTGCGTCTGAATGGCCAAGCCTTTGCTAAATGGAAATGTATACATCATACAGTAAAGCAGAGATAACAATTTCAGACTGAAGCTTTCATAAAACACCAATGCTGCTCCCCAAGCTGTAACATGTCCTGAAAACAAGAAGCAACAGTAATAATACTTCTGCCAGAGCTATCTGCAATAGGATCAGCCCTGCTTATAGCTAATTTGGTAACATGTTGGAATGGAAATGCTATCATCCTAAGCCATATATTTATTTCTGATTTTTCTTCCTGTGATTTCCACATCCTATACACTTTTGCAACACTTGCTCAAGCCCCTGTCTAATCACCTGCTCTTGGCACTGTTCACTCTTCTATACCAGTCATTGTCATTGCCTCCCACACCAACCCTCTCAGACATCCATTACCTAGTTTTCTGCCTCAACCGTTGTCCAGTCTATAGAATCAGATTTTGTTCAGTCTCCTGAACTAGACTCTAGCTGCTGGACAGTCTCCTGCAGGGCAGGACTTAGGGTGGTGGGGGCCCCTGGGCTTGAGTCACTTTCGGGCCCTACCTTCTATACATTATTGTATTTATTGGCGTGCAACACGAGATGGCATATAACACGCCCCCCAAGTTTAGGCGGGAATTTTAAGGAAAAAAACTTTAAGGAGGGAAGTTTAAGGAGAAAAACTTACATTTAAATGCCCATCAATGCAGCCTTATCAGTGTCCATCTGCAGCCTTGCCCATCCATCTGCAGCCTTGCCAGTGTCATTTGCAGCCTTGTCAGTGTAGCCTTGTCATTTACAGCCTTGCCCCAGTGTCATTTGCAGCCTTGTCATTGCAGTCTTGAAGTTTAAAAATGGCGCCGCCGAGATAGAGTCCTGTGTATCTCGGCAGCTCTCGGGTCCTCTCAGCAGCCCTCAGGTCCTCTCGGCGGCTCTCAGGTCCTCTCGGTGGCTCTTGTGTCCTCTTGCAATCCCGAGCGGAACCGAGAGTAGTGTACTCAGCTCGGCTCACAGTTACGCCCAGTCCCTGTGTTATGTCCATCATAGGTCGGGACTGGGTGTGACTGTGAGCAGAGCTGAGCCGAGTACACTCGGCTATGTATCTCAGAGGGGCCCCCTATTGGGCGGGGCCCATGGGCTTGAGCCCAGTCAAGCCCAATGGTAAGTCCTGCCCTGGTCTCTTGCTATTGTCCAGTCTGTCACTCCAGCTTCTTTCCTGTGTGTGGCTCCAGATGTTGTCCTCTATGCTGCACCAGCTTACTCTCCATACTACCACATTAGCCACTCACCTCTCTCTTGCTCCAGCTGCTTTTCAGTCCCCTGCACCTGCTGCTTCCAATCCCTCCGCATAGCTGTCTACTTTCCCAAAGCTTCTGCTTCAGCTGTTGCAACCCAGCATTTGTCCACCAGTTACATTAGCTGTTGTCTAGTCTCTAGCTTTAGCCACTGACCAATCTCCTACTTCAGCCATTAATCCTGAGTTTTCTCCAGGGCTCATACATTCTCACTCCTCAATAGACAGCTTGTGCTCAGCTTAATCGGTGAGTGTAAGCAATTAATAATAATTAAAAAAAAGATTGATTCAGAATAATTCATATGAGTTACTGCCTATTTCATTTTAAAATAGACCATTGCAGTGATATACAGTAGTAAAATCTTTCATTTCCTATCCTCCAGAAAGATATGTTACAACTGGATTGCACAATTGACCATAATCTAGAAAAAAAAAGTTAAAAAAACTACAGGCATACCCCACGTTTAAGTACACAATGGGGTTTATTTACGAAAGCTGGAGAGTGCAAAATCAGGCTCACTTCTGCATACAAACCAATCAGCTTCCAGGTTTTATTACCAAAGTGTAATTGAACAAGCTGGGGTTAGAAGCTCATTGGTTTCTATGTAGAAGTGAGCCTGATTTTGCACTTTCCAGCTTTAGTAAATAAACCCCATTGTGTACTTTAAAGTGGGGTATGCCTGTAAAAAGAGATTATCACATGTTGACAACTTTACTAATTTGTACTTAGATATTCAATCATATGGGGTTGGTTTACTAAAACTCGGGAGTGAAAAATCAGGTGCAACTCTAGAACCCAATCAACAAGCTGAAGATCATTGGCTGCCATGCACAGCTGCACCATATTTTGCACTCTCCAGTTATAGTAAATCAACCCAATGTGACCACACACATATTTAAGATTTTCCCACTATTCTTATTAAAATTAGTATGACCCTGACAGCACAGGGTCACTTGTATAAAAAAAAAATACTTGCTAAAAGAAGTATGAATATTGCTTTTCTTGTGAGATATTTGTTGAAAGGGCTGCTGCTTCAATGCTCCCCGGTTGTTGCAGATATTTTCGGGTATGACGAACACAACAACCCCCCCCCCCCCCACCACCACCACCACACACCATGGTTTCTCCTATTGGCTTGTACATCAGTACAGGATATCTGAACAGTTGGGAGGAACCAAGCATGCAGATAGGAAACAGATATTGAATTCATATGACTGGTCAAATGCTTGCAGTGCCAGGGAGTAGCAAAGTGGCAAGAAATGGGCTGCCGAAGAAGGTATCCACAATTATCTATAGCAAGTATGCTTTTCAATACAAGTGATCCTATGCTATTTGTTATATGCGATAAGCGTTTATTGATTGGTTTGCGCAAAAGTTATAGCATCTAAAAAAATAGCGGATAGATTTATGGAATTTTTATTAATATTTTTTTTACTAGTAATGGCGAACAGCGATTTTTATCGTGACTGCGACATTATGGCGGACACATCAGACAATTTTGACACATCTTTGGGACCATTGGCATTAATACAGCAATCAATGTCACTGGCAGTGAAGGGCTTAACCACCAGGGGGCTAGGGAGGGGTTAAGTGTGTCCTGGGGCATGTTTCTAACTGTCTGGGGAATGGGCTAGCAGTGACACGACACCGATTGCTGCTCCCGATGACAGGGAGCTGACGATCAGTGTCCTGTCACTAGGCAGAACGGTGAGATGCTGTGTTTACATCAACATCTCCCCGTTCTTTAGCTCCGTGACACAATCGCAGGTCCTGGAGCTCACGGCAGTCACGGGTACGTTACTTTGCCAAGCCGTGCCATTCTGCCGACGTATATATACAGGCGGCGGTCGGCAAGCGGTTAAGAAGGAAGTGGACCTCCGGAAAGGATTATGTCACTGACTGTTGACTATTCCCATATATCCATACAAGTAATGAATACTCTAACAAACTTATCAGTGCATGACTTTGGCTTTGACTGCTAATAAAATGTTTTTCCAATTTTTTTCTAGGAAAACCATGTCTAACTATAAACAATGATAGTTATACAAAAATCGGATTGATCACACCCCATAACACTTGTACATTGCAACTGCACTTCATACCCTGATGAAGCCACTAATTTTCATGAAACATGAAGGAAAAAAGGGAAATTTTAATTATTGTGAAATGTATTCTCAATTAATAAAACAGGAGATAATACAAGGAATTTAGAAAAAAAAAAAGATGATATTTGACAATACAATAGAATGTGTACAAATTAAAAGTTGTTGTTACTATAAAAGAGAGGTATGGCCAAAGCTTGTTCAACCATACTTCTCTTCTGGGTCACAGGGATGCACTCATTTTTGCTCTCCTGTGAGCAAGAGTCAGCTAATAGCAGGCTGACATGACAGAGCCGCTCTAGGCTGTGGAAGGATCCTGACCATATTGCTGGCTCTGGTTCTCAGCACACATCTGAGATCCAAAGCTGTGCCGGTGTCCTCACCAGCCTGAAATGCCAGTGAGTGATAGAGGGAAAGAGCAGAGTACAGTGACTGACAGTTACCACTCTCTGCCCAGAGCTAGCCGAGAACAGAGACCATTGGTCATGTGATCGCTCAGTTCTCTGGCTTGGAACCAGTGATGGATCAACATCAAACCAATGCTGCAGCATGGAGGTGAGTATGTGGGTGTTTTTTTTTATATCCCTAACTTCTCTTCTAATGATAATTGCTGTCAGCTAACACAATAAATAGAGAAACTATATCCTATTGGGGGGGGGGGGGGGGGGTTGAAGCTTAACTGAATCTTCTATTCTGTCTAGTCCAGTCAGAGGTTCTCTGGTGACAGTGATTACCAGGGCATGACAAAGTCTACCATTAACTGGCCTTAAGTGTGTCCAAAACTTCACCACTTCAGACAGTGGCTTCTGCTCAGCCAGCTCGCTCCTAAGTTTTTCTATGTCCAACCAAGCTCTCATGGGCTTACCAATTCTACGTATCTCTTCCCTCTGACGACTGTCTTTTCCAGACCCATGTACTCTTTCGAAGTTCTTCCCATCACTGAAAAAGGACTTCATATGATGATCCGTGAAGGCCTCTTGACCTGTAACCTATGCAAAATGGTCGCAAATAAAACCCCTTTCATAACTATTTTAAGAGTTCAATTTGGGGAGCTGTGTGTTTTAAGGAGCCCATAATACTTTTCTACTATATGTATATATTTTATATATTTTCTACTATATTTGAATATATTTTTGAAAGTTACCTTTGGTTTCTTTTATATGTTAATGTTTTATTTTAAAATATCTTGTAATGCATGAAAAGCCCAAAAAAAAAAAAAAAACAAGTGTTGATATTTGAAAAATGTTGCATGCACTGTACATACCTATTATAACTACAACGGGAAAATGTTAAAATTAAACAGAATGCCTTTAATACAGATATGTCTCATACCCTGTCTTTCAGTAACATTCATCCAGTTTTCTTCCAATTTAAATGTTTTCTAATTGGCAAATGTGTACTCAATAGACTGCAAGTAATGGATTCCCAGAAAGAAAAAAAGTTTGGAGCGGGCACCATGATACTTCAACTTTTGTATGTTTTTTTTAATTTCATACTTTTATTTGTTTCTTTATACAAATTCCTAACTGATAATATTTAACATATATACAATTGATCTTTAAAAAAAAAAAATGTATATTACAATGTACACTTAAAAATGTCTTCATATAAAAAATATAATATATACACAAATGACAGTCCAGCTGAATTATTAGAAGAATACAAAAATACATCAAAATAGTCAATAGGATAAGTGCTTAGGGAAAGTTATAATCTATCTAAAAGGCAATATTTACAAGAAATGTATATATATTATCTGTACATATAGCACTAACATTATCATGCCTTTATTAAGGCTACAACTACCTTTCTAGAACTGCAATACTTCTACAAAATGATGTTTGCTTAACACTGCAGTGTTATTTAATCAATAAGGAAAACAGATCTACAGATATAGACCATATAGACATACAGCCAAATTTGTAGATTAGGCTTGAAACCAGGATCTGATTTTCCTTCAAATTCATTAAATACTGGTGAATCTTAAAGTGGAAGTAAACTCCCCTATCGTTTTCAGCCAAGGAAGCTGCCATCTTTGCCTCTGTTTAATCTTCAACTGCTATGGTGCTGCATATGTGATTCGTTATGACACCAGCCATTGGATGGTTTGATAGTTTGGCTGAGAGTAGAGCCAATGTGCAGTTAGCATTCCCGGCATGCCTTTTTTTTTTAACTGTTTAAATCGATGGATTTGCTTCCACTTTAATTGGGTCGGTGGTTGATGCGCCATACACAAACTATTTGTTTTCAGACTGGGTCTAAAACAATCCAATCTGAAATTCATGCTCTACACAGGTAGCTTTTCAGAGTCTACAACCTGAAAAGCTTGCCTTGGCAATATATTTTTTCAAAAATCACTTCATTTCTACCTTTCAGGTAAAAAAACAAAAAAAAAACAAAACAAAAAAAAAAAAACAGATCATCATCAAAACAAGACAAATATTCAGAAAAATCTATGAATAGCTCTGCTGAAGCAAAAGGTTGGTTAGCTAATGACTTAATCCCTCAAAAGGGATATCGTACCATGGTAGTACTCAGCCCACACGCACGTTAGGCTGTGTGTACTTTAGCAACCAGTTGCTCTAACAATTCACAATAACTACAGCAAAGAAACTGAAAGCCTTTTCAATGGTAAAGAATATATCACATACAAAAATAAAACCGGTTTACAACAACCTACAGAAGCTAAAATATCAGCTTAATTTTTTGGCACCGTAATAATGATGCTACATCAATGTCCTTAGAAAAAAGGTTGAGGTCTGACGTAAACATGCACAGTGGAAGAATATCCGCACTATGTACTTGTATCTTCCATTCTGCATTTAACATCCTTGGGACACTTTGTCACTCAACTGCCATCCAGTGGAGTTCTTCCCAAATTTATATACCAATCTGCGACCATCTACACGCTCTAGGATTCCCCGTTTATAGTAGTATCTGTGAAAAGAAGAATAATGACTTAATATATTTAAATTAAAGGGCGATTAGCTAAATTTCAAGAGTATATATTTTTGCATTATCTTGAGATTCCTAAAGTTGTAACCGTTTGGTGGAAGCTATTGTTTCTTTATCCATTTGCTTTCCTGATAAATTGGTTTTATCATTACATATACATATATATTATTATTAGTATCAAGGCCCCTCTTACCCTGTGCCTATTTAATAAATATTACACTATACATCCAATTTAAATTCTTTCATTCTAGGTATATTTTACAAGCATCCACCCCTGAAGAACGATCTGGGTCTCACGAAACCCGTTGGGTACACTAGATGCCTGTGTTATATGATTGCTATTACGTTTATGTACCACTATTTATATGTATCCCTTATGAATTGGCATTTGTTGGTGACATCAATGAATGCATTATTGCTACTTGAATACATTTTTATACTGTATTTACTACTGCTATGTTTATTGGCTAAACTGTGCTCACCGCACCCAAAGTCCCAGGGCAAATTTTTTGTTTTGTTACCATTACATATACTCTATCATTTTCCAAAACTCTGGAACTTTTACTTAAGCTGTTTATTGTAAATTTTGCATTTTATTATGTTATAGCAGGGTATAGATGATTCTTTCCAAGTGATACTAACCTCATGGCTCGACTAAGTTTCTCATATGTCATACTGGCATTCTTCTTCTTTTGTCCCCACAGTTGGGCCACTGCCTCGGAACGAAGGAATTTGAAGACCCCTTCAGTTCTATCTTCCCATTTCAAAAGGCCATCATTCAAATCTTGGTTCAGCAATATATCCCGAATAAACTCCCAGAGGTGTGTACCACGTGCTGCTAGGAAAGAAGATTAGAAAATTATTCAACTGCAAAATACAGTCAATGGTTTCTAATGCAAAAATTTGCTTTGTATGGTAGAGCTGTTCTTAAGAAAAGTGAAGCCGTTGTCTATAACATTTAGGTTGATATTTTCCAGTGCTTGTTGGAAAAAGATTAAAGTAGAATTATAGGCAACATTTTTATTTTCAAGTAAGGGGGGGGTTTATAATCCTTGACAGACTTTTCGCCAACTGCATTCCATTGGGGAGCTTTCCCTTCACTTCCTGTCCCATAGCCATACAGGAAGTGAGAGGAAATTCCTACAAATTAAGAGAATTCCTTGGGGACACCCAGATCACCAGAACTAGTGCCCCCATTCTAAGATTTTCTCTCTTTTTCTGGGAACAACCCAACATTTTGTATTTTCTTTTATTTTTAATGATCATGGTGAACAAATGGAGAAGGTGAATCTCCTTAATAGGGGTGCAGACAGCAATAAAAACCTAACTATTTGACTAATCCCTCTCCACTGTACCCAAAAGTAAAAAGTATAGGCAAAAATTAAAAAGATAAAGTTGCATAGTCAGTAAGTAAAGAGGTGGTAAAGGCTTAAGGGTTTTTACCTTCATGCATGAAGGTAAAAAATCTTCTGTGTGCAGCAGCCCACCCAAGCCCCCTTAATACTTACCTGAGCCCCATCTCAATCCAGTGATATGCACAAGAGGCTCAGCTGTCATGGGACTCCTTCTCTTCATTGGCTGAGACAGCAGCAGGCATCACTGGCTCCCACTGCTGTCAATCACAGCTAGTGAGCCAATGAGGAGAGAGTGAGGGGCAAGACCAAGTTGCAGCTCTGTGTGTCTTACAGACGCATAGAGCAGGGCTTGGGAGTGAGCATGTACCAGTGCCCCAATAGCAAGTGGATTTCTATTGGGGGGCACTGGTCAAGGGGGAGAAGCCGGGATCGGGCTGCTCTGTGTAAAACCATTGCACAGAGCAGGCAAGTATGATATGTTTGTTTTGTTTTTTTGTTATTTTGTTTAAAAGTCAAACTTTTAATACCACTTTAAAACTGCTGAAAGCAGTTAAAAAAATTGGAGTGTGTAATATCACTTTAAATCTAATTTGATGTTTTGGGCAACAGCCATTAAAGCGGGAGTCCGCCGTTTTTTTTTTTTAAAAAGCCAGCAGCTACAAATACTGCAGCTGCTGACTTTTAAAATAATGACACTTACCGGCCCAGCATGCCCGCGATGTCGGCACCCGAAGCAGATCTCTCGATCGTCTCTCGGGTGCTGCCGCCACCATCTTGGGTATGGGAATCAGAAAGTGGAGCTGGGCGGCTTCATTTCCCGGTTCCCTACTGCGCATGCGCGAGTCGCGCTGCGCAATAAGGATGGTCCCCGCTGTCTCTGGGATCCGTGTGTTTCCCAGCAGGCAGCGGGGGACCTTCGGAAAGGGGCGTAGATTCTGCGGAAAGGGGCGTACCTTCTGCA
Organism: Lithobates pipiens; assembly: GCF_037356315.1. NCBI lineage: Eukaryota > Metazoa > Chordata > Amphibia > Anura > Ranidae > Lithobates > Lithobates pipiens. The sequence continues at coordinate 222,516,072 of NW_027507748.1, read as the reverse complement.
GAATCTACACCGGAAGTGGGTGCAGATACCTGTACTGTACAGGTATCTGCACCCCCCTCCCCCCTGAAAGGTGCCAATTGTGGCGCCGGAGGGGGGGAGGGTTCCAATGAGCGGAAGCTCCACTTTAGGGTGGACCTCTGCTTTAAATCATTTTTTCTAGTTCTATTTTTTTTTTTAAACATATCTTTTAATATATATGTTGTAAATAACTTTATGTTGTGAATACTATTTTATACTCACAGTGCTTGTTCTTCTTTGACTCCAGGATGTCTCTGCAGTCAGAGGCCAACTTTCTAGGTCTTCCCCGCCTTCTCTTGTTTGGTGTGACATCATTTTTGTTTGAGAACACATCTGAATGAGAGACAAAAACAATCACGTTTATTATAATAAAACAGCAGAGCACACTAAATAACCTTGTATGCATTTTTCTACTTATAAAATTAATCTGCACTAACAATTTCACTTAGTCCCCCCCGCAAAGTTCCACAAAGACCACCCCTGAAAGGGCCTGTTGATCCGAATAGTAAAGTACAACTAATGCAGCTTAATGTAATGGTGTGGCACTGTGCCTGTTTGCACTACAGCAAGATAAAAAAAAAAAAAAATGCATTGGGGGTGGCTATTAGCATCATCACTATTAGTTCACAAGCCTGTAGCATGTCAATCAACAGCAGACCAAACTTAGTCCTATCCACTGCTTCCTGGATTGACAGCACTACCGGTACCTCTGCTGCTAAAACCATCCCACTGAGCTGCAATGCTTAGGAAGAGGAGCATGTCAGGAGGATTTGGCTCAGTCAGAGAAGGTCAATTAAATATTATTTATTTCATGAGGCTTGTGCATCACACAGTAACTAGATGTGGTATTGTTTAGACTGTCATATAGGAATCTTTAGTTGTACATCTGCTACCTGAATAGTCAGTCATTGATCCCGGATGGGGGTCAAGTTGACCATTCTGACTTATTGGCAGAGGCCATGTGAAGCATGACTGTCACCTTCACCCTTTATAGAAACATTGCTTGTATGCAATATATAAAAAAAAAAAAATTGAATATTATATCTTGAAGAAGGGATGTTGCTGTTACAATATCACTTGTCAAGATTATTTATTGTAAAAAATATTCCACAACACAATGGAAAGTATAGTAGGCCAAAGGGGCATGTGGGTACTAGAATCATAAAATTTAGGACTATTCTTTTCTTCCATGCATTCTCTCTGTAAACGAAACCAGATATCGTTATCTCATCGCGCCAACACCTTAGTGTCATTGACCTATGTCCTCCAGTGCTCATACTATACAAAATAAGGTGATATCAGTTATCACATTTTTCATAGAAGGAAGTATCTTCAGAAAAACTCAACCTGATGACCGAAGGTTGTGACAATGAGGAAGTAATTCATTCTCATGCAACTTCTGTTTTTTTTTTTTTCTATTTGCATATTAGATTTTTTTTGGCATAAAAATATTGTCAAATACATTTTTTTTTTTTTATGTTTTTATCTATGTACAATATTCTCTCACCTCTTTTCAAATGACTTTTGATATCCAGATCACTTCCTGCTGAAGAATCTCCAGCTTGTGGGCTATATGGCACTGTCCCTGCTAAAGAAAAAAATGGAGGTCATTGACCGGAAAACAACCCCCTTTAGGTTCTATCAATAAAACTGTATTATGTTCTTCAGTCAGTGATATGCTTACCAGATGCACAGGATTCAGGGCTTGCTGGAGAGATCGGATCAGAGTAATAACCTGCATCTATTGTCCTTTCAGCGTAAGGATCATAATCTGAAACAATAGACAAGAAGTCAACATTTTGCTTTTCAATGCTTTGTGCATATCTATTCTTTTATTAGAGTTGTTGATTGTCTCTTATTAGCTAAGGATGTCCTATATGATACATAAAATTAAACTGTCCCATATATTGATTAGGCAATCTCCAAATACAGGAGTGCACAACTCCTACAAATTTTTGTTGATATTTAAAGGTACACTTATTTCTTATTTTTTCCAAGCTATGTGCCAGCGTCCCATGAAATCCCCAACCTCACTCTTTTGGAATGTTGTCATCTCTGTACAGAATACATGCATATCAAATACAGCTGCTTTTTACAATATCCCACACCCACTAGCTCTTTTATGGCTTTTCTCAGGCAAATCATATAGCCCCCTTAACACCTCTAATTGTAATTCTAAAGGTTCCATACCCATTTCCTTCTTGATTACATGCTGCAGATCTTCATTTCGGATTAAGTCACAGATCAGATCCCACTGAAATGGATCGCCTATAAAAAATTTGAAAAATCATCAACTAAAAGAAAACAAAAACACAAAATGCTAAAAGAATAAAGCAAAATGAAAATGAAGAATTACCATTTAATTCATAATCGGTGATTTCAGTATTCACTGTTGGAGGAGTTTGCCCTGTAGAAACAAAAATTTTGGCACAGTTATATTGAGTAGCAACTTCACACATGAGAATACACTTTTTTTTTGTGCAATTTATTTATAATATAAACCATGAGCCTTTAAGTGTTATATACTAAGGACAATTTTAAATCCGATCTATACACATTAGAGAAATCTAAGCACTTCCAACATCTCATGGTTTCTGCTATGAGTGGCTTCTGGAGTTGACATTGAGGCAAAGGCAGCATATCAGTGGCTCTACCTAAATAATGACCACTTGAACTTTATTGGGGCAATAGTCACATGATCAGTTGTCAGAGGAAGCTGGACCATGAAAGACAGCTACTGTTTAATTAAACATTCTTGCCATTTTGTTTGTTTTAGACTATGGACATAGGTACAGTGTTATATAGTATTAATGTGTTGCAAGTTCTGGTAGTCTCAAATGGATAGATAGATAGCTAGATAGATAGATAGATAGATAGATAGATAGATAGATAGATAGATAGATAGATAGATAGAGCGCGTTTAGTGTACTTTCTCTGTCTGTGCATTTTCACTTTTATTATTGTTACAATAAAAAGGTCATATCAGTACTGGGACTAGGTCATCCAGTGCCCAGGGCAAAGAGGCCAAACTGTAACACCCCCCCCCCCCCCATTTATGATGTGCAACCTTAGGGGCATCCTACCTCCAGCATGCACTTGCTTGTCAAACTCACTGCTGCTGTCACTACTCCTGACAGCCTTGTAACAGAAGAAAGGTGTCCCCATCCCTACAGTAAACAATTGCAAGCAGGGCAGCTGCCCCTCCCACCCACCCCTAGGTCATATCATGTATGGTTTACTAATTTTGGCTGAGTACTTACATTCTTTAAGCTGGCTCAAATGATCATAAAGTTTGTCTCCAAGTCCCCCAAACATCGTCCTCATATCTTGCCTGCTGAGTTGGCAAAGACGTTGCCCATCCATGTCACATTGTTTCAGATCTATAGTGCTGGCATCCCATTTGTTCCTCTCTATGCTGTAACTGAACCAGTCTAACACTTGTTCTCTGGTCCACAGGTTTGGCATGTTCTGAGCCCACCCACATAGGTCCACTGCAAAATAATAAAAAAATAAAAATAAAAATTTCCATTCTTTTTCTATGAAAACACAAATAAGAACCTTGATTTCCTAAAGGATTTGAGAATCTCCACACAATAGATTGTGAGAATATTCACTACAATTGTCCAATCATGTAAAAACCCAAAAAACGCTGCTCACATATTTCATCTGCACATGATTGGATAATTGAAGTAAACATTTACAGTTTGTTGAGTTTATTGTGTGAAAATTCTCTGCTCCTTTAAGAAATCAGCCAAACATATAGTATAAAATGCAGTGATGTAAAGTGCCCATGGGCCATATTGATTCAAAAGGCGAGTAATGAACCTGTGTACACTTTAAATATAAATATGATTAGATGCTTTAATTGAATGCCGGATCAGTTTTCACATTAGTAAATTTGACATGGATCACTTCACTTAATTAAAATTCATTACATTTCACATTTTATTGATAAGACTTATTGTGACATTGTGTGGCTAGAGGCTTCAGACAACTGACACCATTATTAGCCTACTTAAGATAATTATTAGATAATTCAGTGCATAAGAAATAATAATAATAATATTTATAATAATAATAAATACACACTGGCAGTGTTAATTGAGGATGTCATGCATAAATATGCATCTTCATAATGCAAACTAGTGGGATATACCTGCCCCCCATGTCATACGACATGATAGAATAACATAAAAGCAGGGGTAAGGACAATTAGAAGATGTTTGCACATCGGGTGTGGCTCATGGTCTTCCCAGATTTACAACTACCTCCGGTTTCCATAGAAGAGCACAGCCCACGCTATGCAAACTCAATGATATGCGGCAGAGGACACTCTACAAAATCATCTTGTGAAAACCGTGCCGAACTTTAGCACTTGCAAGGCTTCCTGCTTGCTTAATCTCACAATTAAAATGTATGTTTTTGAATAATGTAAACCATTTTTGAAAAAAAACGTATATACATAAACACACACGCTCATATTTATATTTTTGTGTCTATATCTTTGCAACAGATGCTTGTATATTGTTGTATATAGTATTTTTTTTTTTACCTGCTAGTTCACTGCTCGGCTCCGGAATGGCAAAAGTAAGGAACTTGTCATTATCCAGGCTTGATAAAAGGCCAGAAGGCACAGGATGAGCTTGGATTGGTGGATATAACGTTGTAATGTAGTTTGTAAGGATACTGCTCATGTCACATGTTGCTCCCGCCATTGTCCCTAAAGTATAACACATTAAACACTCAGTCTAACGCAAAACATAGTCTTTTTTTTTCTTTGCAGAAAACAGACAGTAGAAATATCTTTGCTCACCAAGTAGTATGAAAAACACATTCTACAATGCTTTGTTTAAATAAAAAAGTGTAATAAGCCTAAATTCAGCATACTGACAATGTAAAGAACGGCTCATTTAATTTAAAGAAGCCATAGTATATTGGAGAAGACCTCACTTAAATACAAGGTGAAGGTTAACATACCTGGGCAGGTTTGCAGGATCGAACAATCTCCAAGACAACTTTGTAAAGCAAGTACGAGAGCGAAACTGACTTATATACACCCAACCCATGAAACCTGATTCCACCAGCCATGTACAGACTAAAGAATGGGACTTTCCCCAGGTGCATGATGTGAGTTCAGAGACCGCCTAGAAATTTGCATAGCAATCGTTGTCCAAACCTGGCCGAGGTGAAAAGGCACAGGTGGTTTAATCATTGCCAGAGGCGACAGATGTATAAACACGCCAATGTTTGCTATGCTACATCCAAGCTTTAGCTATGACATTTACTACTGCAGCTCCTACCCACAACCATTAAACGCCAACGACTTCAGTGGAACTAGATGTTTATTTCAAGCATATAGTCTGTTCCCAACTATATATACTAAATAACTATATTTTGCTTTAAAAGACTATTTCAGTGGCTCATAATCCTTCAAGTTCCCTTGTACAGTAAACTGTCTATTTGTCTTTAGTGAATTAACCCCATTGCTTCTAATTCCTGTAACACCTATACTAGCTGAATGCTAATATTGTTTAAAATGACTTGCTAAAAGTAGGTGATTGATAACACTGCCATTTTTTTACAATTCAGAGCCATTGTACATTGGCTACATGTCTTTCCCACTTACACTACTATAGATACTTTTACAGTTGTACTTACGATAACATCACTGTACAGAGATTACGTTAATGTCAATGCGAAGAGATAACGCTATCAAAGACATTAGCTGGCAGTCATATGTTCATGCTCAGTCAAACAATCTAATATAGTAATAAGTATCCATAAACATGCATGATTATATCACTTAAATGTACTTAGCAAATGCACCAAATGCCAGCCTAATCTTAGAAGAACAGTACTAATCTTCTGGGAAACTCCATCTAGGCCAAAGTCAGTAATCACTAATATTTTACTTATCTTACATCTACAAGCAGGGGCAGACTGACCATTTGGGCACTCGGGCATTAGGCAGCATATTAGGCAGCTGCTTCGGGCCCCACTGCAATGATGGGGCCCGAAGCAGCTGCCTAATACTTGCCAACTATCCCAGTTTAAATTGCCTTATCCCTTGAAGATTTAGATCCGTCCTGTGTCCCGATATCTCAGTGTAAACTTCTGCTGCTGTTGCCCAGCTCTGCCCTATTGCCATGTACAAATGACTCATCTGCAAACCCTGTGTTTACATGTAAATAACCCACATTGATATGTAAATAGTGGAGGTATTAATATGTATATTGATATTTAAATAGAGGCGGAATTCATATGTATATCATGTCCCCCTGAGGTCACATCCACCATCATTTCTGCTGAATGCTGCCCACTGGGGAGGTAAAGAAGCATGCTTAAAAGTCCTGCTTACAATTGTGGTCATTAAGATTAACGTCATGTTTTGCAAAAGTAAGCAAATTGGAGATGGATTCTTCAAAATAACATGGCGCCACAGCACCCTGAATTATGGTGCATGTGATTATGCAGGCAGAGGAGATGATGTGCTGTAAGCTTTAGCAGCCAATCAGCGAGCAGTAATGCTATGCACTAACCTCTTGCAACCAATTAGTGAGCAGTAATAATGTGCACTAATCTCTAAGAACCAATTAGTGAGTGGTATAGATGTTCAGAATCCTCTAGCATTCAATCAGTGAGCCGTATTGATGTACAGGAATCCCCAGCAACCAATCAACAAGCAGAAGTCATGTGCTGTAACCTCTAGAAAATAACAGTGAGTCATAATGTGTGCTGTAATCTCTAGCAGCCAGTGAGCGGTAATGATACACTGTAACCTCTGGCAACCAATCGCAATCGCTGCCTGATCTGATTCAGTAAACTGATTTTGAGTCTAGCTGCTATTTATTGAATGTCTCAAAGCATGCAGAGAGTGAAATTGCATGGAAGAGGGTGCCCAAGAAAATGTTTGCCCAGGGTCCAGTCAATATTAAAGACGGCCCTGACACAGGCACAAGGAGAACATGCAAACTCCAGACAGGTAGAGTTGTGGTTGGGATTCAAACCAGCGACCCTTTTTACTGTTAGGCGAGAGTGCTAACCACTACAACCCTGTGCCGCAACAACTTTGGAATTAATACTTTACATATTCACATTAAATCATGCTGGACAGAGACAACCAATATTTATTACAAGAAAGGAAAGAACTGATGTAACTAAAGCAACTTTTGACCTAGACCAGGCAGATTCTCCATGTAAAAAATAAAAATAAAAGGGGTAGGTTGCGCTAAGGAACTTATGAGCGAATCCAAATTATAAAAACATATAAAATATAAAAGAAAAAGGAAAATAGGTAAGAGCTGCCTCTATTACTATCCACCTGGTGGGGTGGAAAATGTTAGATAAAGGAGTGCTATGAATAGATCTGGCGCTATACCTGTGTATCAGAAACTTAATAATGTGCTAAATTAAATTTAAAATTGTTACGTTAATCCGGTGTGTAAGTGTTAGTGTGCAATATATTAGTGTTGGGATAAAGTATAAAATATAAACTGTAGGTGGGAAGTAAAAACTCAAAAATATATGTGTATAAATTGTTAAAAATTTACCAGCATGCTGGCTGGAAAAGTAAAATATTGTCTCAGGTGCGATAAACCTAAATAGGTGATTACCTTATGCACTCTTAATCACATGAATACCTTAAACATGTGAACTACTTAATAAATCAGGTAAAAATTATACATGTAAATATGAACCATAAACATAATACAATTGTGCACAAATGTGACAAATAAAATCTATGCGTGCAATACTAAAATGTACAATAAATCTGTGATAAATATCAAATAAAATCTATGCGTGCAATACTAAAATGTACAATAAATCTGTGATAAATATCAATACCCCACGTGAAACATGCCAAATATTGGGAGTGAAAAAAGAAAAAATGAAAATGGAAATAAATTTAAAAGGAAGTGAATTAAAAATTCCAAAAATAAAATAAAATAAAAATGAAAAATAAAAATGAAAAATAAAATTTTTTTTTAGATATTTGTCCCAAGAAATAAAAATATAAAAATGTATACAAAGAGAAGAAAAAAGGAGTAAAGGAGGAGTTACTCCTTTTTTCTTCTCTTTGTATACATTTTTATATTTTTATTTCTTGGGACAAATATCTAAAAAAAAATTATTTTTCATTTTTATTTTATTTTATTTTTGGAATTTTTAATTCACTTCCTTTTAAATTTATTTCCATTTTCATTTTTTCTTTTTTCACTCCCAATATTTGGCATGTTTCACGTGGGGTATTGATATTTATCACAGATTTATTGTACATTTTAGTATTGCACGCATAGATTTTATTTGATATTTATCACAGATTTATTGTACATTTTAGTATTGCACGCATAGATTTTATTTGTCACATTTGTGCACAATTGTATTATGTTTATGGTTCATATTTACATGTATAATTTTTACCTGATTTATTAAGTAGTTCACATGTTTAAGGTATTCATGTGATTAAGAGTGCATAAGGTAATCACCTATTTAGGTTTATCGCACCTGAGACAATATTTTACTTTTCCAGCCAGCATGCTGGTAAATTTTTAACAATTTATACACATATATTTTTGAGTTTTTACTTCCCACCTACAGTTTATATTTTATACTTTATCCCAACACTAATATATTGCACACTAACACTTACACACCGGATTAACGTAACAATTTTAAATTTAATTTAGCACATTATTAAGTTTCTGATACACAGGTATAGCGCCAGATCTATTCATAGCACTCCTTTATCTAGATTCTCCATGTAATTTTGGCAGAGAGGACAGGACGGACATTCAGCAGGTGACCTGTCAGGAAAGAATCCCATACCATCCCAATACCAATCCGGTATCTTTACATGCTGTTTGCCCGATGTAGAGTGGCGCACTGACACGCCTATGCTATGTGAGTACCCCATAGGGGGGTTTTATGTGATTAATAAACTGTTAAAACCTTATTACACCATCCAGTCCTTTTTTACTCAACCGAGGTATAGTGCTGACGGGTCCAGGAGTTTGGTTAAAACTGCAGAGCCCCAGAGGTGGTTCACAAGCGTGTATTGGCTACGCTTAAGTGCAAAGACACACGCTCAAAGGTGAGCATTTAATACCTAGGGGGGAGCACCTGAATGTGATCACTGTCACTTATCTACACAGAAGTTTCCAAATCACACGGACTTTAGAAGCACTTTTGAATTGAAATAATTGGATGACACATATGCACATAGAAGCACTTTTTATTCATCTATATGTTTTAGTGGATTGAGTCCACTATATGATTTTATGAACACTATATGATTTTATGAACAGTAATTTTGATACAACCAATCACCATATGGATGCACGTTATAGCACTTCATACTAGTGTGATTATTTATTTTAATTTATATGTTCACTTTTAAGTATTCATAACTATTTGTTGCACTATTATCACTTTTTACAGTCACTAGTCACTGGATGTTTCACGGTGTGTGATTTTCTCGCATATTTGCACTTTGGTTATCACATATATATATGTAATGTGAAGAGTTTATTTGAAAGTGCAGCATATATTTATTTATTTTTAATTTTGGCAATTGGCAGCAAGTAGCCTCTAGGAGGTGTGTGCAAAGTGTGGTTCCATTCTTCCAAATGTAGTCTAACAACATATGTTCTGTTCTATGTTTGGAGGAAATCTTCTTCCAGTCAAAAGAAAAAGCACCAAGCGCTTGGTACTTTATGAGAATGGTCTGTCAAACTCCGAGCGTGCCTGACAGACCGCTCTCCGTGCGTATGTTTGGAAACATGCCAGTGATGTCATTATGCCCAACGCTGTGCTCCAGAAGCATCTCAGCCCTCTCCTCTGAACTCCTCTACACACCAGCCGGGGTCCCAGACCCCAGATGAGCAGCGGATTGAGCAGCAGCGTGCACACTAGTTCAGCTGATGTTAAGGAAGCACTCAACTTGCGTTGTGGGGCCGGGACGTGTGGCTGGTCAGAGCTCTCAGCAGACTTGCAGCAGGAACACTTAGCGGGGAGCAGAACTGCAGCAGCAGACACTTGAATGAGGCAGTAAGCCAGGACAGAAGGGTGGTCATAATATTAGCTAGGGTCATCAACAGGCGGCCAAACAGGTACCAAATCAGGAGCAAAGCCATATCAGGAACTAGTGGCAAGACAAAAACAGGATCCGAGATCAGGTCAGGAGTAAGCCGGGTCAGCAACCATGGGAACACACTGGAGGTACACAGGACACAGGGAACAGCTGAAGACCAGTCAGCATTAGAGCACAGGAAGAAGCATTCTTAAATAGTTAATCTGGCGCCAACATACATCGTGTGCGTGTGCATTCTCGATAACCATTCTGTGGAGATTTGTGCATGCATGTGCATTTCTATTAGCCAAACCTCTTTGTGCATGCACATTTTCATTAGCCAAATGGTTGGTTGGTATTCTCTGACAACATCTGAGAATATGTGCATATAACAATCTTTATTTTTAAGAATTCTATTAAGCATTTGTATATAATGTGGGGGATCCATAATTAGGTTTCCTCTTTTTTTTTTTATGTCTTCGTATAAATTATTTTTAATTATGTAATTATGATTTAAACATGAGGGCTTCCAAGCTGTGTTCATTAAGATCCCATTCCTGACAACTTCCCTTCTTTTCCAATTTGCTTGAATAATAGCATTTTTACCTCTTTGCCATATTACCCACTAAAACAACAGTAAACTAAAGTAGTATTATTATATCACCAAGTCACGCTGCTTTTGCCCACATATACTCCACACAGTTTCATTGTGTCTTCATAGACAATAGTTACAATCCTAAAGCTCATCTTCTGTGACTTTGGACAGTCCCAGAAAACTTGGAATGGATGACAGGTAGGTAATTTCCATACTACTTGCTGAAGATACTATGATGTCTGTAATGAAGACCAGAAAAACAGGTTTAGGTTATTTCCAGTTATTTACAGCCTATCTGTAATTTTTTTGTAATAAGAATGTGTGTGTGCGTGTAGAAATATAAATTATATTGGCAGACACTTACATTTTAATAACTTCACAGCATTTAATTATTTAATTAATCTCTATCACTGGCATCTTCTACTTCTCTTAAAAGAAAGCTGTATATAAAATATATAATTTATAGGCAATGTGTGAAATCAGCCTTCTATAGCAGTGTTTTTTCAACCTTTTTTTCAACCAAGGCACCCTTTAAAACCTGGCAGAATCTAGAGACACACCAACCAAAAAATGTAGAAATGTAATGGTTTTTAATTTTATTGGACATTCCCACCCGCTGCTTCTGAAAGCATTTCAGTGGCTCTAGAGCAGTGGTTCTCAACTCCTGTCCTCAGAACCCACTAACAGGCCAGGTTTTATGTATTGAAAATTAAAGGGGAAAAATTGGGGACAATTGGGGCAATTGGGACTTTATATGGAACACATCACTGGGCAGAATAAGTCATCAAGAGATGTGTACTGGATGGTCACGGCCTCGTATAAAGTCCCAACATTTCTTTCTTTTTAAAAAAAAAAAGGTTTTATGTATTACCTTGGGGAGATGCAGACTAGAATACTGCAATCACTGAGCAGCAAATGATATCCCGTCATGTATTTCAGTTGTCTTGCAAACCTGGCCTGTTAGTGGTTCCTGAGGACAGGAGTTGAGAACCACTGGTCTATAGCCTCTTGGAACACTTTCATGAGAAAGCCAGCCGATGGCTGTAAAAAACAATACTGAGGTTTTGGCCGATATCTTCAGCCATAACCCTGGTAAACCATTTCAAAGCCACAGCATATATATACGTATTGCGGTCTTGAAGTGGAAAAAAAAACCCTACGTAACACTTGTTACAATTAGGGCACTTTCACATTGATTCGCTGCAGTTTGGCTGCAACACAGGTGCAGCACAGGATACCCACGGCTTTCATGTGCGTTACCTGCAGTTTCTCATAAACTTCTATTATGTCCTACATTTTTGGTGAGTTTTCTGAAAACATACCAAAAACGAGGGACCTAATAGAAGTATATGGGAAACCACAGAAAGTGCATATGAAAACCACAGGTATCCTGCGCTACACCTGAGCTGCGGCCAAACTGCAGCAGAGCAATGTGCAAGAGGAATACAAAATACAAAGAAGTGCAGAAGAAGTAAAAGAAGTATGGTTACCATTACCAATAATAAAATAATTAAAACCCACATATCTTATGTATATTGCATTAAAAAAAAAGCAATCACCATGGCTGCAATTAGCTTCCCGAGTGCCTGTTGCAGTGGGAAGTGAGATTTAGACAGCGGTCCGGCACCCCTTTAACAAACAGGCTTAACCGAGTGGCCAGTAGTGTTTTATGATCACAGAGCTGCAATAGCTGCCTAAGTTGGGGTCATTTTGCTGAGGCACACCTGGGGACTCTTCACGGCACAGCAGGGTGCTGCGGCACACTGGTTGAGAAACCCTGTTCTATAGAATACCTAGGCAATCTATAAAATTGTCACAGTAACATATATACAAAATACGTTGGCTGCCATTGCTGATCACTAATCAAAAATGTTAAATGTATGTTACCTAACTGCCCTGAGCCAGATTTACCACAAAACACAGTAAACCTGTACCTATAGACAGAAGAGGCCATGAGGCAACGTTTTCATGTGTATTGACAGCATACTTTTTCCCATGCTTGATAAAAAAAAATACAGTGGTCTCATATAAGCTTATTTACATACTCTAACAGTGGCAGTGCATCCATCCACCCCCTCCAGCCACCCCCTCTATGACCAATGGCTAGATTCATGCATAGCATGAATCTATCCATGTCTGTCGCTGCCACCCCCTAGTCTGGCGCCACCTTTTTGCGCACCAGGCATCTGAATTACAGTGGAGGATGGTGTTTTTGAAGCACCTGATTTGAGCCATAGGCTCTAATAGGCATCATAAAAGCTGACCTGCGAGCGCCATGCTTGATGCTCACAGTTCACCCAGGTGTATTTGAACAGCAAATGAGTATTCACTTTCCTAACACTGAACTGCCTATCCGCCAATCAGGTGCTTGGGTCTGTTACCTGTCACCTGATTGGCTGTAACGACAGGCGCTGTGATTGTACGCCTATCGGGTGTCCAATCTCCTATATGAGAGGATGGGAGAAGGCGTATGGAGGACACCACTCGCATGGGGGTCACAGTGGCGGCATTCAATGGCACAAGTGGCAGCAATTGATGGCACAGTGGCAACATTCGATGGGCACAGTGGCAGAATTTGATGGCACGGTGGCAGCATTTGATGGGCACAGTGGCAGCATTTAATGGGCACAGTAGCTGCATTTGATGGGCACAGTGGCTGCTTTTGATGGGCACACTGGCAGTGTTTGATAGCATAGTGGCAGGGTTTGATGGGTACAGTGGCACCATTTGATAGCACAGTGGCTGCGTTTGACGGCCACAGTCACGGCAATTGATGGGCACAGTGGCAGCATTTGATGGGCACAGTGGCTGCAATTGATGGGCACAGTGGCTGTGTTTGATGGCAGAGTGGCTGCGTTTGATGGTACAGTGGCTGCGTTTGATGGGCACAGTGAGGCTGCAATTGATGTGTTTTTTTCCCCTGAATTTTTTCAGTTTGTTTGCGCCCCCCCCCCCCCCCCCCCCCAAAAAAAAAAAAAATCTTGAGCACCAGCCACCACTGTACTCTAATGGCATATTATTCTAAGCCAGATTTGGAACAGTAAAACAAGAAAATCATAGTAGAAAGGTACAGGTTGTGTACATACAATCTCAGTTGATGTAAATCCAGAACTGAAAAAGCTAAAATGAAGTCAGAGCTAGAACTCTGCATTTTTGTCTCATGATTCACAAAGTACTGTAGACACTGTATTAGCATGACAGCCCAGGAACTAGTATCTCCAAAAGGGGAGAGCGACAATGACAAATTTCATACTTTCCAATTACTGGTTCACTTTCAGGTCCTGTAATCATGGACTGGGGGTTGGGAATTGTCACAGGTTGCATTTGATTAGGGCTTTATCATGCGGTAGCTGAAATACAGTGGTTTAGGTTATGTAGGTGACAGAGGCCCTAAGACTGTTTGGGTGCTGAGATGTGCCATCTGCTGTCAACACCAAAGTATACCTGGGGCCGCAATGGAAAAGGTCATCAAAGCTTTCCTGCACATACTATATATGACTTCACAAAGGCTTATAACGAGCACATGACATAACATTGTAACCAGCATAAAGCTAAAAAAAAGTGTAATGACCACCGATATTAGCTTTTATTAATAATAGATTAAAAAGAACAAAAAAAAATTGTATTTCTGTATCAAGTTATTTAATATTTGTTACACATATATAGTACTATATAGATTGGAATTATTTTCATGTTGTTCATCATTTACTTAGTACTGTATCACACACTGTTGAGCTAGAATATATTTCTCATGTACAAAACAAGCTTCATAATTAAGCAGAGTCTTGTCTAAGTCATACGATTCAAGGAATATTATATATTGTAAAGATATTGTTCTTGTGTATCATAGGGGTGACAGAGATGGGACCGTATATATCAAGGCAATCCCTAGAACTCTGCCCTTCCATGCAAGTTCCAGTCTATTCATATAACATCACAGTAGATTATTGGAAATATTTTGTAATTTCTATGACCCCCTTTGTACAATGGCCCTTTTCACACTTGTGGAACCCCATGCCTAAGCTCTGTGGGCGGAGTGAAACACATTGAGGGTGTGGCCTGGTTGGAGTCCGAGCTAAGGCTGTCATAAGCCTTCTTATGGGGTTTTACAGAGATGTGCGACTTCCAGGAATTTTCCTTTGTTCTTTGCCTGAGCCTTCTCCAAAAATCCTCAGCCCCTATAACACACTAGGTTGAGTTTACAAACATATAATATTACAGGAACTTACTGAAGTTAATACATGTTACCCAGTAGAGGTTTCCAAAATTTCTAAACAAAGGGCCAGTTTACTGTCCTTCAGACTTTAGAGGGACCAGACTGTGGCCACTGGGAATATAAATTGTCCTGGGGTCAGTGGGAGTAAACAATGCATCTTTGGTACTAGGGGAAGGAATAGTGCCCCGTCATTCAAGTCAGTGGGAGGAATAGTGCCCCATCGTTGGTATCAGTGGGAGGAATAGTGCCTATTGTTGGTGTCAGTGGGAAGAATAGTGCCCCATTGCTTGGGTCAATGGGAGGAATAATGACCCACTGTTTGTGTCAGTGGGAGGAATAGTGCCCCATCATTGGCATCAATGGGAGAAATAATACCCCATTGTTGACGTCAGTAGCAGGAATAATGCCTTACTGTTGGTGTCAGTGGGAGGAATAGGGTCCTGTATCAGTGGGATAAAAAGTGTCCCAAGAACTGGAAACAGGCAAGCAAAGAGCCTTATCTGGCCCCTAGGCCATAGTTTGGATACCACTTCTCTACACCAAAGAAAACAGGCACCAGATATGGTTGGGAATTAGACAAGCATAACATGGATTAACAAAGGTAATAACACAATTTAGCAGACAACGTGATGGAGTTATCCAGATCAGCATAAACAGTAGCAAAGCCACCTCAAGCACAACAGTGAACAGTAGTAAAGTTTATTCTGGGGTGGGATCCTTTGAGATTTTCTTCTTCTGGCTATTGTTGGGGTCCTTTAGAAGCCTTGGTGCACTCAACAACAGTCCCAGTTAACATGCATGCAGTATAGGTACAGTATAGGTATGGTATAGTCTCGGCACAGGTGTAAGGTAGATGTGGTTCAGATGCAGTAAAAGTTCAGTACAATGCGGTATAGGGTTAGTAAAAGTACAGTCTAGGTTTGGAATAAGTGCAGTATAGAGTGCAGTATGAGTGCAATATGGATTGGGTACACTTGCTCTCCTGCTCTAGGTGGCTCAGTCTCTGTTAGCAATATCAACAATGGGTGAATAGCCCTCTCACCACTTCCCGGAATGCTGAGGTGACCTCGCCCCCTCCGTCTCTCCCAGAAGGCATCCAGTGATCAGCGGTGGGAAGTAGAGGGTGAGTGTCAGGAAGGGCTAGCCAGTACCCGAGATGGCGGCCGAAGAATACGACCTGTGACCTCAGCCCCTGTCAGAACACCTCCGGTGCATCTGCACGCGCCCATGCGCGCAGGTGTGCGCAAGCGCGCACATGTGCACATTGTCAGGAAGGGCATGCCAGTATCCAGGATGAGAATCCAAGACAACCTGTCAGATTACCGGCCGCGCGTGCATCTTTGCGCGCATTAGCGCGAACGCGCACCCTGTAAAAGCTTTTGGCGCCCAACAGGCTATTTAAACTCTGCCAGTGCACAGACTTGGTGTTGTCTGCTCTACAGCATTCCAGTTTGTTCCTGTTGCGTGCATCTTGATACCTGACACCTTGATACCTTGTTCCTGTTACTCGACCCGGCTTGCCTCTGATGATTCCTGCTATCCGCCTGCACCTGACCCGGCTTGTCTGACCACCGCAACTGCCTTCTCCTTCTGCTACCTCGCTGCCAACCCATCACCGACCCAGCTTGTACCCAGACTACTCTTCTGCATCTGCATCCGCTTCTGACGTGTCCACCAGTGTATGACCCGGCCTGCCTATACCATCCCTCTCTTCTGCCTGGAGAATCCTGCTGAGCTACTGTTCCTCCTGCAGCTACTTCGGATTCCATGGTCTGTGACCCATCAGGCACTCCTGCGATTCTTCACTCCTGCGCTCCCTGTCTGCTCTACTGGGGGGCCTCGAGTCAGAGGTGTAAGAGAGGTCATCCGCTGCATATCAATCTCTACCGTCAGGTACGTGACAGTGAGTGGATGCTCTAGTCTCCCTGTGGCAGTGGTGCAAGTGCTGTGATGTGGGCAATGCTGTGCTGCCCCCAGGTGTCCTCTCTCTCAGTGTCAGGCTCAGATCTCTGCTGATATGGTCTCCTGCTAGCAGGTGAATATTTAAACACGTGCTCTCTCTCCAACGCCATACCTCCCAAACGTTCCTGATTTTCCGGGGCCACCCCAGTATGTTATGTATGTCCAGAATCCTGGCGAATTAAGGTTAAGACCTGGAATGGAATAAGTTGACTTGCCCAGCAGGGTCGCACTGCCCCGGCCACCATTTACAACCCACCCGGGGCTTGTGCGGGGTGCCTAGGACAGGGTTTTTCAACTGGGGTGCTGCGGAAAAATTACACACAGCCCGGTACTGACCAATCATTATAGATTTCCACTGTTAATTTCTGATCACATGCTGCATCCTCCTGGCTCTACTCCTCTATGTTCTCTGTATATTTGCCAGCAAAACTGAAAGCTATGCAAGCTGTCAGCCTCCATCTTACCAACCACTAATGTTATCAGTTGCAAAGGACAGGTCGGGCGGCTTGCACAGCTTTAAGTTTTGCCAGCACGCATACAGAGAATGACAGAGGAGGAGGAGACAGCCGGGTGGGTTCCAAATTTGATCTATCCCACTCTTTTGCACACAGAAGTTAACAGTAGAAGTCTATAATGATTGGTCAGTACCGGGCTGCATGTAATTTAGCCGTGGCAAGGGCAAAGAGGGGGGCTTTAGGAAGGTGGGGGATTCGTGTTAGGAGTGGGAATTTTGGAAGGGGATTTGTGCTAGAAGGGGAGGTTTGTGCTGGGGGGGGATTTCAGATTAAGGAAGGGAATTTGTGCTAGGAGGGGGGAATTTGTTCTAGGAGTGGGGATTTTGGAGGCAGGATTTGTACTAGGAGGGGGGATTTGATGGAGTGAGTTGTGCTAGCAGGGGGATTGGGGGAATTTGCAACCTAC
Organism: Lithobates pipiens; assembly: GCF_037356315.1. Taxonomy (NCBI): domain Eukaryota; kingdom Metazoa; phylum Chordata; class Amphibia; order Anura; family Ranidae; genus Lithobates; species Lithobates pipiens. Next base: position 222,498,291 of record NW_027507748.1, on the reverse strand, counting down.
TGAACACTTAAATTTGCCTTGCAAAGTACATTTTAGGGCTTTTTCACACCGGGTGCAGCGCGGTAACATGTACCAAATTCCGCATTTCCCCACACCACACAGAAATGCATAGCATTTTGCAGTTGTGTGTGGGTACTATAAATTCTTAATGGCACCCCCACGCAGTCACCAATTGCATATATGTTTGCGCCCACTAAAATGCATGGTACCACAGAACCATTCATTTGTTTCAAGTTTACTAGTAGTGATTCTGGGGGAGAAGATATGTGCTAGGGGGCACTTTGGGGTTGGAGAGGAGTGGTGCTAGAAGGGATGTTGGATATACCCCTTTCCAAATAAAAGAGATGCTGGCTGCCACAGAGGGGATGACCCCAGGCACCCCTCAAGAGATGTGGTCAGGACCGTTTTTAAGGCAGGGCAAATCATTGTTGTGGGGCCCAAAGCAGCTGCCTCATACTTGCCAATTGTCCCAGTTTAAATTCCCTTATCCCTTGAAGTTTTAGTCCCATGCTGTGTCACGATATCTCAGTGTAAAGTTCTATTGCTGCTGCCCAGCTGTGCCCTTTTGCCATGTACAGATGATTCACCTGCAGACCCTGTGTTTACATGTAAATAACCTGAATTGATATGTAAATAGAGGCGGCATTTATGTGTATATCATGTCCCCCTGAGGTCATATCCACCATCGCTTCTGCTGAATGCTGCCCACTGGGGAGGTAAAGGAACATGCTTGAAAGTCCTGCCTACAACTGTGGTCATTAAGCCTAACATCAGCCTGTTCTGCAAAGGTAAGCAAATTGGGGGTGGAACCTGTTTTCAAAATAACATGGTACCATAGCACCCTTCATTTTGGTGCCATTTTGGTGCCTATGAACAGTCATTGAGTGGTAAGGATATGCAGTAACCTCTAGGAACCAATCAGTGAGAAATAGTGATGGACGAACTTCCGACGGGACGTTTCGCGAACACGGACCGCGAACGCGGCCGATAGTTCGCGAACCGTAACGTTCGTGGCTGGCCCCATTGACTTCAATGGGAGGCGAATTTTGCAAACCTACAGGTCAAATTTACTAGCTGTGCAAACATAGTCCCACCACATGGCCAATGACATAACACATGTATGAGGTGAATCTGGGATCGACAACTACAAGCATTCTTTTTTATATGTGAAATTGTGACAATTCAGGACTGTGGAGCGCATAAAGGCAATGGAGGAGAGGGAAGGTCAGGGTAGGCAAAGAAGAGGGTGCAGGAGATGGTCACCAGCACCGTGATATAGAGCACTGACACCTGCACCGTGATAGAGTCATCTGACACCAGCACCGTGATAGAGAGCACTGACATCAGCAGCATGACATACAGCAATGACACCTGCATCGTGATAGAGTGATCTGACACCAGCACCGTGATAGAGAGCACTGACATCAGCAGCGTGACATACAGCAATGACACCAGCACCGTGATATACAGCACTGACACCTGCACCGTAAGCAGCCCCAGGAGTAAGTCAGCATAGCACAGGGATGGTGGGAGCCCCTCATAATGAGCATAGCACAGGGATGGTGGGAGCCCCTCATAATATGCACAGCAGAGGTACAGCCCCAGGAGTAAGTCAGCATAGCACAGGGATGGTGGGAGCCCCTCATAATAAGCAGCCCCAGGAGGAAGTCAGCATAGCACAGGGATGGTGGAAGCCCCTCATAATGAGCATAGCACAGGGATGGTGGGAGCCCCTCATAATATGCACAGCAGAGGTACAGCCCCAGGAGTAGGTCAGCATAGCACAGGGATGGTGGGAGCCCCTCATAATAAGCAGCCCCAGGAGGAAGTCAGCACAGCACAGGGATGGTGGGACCCCCTCATAATAAGCAGCCCCAGTAGAAATATGACACCGCTCAACCTCTTCAAACAGGAGGGTACGGGCATATAGTACGGTGTGCTTTTTTTGGACAAGGAAGTGAGCCAAATGAAGAAAGAAGGTCTGTGTGCTCGATTAAAAAAATCGTTTATAGACATATACATGGTCTACTGGTCACATGTGTTGAATTCCTCCGAGATCCATGCCTCATTAATTTTTAGAAATGTGAGGTAGTTAACACTGTCGTGAGCTAGGCGAGTACGCTTATCGGTCACGATCCCCCCTGCTGCGCTGAACGTCCTTTCGGACAGGACACTGGACGAGGGGCAAGCCAACAGTTCGATTGCAAATTGGGCAAGCTCTGGCCAGAGGTCAAGCCTGCCCACCCAGTAGTCCAGGGGTTCATCACTCCTCAGAGCGTCCACATCGGCCGTTAACCCGATGTAGTAGGACACCTGACGGTCTAGGCGTTCCCTGATGCTGGATCCGGATGACACCTGACGATGGGTCGGCTGAAAGAATGACCTCATATCAGAAGTCACCAACACATCTTCTTGCAGGCACTGTTGGATTGGTACCCGCAACTCCTTCTCTGGGAGTGGGAATTGCTCCTCTGCCAGCGCACACAAAAGCAGAATGCAGCATTTCTCGAAGCAAGGCCTGGAAGTGCTCCATTCTGACAGCCCTCTGTGACGGCAGTAACATTTCCGCCATTTTGTGTTTGTACCGGGGGTCTAAGTACGTTGCCACCCAGTACTGGTCCTTGACCCTTATGCTTTTTATACGGGGGTCCCTATTAAAACACTGGAGCATGAAGGCCCCCATTTGCACTAAACTGGAAGCGGTGTGGTGGCCTGGCTCCTGCTCATCATCCAGGATAATGTCGTCCTCTTCATTCTCCTCTACCCATCCACGCACAACAACAGGGATCCCAGAAAGGTTTAAAGCATGCTCTTCTTGCTCCTCCTCATCCGCCCCGGCACCATCCTCCTCTGACTCCTCTTCAGACTCCTGTTGTTCACTTGTCTCAGATAGAATAGCCCCCCTGGAATTCATCCAGCATTGCGACTTCCTCATCTTCCCGCTCCTGCTCCTCCACAGCTTGATCAATGACACGACGCAATGCACGCACCATAAAGAAGGCATAAGGTACCATGTCACTGATGGCGCCATGGCTGCGACTGACCAGTTTGGTGATCTCCTCAATTGGCCGCAGAAGTCTGCATGCCTTGCGCATGAGCAGCCACTGGCGCCGTGAAAAAAACCCCAGCTCCCCAGAACCTGTTCTGCCGCAGAGTTCATACAGGTAGATGTTAACTGCACGTTTCTGCTGGAGCAGCCTATCAAGCATATAGAAGGTTGAGTTCCATTGCGTCGGGCAATCGCAAATAAGACGTCTGACCGGCAGATTGTGTCGCCGCTGAATATCAGCAAGGCGAGCCATGGCCGTGTAAGATCTTCTGAAATGGGCCGAGATTTTCCTTGCCTGCCGCAAGATGTCCTGGACCCCAGGGTATTTGACAACGAATCACATCAAGACCAAGTTTAAGACGTGTGCCATGCATGGCACGTGCGTAATTTTGCCCTGTTTCAATGCGCTAAGCAGATTGGCACCGTTGTCACACACCACTTTACCAACTGTCAAATTGAGCGGTGTTAGCCATTGATCTGCCTGTGAACGCAAAGCTGAAAGGAGTGCCGGGCCAGTGTGGCTCTTGGCTTCCAGGCACAACAGACGCAGCACGGCATGGCAACGTCTCAACTGGCATGTCGAATAGGTTCTGGGGAGCTTGGGCAGCGCAGCGGAAGAGACGCTAGCAGCGGAAGAGACGCTAGCAGCGGAAAAGGAGGAGTCAGCCGAGGAGGAGAGGGAGGAGGATGGAGTAGGAGGAGGAGAAGAAGAGCCAGGCCTGCATGCAATCCGTGGCGGTAAAACCAAATCTACACGGGTGCCACGGGTTACATGCTTGACAGCCATCAGAAGGTTCACCCAGTGGGCAGTAAAAGTGATATACCTTCCCTGCCCGTGTTTGCTAGACCACGTGTCTGTGGTCAGATATATCTTGGCACCGACACTGTGTGCCAGAGATATATTCACTTGTTGCTGAACATGGCCATATAGCTCTGGGATGCCCTTTTCTGAGAAATACTTCCTTCCTGGGACCTTCCATTGTGGTGTTCCAATGGCCACAAATTTTCGAAAGGCCTCCGAGTCCACCAGTTTATATGGCAGTAGTTGGCGGGCTATCAGTTCTGACAAGCCAGCCGTCAACCGTTGGGCAAGAGGGTTATCCGGCGTCATCATTTTTTTTACGCTCGAACATTAGGCCCACGGAAGCCTGCCTTTTTGCAGAAAAACGTGAGCTTGGTGTGATGGAAGGTGGAGTGGAGGACAATTGTGAGGAGAGAGGAGAAGGAGAAGTAGAAGACGAGGCTGGACGGTGACAGCCTGGAGTGTGGCTTTGTGTGTTCCGTTGCTCCCACTGGGCTCGGTGATGGCAGCTCATGTGCCTTCTTAAGGAGGTCGTCCCTAGGTGAGTGTTGGGCTTACCGCGACTAATGCGTTGACTGCAAAGATTGCAGATGGCAACACTATTGTCAGTAGCGGACACGTTAAAAAAAGCTCACACTGCGGAGCCATGTGCCGGCGTCCTTGGAGCGCCAGATGTGACCATACATGGTCGAAGACTCGCTCCTGATACATTAGCAGTCTGCTTTGTCCCTCCTGTGCAATGTAAGTTATTCCTGCTTCTCCTCCCTATCTGCTGGTCCATATCTCCCTCTGAACTCCCCTCCTCTTCCTCTCTTGTGGGCACCCACGTGACATCACTAGACACATCATCGACATCACCTTCCCCACCGCTATAAGTAGAGATCTCGGAGTAGGCAGCAACACCGGGGACCAACCTCCTCCTTGGGCTGATCTGGGTACTGTCGTCAGACTGCTGAGTGGCGGTTGTTGCTACCTCCTCTTCCTGATCCAATGCCAAGAGTGGTGGTGGTGGTGGTGGTGGTGTTGGTGGTAGTGTCTTTGGGGGTGCACATAGCAGAGAGTGTAGAAGAGGGTGCAGATCGAGAGGATGAGGAGGGTGCAGAAGAGTAAGGCTGAGTGAGCCAGTCAACCAATTCTGGTGCTTCCTTTGACGTAATCGCACGCACGTTCTGCAATTTCCCCCTTTGGCTCAAGCCTGTTGCTCCTGCCCTACCCCTACCACCCCTGCGGAAGGGCCTGCCTCTTCCTCTGCCTGTCATTTTTTAAATGACCCTGTGACAAAACTCTCAGTCCCTATACTGATAAAGGACTGCTGCAGAATAGGGCAGCAGTCAGCAGTAGTGCACCTCAACCCTATATATTGTGGACGTATACCAGTCCTTAAGGATTAGCAGACTGTACCTCACTCAACCCTATATACTGTAGTACACTATACCTTACCAGTCCTTATAAGGACCTTTGTGGAACTAGTAGGTTGTGATTAGCAGATTGTACCTCAGTCCCTATACTGATAAAGGACTGCTGCAGAATTGGGCAGCAGTCAGCAGTTGTGCACCTCAACCCTATATATTGTGGACCTATACCAGTCCTTAAGGATTAGCAGACTGTACCTCACTCAACCCTATATACTGTAGTACACTATACCTTACCAGTCCTTATAAGGACCTTTGTGGAACTAGTAGGTTGTGATTAGCAGACTGTACCTCAGTCCCTATACTGATAAAGGACTGCTGCAGAATAGGGCAGCAGTCAGCAGTAGTGCACCTCAACCCTATATATTGTGGACCTATACCAGTCCTTAAAGTGGTTGTAAACCCTTACAAACCACTTTGACCTACAGGTAAGCCTAGATTAAGGCTTACCTGTAGGTCCAAGCAATATCTCCTAAACCTATATGGTTTAAGAGATATTTGCCCGAAAACAGGCACCGGCGCGCAGGCGCACTGAGCGCGGCATTTCCAAGAATGGAGATGCCGCGCGTGTCGACTCCCGTGCGCATTTGCGCGGGAGTGACGTCATCGCGGCTTCGCCGAATGACAGCGGCGGAGCTGCGAGACACCACCAAGATGGATGCGGCGGACTACAGGGGACAGCGGCGACTTCGCTGGCTCCTGTGTCAGGTAAGTGACACATAATGGGCTACTATGCGATGCATAGTAGTCCATTATGCTTTGCCTTTGCAGGGAATGAAAGAGGAAGTAAACTCATCAGGGTTTACTTCCTCTTTAAGGATTAGCAGACTGTACCTCACTCAACCCTATATACTCTAGTACGCTATACCTTACCAGTCCTTAGAAGGACCTTTGTGCAACTAGTAGGTTGTGATTAGCAGACTGTACCTCAGTCCCTATACTCATAAAGGACTACTGCAGCAGAAGGGCAGCAGTCAAGTATAATATTCTTTCTATATTTGGAAGAAAGAATATTATACGTGTACAAGCCTATTACCATACCAGTCCTGAAAAGAACCTTTGTGGACCTAATAGTAACAGCTATTGATTAAACTGACTGTCCCTCACTGCCACACACAGCTTCCTGTCTGCCCCTATTTAAACTGACAAAACACAGGCTGCTGCAACAATAACTTGAATAGCACTCAAAACTATATCCTGTACTACTTTACCATACCAGTCCTGAAAAGGACTTTTGTGGACCTAAGAGTAACAGCTAATGATTAAACTGACTGTCCCTGCTGCACTCAGTGTTCAGTCCCTCTCTCTACACTGACAGAAGACAGGCTGCTGCAACAATGACTTGAATAGCAGTGCCTCAAACCTATATCCTGAACTACACCTAACACCTATACCATACCAGTCCTTAAAAGAACTTTTGTGGACCTAATAGCTAGCGATTTGGGTCACTGCAGTCTCTCCCTGCTCCACACAGCAACCTCTTCCTATAGTGACATACGAAAGAATGTAAAATGGCCGCCGGATCGGGTCTATTTATAAGTTAGGGGGAATGTCCAAGTGTCCATGTGCTGTAATGTCTCAATTGGCTGTCCTGTACCACATGATGGATGTGTCATCATAGGTCAAAGTTCTTTTACACAGTAAACACGGAAGTCCGCCGGGCGAACAGCGGCAATAGTCCGACGATCGGGCGGACCGCGAACAGCCGAAATTCGCCGCGAAACGACCGCCGGGTGAACCGTTTGGCCATCCCTAGTGAGAAATAATAATGTGCAGTAACCTCTAACAACCCATCAGTGAGTAGTATTGATGTATAGTAATCTCTAGCAACCAATCAACAAGCAGAAGTCATGAGCTGTAACCTCTAGAAAATAAACATTGAGACAAAATGTGTGCTGTAACCTCTAGCAGCCAGTCAGTGAGCGGTAATGATACACTGTAACCTTTGGCAACCAATCGTAATTGCTGCCTGATCTGATTCAGTAAATTGATTTTGCGTCTAGCTGTTATTTATTGTAGGTCTCAGAGCATGTGGAGAGTGAAATTGCATGGAGGGGGAGGGGGGGGCAAGAAAATGTTTGCCCAGGGTCCAGTCAATATTAAAGGCGGCCCTGGATGTGGTACAATTGCCCCAGGTGCCCAAACTAGTGCCCCGCTGCCAGGCAAGTTAGCAGAGCCAAGTGCTGCAACTTGTTCTGGCACTGGGCTCCAGGACACAGGGCCGGTTCACACCATGATACACACAGGAACGTACTATGTGTTCTCTGTGATTCACATGGGACTTGGGTGCAGTGCAGATTAAGGGATTGGGTAAGTATAAGGGGGTGCTGGGGGGGGGGAGCTGCATGCAGAAGGTTTTTTACCCTAATGCAGAGAATGCATTAAGATAAAAAAGAACTCTGCCGTTAGAACCATTTTAATACAGCACACATTAATGCATGCCATAAAGTGCATTAATATGTGTGCATTAACACACTGCAATGCAAAGCTTGAGTGTGAATGGGCCCTGACTGTTTCCCCGGCACATTCAATTTCTGCCTAACCCATGCCAGTTGTCACTGAGGGTAGCCCCTTTTCTTAAAAGTTCCTTCACTGCCTAGATGTTTATATTGTAGCAAGGAGGCTGATCAACCTTTCTGAAATCAGCTAAGTGAAAAACCTTTCTGAAATCAGCTAAGTGAAAAAATACCCAAAATGCTGCATGCTGTCAGTTTCTTATCCCCCATTATCAGTCATAGCTCAGGTTCCAACACCTTCAGTACACGTCGTGTTTTGAAAGTACTAATTTTTAACCACACTTAAGCACTTGTAGCCAAAATGATGTGCATGTACATAATTGATTTTAAGTGGTTACACTGGGGTTATTGCTGCAGTTGTCAGCCATAACCCTGGTATTGTTTTTTAGAGTCGGCAAAGCTCTACAAAGTAAAAGCAATCCTAGCAGCTAATTAGCTGCTGGATTGCTTTTACAGGCAGTGGAAGGGCCCCCCCCCCCCTCCCAGTGCCCTCTGGTGCCTCTACCGTCGGGCAAGAGCCCAGCTTCCAATCTGTCATTTGTGCAGGCTTACAATAGAGGTGACCGGAGACCGGATTGTTTCTGATCACCTCTATGGTCTAGCAGATCATTTATTTTTTTCTGACATGTGTTATACCTTTCACTTGTGTAGCAAGGTCTTCTACCTCTTTTGGTCTAATGAGAACCTCCAAGGCCAAAGATAGCTGACATCCTTCAATATGTGGTGGGTTGTGAGGCATAGTAGGTGCAAAGATGGTGAAAGTCATTGGGTGCCAGATACTTCTTGGATCTAAAAGAGGTTTTATTTCTTTTGACAGTCCTTGTTATATATTTTTGTGAGAAAACCACTTCTGCACGTGCAGGATTGCTGTCTCCTATGGTAACAGTTAGTTAACAGTTCCTAACTCAACATAGCAGTCCTTTCAGCTCTTTTCAGCTCCACTACAGCTGCTACTTGTAGTTCTTCAATTATGAGCTCCTGGTCTCTCATCAGACCCACTGATTCACTGACTATGAATCCCTTGAGCTCCTCCAAGGTTGGCGGTGGTATTCCCTCAAACGTCTCTGCTGGGTCCCTAGCTTGGCACTCCAGATACTCCTCAAGCTTCACCCCTGCTAACCGGCTCGGTCCCTGGCTTGACACACAAGGCTGCTCTGCAAGCTGGAAGGGTCCCTGACCTGATCACCGCCTGAAGTTTCCTGATTCTCCATCATGCCCTTTGGTGCCCTTTGGTAAGAATATGGTTCTGGTACTTGCTTCAGTTACTCACTGTGGTCCCAGGTAAAGGCAAATGGTCTCTTTGTGGTGACAGCTCTGACCACTGATGGGTTCACCGGCCGAGAAAACCGTCACTTTTGATTGGACTACAAGCTGCAGTCCCAACCCTGCACTGGCCTCTTACTTCTGGATAGGCCCTCACACAGCTTGGCAGCCAAATGCCCCCAGGATAGCCCAATTTCCAGACTAGCAGCCCAGGGCAGGCGACACACATCCACCCAGACGGCAGTCCGGGTGGCACAGAACAGAGATCACTTGACTTCACCCGAATATATAGGCTCTCCCAGCAGGCCAAGGGATTAAAGAAAACCTGACCCATAACCTGACCTTGGGTTGCTCTTCTCATATCTAGTACCACCAAGTGCCCAGCCACCTAGTGGTAGAAGAGAAAAATACAACAAGGTCAAACTTAGGGAGAAATCAATGGATCTGTAACAATTTAACTTTGGTAGCTACCCCTGCTAAGGAATTTGGTGAGGAGCTCCCTGACTAAACCCCAGGGCGCTACACTTGGATGTTACAATTTGCACTGAGTTAAAGCTGGGTAAAACAAAAACTGTGTCTTCATTTCAGGCAAAGCAACAAAATGTGATTATTTTTAAAGGGGGGGGGGGGGGATTATTTTCTATAACCATTGTATATATATATATATATACACACATATATATACACAGTTGTGTTAGGTAGGTTAAAATGGCAATTAATGGTTCATTTCTGAGGCTATTTAAATTGCAATTAGTGTCTGTGAATAGTCAATGAGTTTGTTAGCTCTTGCATGGATGCACTGAGCAGGCTAGATACTGAGCTAAGGGGAAAAGAAAAGAACTGTCAATATATCTGCATAACATCAAAAAGGAACTTTAGAAGGATGGAAAAGGATATAAAAAGATATCCAAAACCTTGAACACACCAATCAGTACTGTTCAATCACTCATTAAAAAATGCAAATTTTGGGGATCTCTTGATAGGACTCCTACACATCAATGTATTGTTGGCCCCTGGCTAAGCACTTCTTGTTTTATTGAAAACAGCAGGAACACAGAGACAGAAAATTACATCATAATCATGTAGTCCCACTAGGAAAAACACGACATTTTACACTACACTACATGTTACAATCAATACTATAACTAGTGGAAGAAGTGATCACGGTATTATGTTTATTATGTATAGCGCTGGCTCCTGACAAGCAGTTGCTATGGTTTTTTGAAAAGTTCATTTGTACCAGTCCAGCTGGGTTGCACTGGGTTCTCCTTGAGCGCAGGTGTCGCTGTCACCGCTGGCAAGAGTAGAAACGCAGTCTAGCTGGGTGCATTGAATGCCACTAGTTCTCTCGGAACCAGCCCAGTGGGAGTGTTTTCCTGCTGTGCATTCTGGGGGGTGGTATTTAAGGTACGGATGCCACATGGTTCGGGGTTCCGGCTTTTTGTTTTCTGTCTGTTCGGTTCTGTATATATATATATATATATATATTTTTTTTTTTTTTTGGACTATTTTCTCAGTTTGCATTTGTTTTACAATATTTTATCCCTGACTGACTGGTTGACTTTTTTTGTGTTAGGTTATCCATTTTTCCATTTCAGGTCGCTGTGATTATATTATTCCAGAAGTGAAATAGTGTGAAATACTTCTATGATTACGGAATCACACTGTTCCCTTCAGGAATTACCCAGTTTAGTTCCTCGCCCCAGGTCACTTAGGATATTTTTAGGTGCCTATTGGGGGTGTTTATATTGGGGGGGGGGGAGGGATCTACCTAACTGCATGATTCACCCTTTTTACAATTTTTTAATCATTGATCTATTTTTTGGGGAATTGTTTCCATGGGAGGTTTTACCCTTGGGGATCCTTGTCTGGTATTTTATCAGGGAGTGTGGATATTTATGTTGGTATATAATATATTTTTGTAATTTTGCTTTCTTCTTAGCGAATAAATATTTGTAGAGTAACTCTTTAGGGTGTGCGTTTATATCATTCCGTTTTTTATTTTCTTTTGTTTTTTTACTTCATTATTTTGATTACACCCCCCGCAATTTGTGCGGTGAGTACTATGATTTTTGCTGTTATAGGCAGGATTCCCATTTGTTCATATTTTGTTGCATAAAAGGGGTGTTTTACCTGCCACATACAGGGCAGCTCTCTGTACATATCAATGAATTGGGGGAGGAAGTTGTGATCATTGAATCAATCCATTTTATCTGCAAGACACAACACAAGACAAACCTTAGGCTGGGTTCACACTGCTGCGATGCGGGAACGCTGCGAATCTACTGCGGGTTCCCGCATCGCATGCCTCCCGGCGGCAGTTCACACTGTCCTATGCGAACTTCTGGGAGTGTCAGTGAAACGTTAATGACACCCCCAGATCAGTTTGCATATCGCAGTGCGATCTGCAAACTCGGAAAGGAATCGGATCGCATGGTGTGAACACCCATGCGATTCGATCCCGCTGCGGACCAAAAAAAGGGTCCTGTGTGAGTTTGGGCTGGATGCGATGCGAATTCAGCCATACTATCTGTATGGCTGAAATCGTATCGCACAGAGATCGCATGTGATTTGCACTGCAGTGCGGTGCGAATCACATCCGATCTCGTATACCGCAGCAGTGTGAACCCAGCCTTAATGTCAGGCTAAACTCTCATAATCTTGTCCCAATATAGGTCTCAATCTATAAGCAGTATAGACCACTGATGCCCCAAGTTCAAATTGTACCTTCGTTATCACGATCGGCGCTTACGCTACTCCGTCCTCCGCTCACAGATCGTACATATGATGCAAGCGTGTCACGCTTTATATACACTGCGCATGCAAGAAACTCCGCCCACCCTTGACTTTCTTTCTAGTGTTTTCCCCGCCCCCTTCTCTTTCAGCACAGTGGGAGAGCACATGGCGAAGAAAGAGCAGGTGCATGCAGAGGAGAGCAGCAACAAGGAGGATGATGAAAGCTTGGAGCCATAAACGTCCCAATCCTGGAGGAGATTTAAGGCCTCAAATATGTCCTTTGTAGAGATGGCGGAGATAGTGGACATCTTGAAGAGGGCCGATTATGACGGGAAGCATGGACCTTACCCAAACCCAAATGTGAGAAAGGCCAAGATCATGGCTAAAGTTGTGAAAAGTCTGCAAAATAAATTTTGGGGTATGGTGATCCAAGGATCAACTGAGGAAACAATGGTCAGACCTCAAATTGAGCGAGCAGGATCAGTACAGAAGAATCAAGAGAGTGCTGCAAAAAAGTATTTTGTCTTCATGACCCCGAGTTGGGGGGTGGCACAATGTGGACATGTTTCCCATAAAATGCCTCTTGGCATTTGGGAGTTGGGAAAGTCCCACTACTGGGCAAATTGGGAAGCCACAGTCTGCCATTCCTGTGGCGTTGAAGGAAACTGTGGAGTGAAAGAAGAAAAAAATAAATTAGTACTTTTGCACATAACATTGCAAGCAGATTAAACACAAACATTCTTGGCCAACATATGTATAAAACATTTATTTTATGGAGTATTTAAAGACAAAAATCTAAGGTCCACTTATCAGATTCCTCACCCCATCCGATGACCCATTGTAAAGATTTTAGGGTGGGGGGAGATGTTTTGGACAGCTAACCCTCTCCACTTCATTGAGAGCTAAATGCATAAATAATGCCTTTTACTTTGGCCAGCCCCTCCTTATTACACTATTGGCAGCCCACTGGACAGGTAAGAAGTGTCATAATACAAAAATAGGAATACACACTGTACGAATTAAAGCACATTTTTACATTCTGCAATTACCTATCAAGATAATAGAAGAACAAAACTTTAAACAGTACCATTTGAAAGTATTCAGGCAGGTCCTTTCAATACATACTTTGGTGAATTCATCCATAAATATGAACACAAAGGAGGTAGGTATAGTGTGTATGGGTTTGGCAAAGTCAGCGGTAGACTTAGTGGTTGGGGGGGAGGGATGGTTCCAAATGAGTTTGGGCCCCCCCCAAAAAAGCCTCTTGCACTCTGCCTGAATTTAAGGACAAAAATAAAATGTGTACAAATTTTAGGGGGTGTTTAGGGTAAAGCACTACTATGGAGCTGACAAAATACATTGTTAAGTGACTAGCCTTGGTGTGTATGGGCCCAGGATACAATGCTGGGGAGGTTAATGAAGGCAAATATGCATGGAGGACAAAAAGGAAGCATTAAAAAGTTCCAGCATGCATGAGGATAAAAAAGGACATTCACAGCGTATTACAATCATGGTAATTAGAGAATGATGAAAGAAATACAATACATTAGCAAACATTAAATACATAGAATGTGATGTTAAAGGATAAAACTTACCCCAATATAGTCTTTCTGTGGGACCTATATGATGGCAGAATAGGTCTCTGGATTAATGATTCCCAGCAGAGCCTGGGGGGAGATGCCTGTCGAGAACTCGATGTCCTGCAGACTTCTACCCGTTGCCAAGTACCGCAAGGGGGCGACTAGCCTTTGCTCGGGAGTGATGGCTTGCCACATGCAGGTGTCCTGCTTCATAATATAAGGGGACGGCAAAGCCAACAAATGGTGAAAAACGGGGTCCATTCTCACGGATCTCCCGCAACAAAGGCATGTGCTAGAAATGGCTTCAAAACGGTCAGCTGGCCACAACGAGCAGAACACACTGAAAATCAGAAAGGCCTGAGAAGAGCGAGCTGAAAATCAGAAAGGCCTGAGAAGAGCGAGCTGAAAATCAGAAACAAGTGGACAAGAACGCACTGTAAGTCAAATAGGTACTAGAAATAGCACTCACTGAACACCAGATGCGAACTGACTACACGCACTGAAAACCAGATACAAACCCACATGCACAAACTGAACAGCAGTAACGATCGGAAAAGCACAAGACTGAAAAGCGCGAATCGTCTCTCACCAAACTTCTACTAACACGAGATTAGCAGAAGGAGCAAAAAGGGTGGCGCACTGGCTATTGAACTTCCTTTCTCTAGTCCCGTCATACGTGTTGTACGTCAGCGCGCTCTTGCCGAACGGAATTTACGAAAACATTTGTGCTACCGTGCGTATGCAAGACAAGTTTCAGCCAACACTGGTTTGGCTGTCGGAAATTCCGATCGTCTGTACGCGGCATTAGAGTATGTATGACTTCTAGGTTGGTGGTGAAAAATTCCTAGTAAACAAATGTATGAATAGGTTTAGTGGCTTAATTCTATATTTAAAGTGACTTGTGCTAATGTGTTACATCCTCTGCAGGGTATAACACCAAGGAGTATGAATGCCTTAAAATTTAGTGATCATGTGTGCCAATAAAGTAAATAATGTCCCAATGGACCAATATGTGAATAAGTGTAACGTCTATAATTAAAATAAAAATGAAATTTTTTTAATTTTGTGCTACCGTGTTACACCCTCTGCGGAGAACAACACTAAACCCATGTGAATGCCTTTAGTAGCATAAAAGGCCCATCCAAACAAAATACGTAAAAATGATATGACAACTGTAACCTATTTTTAAAGTTCCTGGTGCTGGTGTGTTACACCCTCTGCAGGGTGCACCCTATAATGTGTGGCTACCTTCAAAGCCACACATGGCTGGTCGGGACCCCCGTGAGTCCGGTCGCGGGACATGCGGACTCGATCGCCGCAGGCATCCCCGCGATCGTCTCACGGAGCGGCCGAATGGAGGAAATGCAGAGTAAACAGCATTTCTCCATTCTGCCTAGCAACTAGTGACGCTGATCTCTGCTCCATGTGATTGGAGCAGAGATCAGTGTTCACTAAATGAAAGTCCAACCCCCCCACAGTTAGTAACACACCCCTAGGAACACTTAACCCCTACATTGCCACCCACTGGTTAACCCCTTCACTGCCAGTGTCATTTACACAGGAATCACTGCTTTTATATAGCAGTGATTACTGTATAAATGACAATGGTCCCAAAAATGTGTCAAAAATCTCTGATGGGTCCCCCACAATGTCGCAGTCACAATAAAAATCGCTGATCGCCGCCATTACTAGTAAAAAAAAAAATAATAAAAAATTATTAATAAAAATGCTATAAAACTATCCCTATTTTGTAAACGCTATAACTTTTGCACAAACCAATCAATAATCTCTTATTGCGATTTTTTTTACCAAAAATATGTAGAAGAATACGTATCGGCCTAAACTGAGGGGAAAAAATGTTTTTTTATATATTTTTGGGGGATATTTATTATAACAAAAAGTAAAAAATAATGCGTTTTTTTCAAAATTGTCGCTCTATATTTGTTTATAGCGCAAAAAATAAAAACCGCAGGGGTGATCAAATACCACCAAAAGAAAGCTCTATTTGTGGGAAAAAAAGGACGTCAATTTTGTTTGGGAGCCACGTCGCACGACCGCGCAATTGTCAGTTAAAGCGACGCAGTGCCGAATTGCAAAAAGTGGTCTGGTCTTTGACCAGCAAATTGGTCCGGTCTGAAAGTGGTTAAATATTTACATTAAAAATTCACTTTAAATATTTACCTTAAAAATTCACTTTAAAAATTCACTCTGTAAATTACCTTATATATCACTGGTTAATTGGTTTATTTTGCACTATTCCATAGCGCAATCTCTTTTATTATATTTTTTTACCTAGAAAACATACATACTCTAATCACATACACACAGCTGGAATTTCCGATGGAAATAGTCTGATGGGAGCTTTTCATCAGATTTTCCGACCGTGTGTATGCCCATCGGTCTTTTTCTGTCAGCATTTCCGACGGTCTTTAGATTGAGAGCCTGTTCTTAATTTTTCCGATGGAAAAACTTTCTATCGGATTTTTTGATCATGTTTATGCAATTCCGACACGCACAATTCTGACACATGCAGAAACAATTCGACGCATGCTCAGAAGCATTAAACTTCCCTTTTATAGTGCAGTTGAACATGTTGTATGTCGCGGTGTTATTGACCATTGGAATTTGGTGTGACCGTGTGTAGACAGTTTGAGCAAAATTCCGTCGGAATTCCGACAGGAAAACCATCAGAGCTTTTTCCGACTAGAATTCTGATCGTGTGTATGCGGCATAAGTGTTGCACTCTGCAGAGGTTGTAATACATTAGCACTAGCTACTTCAATTATATTCACATATTGGCTTCAAAAAAGTTTTTAAGCACTTTATTCACTTTTAATAATATGTATATACTTGTATTCAAGTCTCTCTAAGTGGAACAGCGCCACAGTCACATCTTCTCTAAATGAATTGAATTGTACTCCGCTCCGCTCACTCTGGTGGTAGTATTTTTGTAGGGGCAGCAGTTCCTTTTAAGTCTCCATCTGCCTGTACTTTCCCTTGTGCGGAATCACACACAACTCTTTCAGAGAATAATAATGGTCCAAGGAGGATTCCTACAGAATGAGGAAGCGGAGAGGATGAGATGTTAAAGTGATAATGGAGAAGCATTTATATAGGTAGTACATATAGTTTGGTGTAGAGGCCAAATAATTAAATTTGAATCTCATCTGACCACCTTAACCCCGGACCATTTTGCTGGCCAAACACCAGACCACTTTTTGCGATTCGGCACTGCGTCGCTTTAACTGACAATTGCGCGGTCATGCGACATGGCTCCCAAACAAAATTGACGTCTTTTTTTGCCACAAATAGAGCTTTCTTTTGGTGGTATTTGATCACCCCTGCGGATTTTATTTTTTGCGCTATAAACAAAAATAGAGCGACAATTTTGAAAAAAACTCTCAGTTTTTCCCTCAGTTTAGGCCGATATGTATTCTTCTACATATTTTTGGTAAAAAAATTGCAATAAGCGATTATTGATTGGTTTGCGCAAAAGTTATAGCGTTTACAAAATAGGGGATAGTTTTATGGCATTTTTATAAAAAAAATTTACTAGTAATGGCGGCGATCGGCGATTTTTATTTTTTTTCCCAAAATGTTTTTTATTGAGTTATCAATAGACATAGATACATACGTCAAATAGCAAATAACTTTTGCAAAGGTGAGTTGTTGTACAAGTGTTTAGACAGCAAATAGTCATTCTAAAAAAAAAACATCAACAACATGAAATCTTCAATAGCCTAATTGGCACGTATGACACAATCGTGTCTGTAGAGAAGGAAGAGTAAAGGGCTATATTTATAACATATTCATTAAGTCCAATATATTTGGAGTAAAAGTTGTATTTTTAAATTCGGAGATTGCGAAAAAATCGTCTACTGACAGGTACTCCACTGAAGTATAATGTGGGAGGATGGCGGAAGGGGGATGAATTCCCCATTTCCATATCTATGCCTTGGGCACAACCACCAGATGTGGAGTAAGGTACCACGGTGTTGGTGACATCTCCAGCAGACATCAGGTGTTGAGGGGTTCCATTTATGTAGTAAAGTCGGTGTCCGATACCAACGGGATTGTATTTTATACCCATTTTCTTGGGCCGAGACATTCAACGTACCTTTGTGTATGTTAAGAGATATGTTTTCCCATTCTTCAGCTGTGAATGATACAGTGGTGTGAAAAAGTGTTTGCCCCCTTCCTCATTTCCTGTTCCTTTGCATGTTTGTCACACTTAAGTGTTTCGGAACATCAAACCAATTTAAACAATAGTCAAGGACAACACAAGTAAACACAAAATGCAATTTGTAAATGAAGGTGTTTATTATTAAAGGTGAAAAAAAATCCAAACCATCATGGCCCTGTGTGAAAAAGTGATTGCCCCCCTTGTTAAAACATACTATAACTGTGGTTGTCCACACCTGAGTTCAATTTCTCTAGCCACACCCAGGCCTGATTATTGCCACACCTGTTCACAATCAAGGCATCACTTAAATAGGAGCTGCTTGACACAGTAAGGTCCACCAGAAGATCCTTAAAAGCTACACATCATGCCGAGACCCAAAGAAATTCAGGAACAATTGAGAAAGAAAGTAATTGAGATCTATCAGTCTGGAAAGGGTTATAAAGCCATTTCCAAAGCTTTGGGAATCCAGCGAACCACAGTGAGAGCCATTATCCACAAATGGCGAAGACATGGAACAGTGGTGAACCTTCCCAGGAGTGGCCGCCCGCCCAAAATTACCCCAAGAGCACAGCGATGACTCATCCAAGAGGTCACAAAAGACCCCACAACAACGTCCAAGGAACTGCAGGCCTCACTTGCCTCAGTTAAGGTCAGCGTTCATGCCTCCACCATCAGGAAAAGACTGGGCAAAAATGGCCTGCATGGCAGAGTTCCAAGGAGAAAACCACTGCTGAGCAAAAAGAACATCAAAGCTGGTCTCAATTTCTCCACAACACATCTTGATGATCCCCATGACTTTTGGGACAACATTCTGTGGACCGATGAGACAAAAGTGGAACTCTTTGGAAGGTGTGTGTCCAAGTATATCTGGCGTAGAAGGAACACTGCATTTCATAAAAAGAACATTATACCAACAGTAAAATATGGTGGTGGTAGTGTGATGGTCTGGGGCTGTTTTGCTGCTTCAGGACCTGGAAGACTTGCCGTGATAAAAGGAACTATGAATTCTGCTGTCTACCAAGAGATCCTGAAGGAGAATGTCCGACCATCTGTTCGTGTACTCAAGCTGAAACGAACTTGGGTTCTGCAGCAGGACAATGATCCTAAACACACCAGCAAGTCCACCACCGAATGACTGAAGAAAAACAAAATGAAGACTTTGGAGTGGCCTAGCCAAAGTCCTGACATGAATCCTATTGAGATGTTGTGGTATGACCTTAAAAAAGCCGTTCATGCTCGAAAACCCTCTAATGTAACTGAATTAGGACAATTCTGCAAAGATGAGTGGGCCAAAATTCCTCCAGGACGCTGTAAAAGCCTCATTGCACGTTATCGCAAACGCTTGGTTGCAGTTGTTGCTGCTAAGGGTGGCCCAACCAGTTATTAGGTTTAGGGGGCAATCACTTTTTCACACAGGGCCATGATGGTTTGGATTTTTTTTCACCTTTAATAATAAACACCTTCATTTACAAATTGCATTTTGTGTTTACTTGTGTTGTCCTTGACTATTGTTTAAATTGGTTTGATGTTCCGAAACACTTAAGTGTGACAAACATGCAAAGGAACAGGAAATGAGGAAGGGGGCAAACACTTTTTCACACCACTGTATGTCTAAATCTCTTTCCCAGGCTCTGCATGCTAGGGAGCTCGTAGGGGAGCACTCTTGAAATAAGAGCAAGTGTGTCTGGGAGACAAGATGGGTCTGAGGTGTAGTGGATGAACATAATGTTTCAAAGGGGGTCAGTGGTCTGGAGCAGTCAGCCTGTTTTCCCATCGTTTGTATGAAGTGAGATATCTGTTGGAATGTCCATTCAGGTATGGGAGGTCTCTGCCAATTCTTAGCTATTTGGGCTGCCATTTGTAACCTACCATTTGTATAAAAATGTTTCAGTAGGATTTGATCCTGTGACCAGTTTCTTTCAAGGAAATTTTTGTGCATCCCCGGAGGGAAGGCTGGGTTCATTTTCAATGGTGTTAATGGTCCAGGGGTGGAAGATATGAGGTTCTGTGTGCACGTATTGTAAAAGCATTTTAGTGTCGGTGCGATAAGCGGATGGGACTTGAGTGTCTTGGGGAAGTGATTGGGTGTTATCCGGGGCATCAGTCTGAGTGGCAAATCTGTGAATGAGGCTTCTAGGTTTACCCAATCTTTGAGGGACGCATGTATATTCCAATCAATGATCCGGGTTAGTTGTGTTGCTTTGTAGTAATTTAAAAGATCTGGGAAACCTATGCCACCAAGGTGTTTAGGTAGGGAGAGTTGAGAATGTCCAATTCTGGGTCTCTGAGCACCCGAGAGAAATTTGGTGCATAAACTTTTGTAGGAATTAAAGAAGGCTGGCGGAATTTTAATCGGTACTGTCTGTAAGACATAAAGCATTCGTGGTAGGACATTCATCTTTAAGATAGCGGCCCTACCAAACCAGGAAAATATTGGTTTGTTCCATTGTTGTAGATCTGAGGTTATTTTGTTTAGTATGGTTGGGTAGTTCTGTGCGTATATGTCTTTTAAGTTAGTCGTAATCTGTATACCTAAATACGTAATCGCCCCATTTGTCCACTGAAAGGGGAAATTGGCTATGCATTGTTCTACTGATTCTCGGGGAAGGGAAATATTGAGGGCGTAAGAATTATCAAAATTTATTTTAAGATTTGACATTGAGTTAAAATTTTGAAATTCTTTCAAGAGGGTCGGGAGCGTTGTGATTGTGTTTGTAAGGAACAGCAAAATATCATCTGCGAAAGACGCAAGTTTATATTCCTTAACAGCTGTCTGGACTCCTTTTATGTCAGGATTTTGCCTCAGGCTATTCAGGAATGGTTCAAGGGTAAGGATAAAGAGAATCGGAGACAGAGGGCAGCCTTGTCTGGTTCTGTTCCTTATGGAGAAGGCACTCGACAGGGTATTATTTACTCTAATTTTCGCTGACGGATTGTAGTATAGGGACTGTATGAAATGTAAGAGCTGCGGTCCCAGTCCAATGGTTTGCAATACAAGTTGCATGTAATCCCATGCTACCCTGTCGAACGCCTTCTCCACGTCGAGTGAGAGAAAGAAGCCCTTTTGATTGGTGTTTGTCATGAGGTGGTGTAAGTTGATAGCTTTGATCGTGTTGTCCCTGGCTTCTCGGCCAGGGACAAACCCGACTTGGTCTTGTGAGATGATGTTGGGAAGAAGCGGGAGGAGTCTGTTGGCTAGGATTTTGGAAAATAATTTGATGTCCACGTTCAATAATGATATTGGCCGATAATTTGCAGCCTGGGTCGGGTCTTTATTACTTTTCGGTATCACCACTATATGGGCTTCTAGCATGTCTGGAAGCAGGGGGTTAGTGTCAGAAATGGAATTAAAAGCTTTTTGGAAAGGGATATGCAGGGTGTCTGTGAAGGTCTTATAATAGACAGCTGGCAGTCTGTCTGGGCCTGGACTTTTGCCGTTTTTGGTTTGTTTAAGAGCCCTATCCCATTCCAGTTGGGTGATAGGACCTTCTAGTTCGGTCACAAGGATCGGATTGTGGATCTTGGGGCAAAATTTGTCTAGGAACTCTGTCATTTTTAGCTTTCTGGAGTGTTGAGCGAGGTCGGGGGCGAAATGGGCGCATTAAGATTGTATAACTTGGCCTAAAATCTTTCAAACTCTCGTGCTATGTCTGTAGTTTTCGTGAACTTTTCCCCTGCGGGGGAGTGAAGGGTGTGAATGGTGTTCTTTGCTTGTTTGGATTTAAGGGCTTGAGCTAGTAGGTGGCCACTTTTGTTTCCGAATTCATAAAATTGTTTTTTAGAGAGCGTAAAGTTTCTCCTAATAGTTTTCCCTAACTCTTCATTAATGGAAGTACGAACTTCCTGCAGCTCCTGAAGGGTTTGGGCAGCCAGTGTGCGTTTGTGTGCGGTCTCCAGTGTTCTAAGTTTGTTAAACAATTCGGCTAGATGTTGTTTTTTTTCTCTTCTGATTCGGGCTGATATCGAGATCAATTTTCCCCGTATTACACATTTATGTGCGGTCCATTGGGTTATGGGTGACGTGTCAGGGGTTTCATTTTCTAAAAAGTCGTCCACCAAACATTGACGTATTTCTGAAGTATGAGTTAGGTCGGTCAGAATGGTCGGGTCCAGTCTCCAAATTCGTGTGTGATCCTTCGTATCAGACAGAGTTAATGTGATTGAGATGGGGTGGTGATCCGATAGGATCATGGGTTCTATCTGTGCCTGTTTCAGATGGATGAGGTCAGCTTGAGTCAGGAAGAGGTAGTCAAGTCTGGAGTACCTGTTGTGGGGAGCAGAGTAGAATGTAAAGTCTTTCTCTTTAGGGTGGAGAGTTCTCCAGGTGTCGTGGAGTAACAGATTTTGCAGTGCTAATTTTATTTGTCTAAGGGCTCGGTATGGGAGGTGGGAGGTGACGGCTGATGTATCTAGCATAGGGTCCAAGGGGACATTGAAGTCCCCCCCTAAAAGTAAGAGGCCTGATTGGAAGGTGGCTAATCGGTTGGTTATGTCTCGAAAAAATGGTACTTGTGCTGTGTTGGGGCTATAAATGTTAGCTATTGTAACGGGCCTATTGTGCAGTGTGCCCTTCAAGAAAACATATCGGCCCTGGTCGTCAATTAGAGTGTCCGTGATTTGGAAAGGGGTGTGTTTAGATAATAGGATCGAGACTCCTTTAGTTTTAGAGTTCGGTGTTGTAGCATGATAGCCATGTGGGAAATAATGATTGGACAGTTTCGGTGGTGCCTGGGAGCTGAAGTGTGTCTCCTGTAAGAAGATTACGTTGGCTTTCATGCTTTTCATACTGGATAGAAGACGCGTACGTTGCCCTTTGTGTTCAGGGATACTATCTTGAGAGTACGGGGGTTATTAGTGGTCCCCTGGGTAGGCATGGTAGGGATTTTGGTTGTGTTTCTAGGCAATGGGAATCTGTGTTGGAGGGCAGCTAAGGTCGCAAGAAGGACCTTGCAAAAAGCTGGAGTAGGGTAAAAGGTAAAACTAGGTTCGGCAAAGGAAAGTGAAAGAGTATGGCAGTAACGACTCAATGAGTCTACGGTGCCTAATGTCGTGAGGGGGTATCGGTTGGGGGGGTTATATGTTTACTGGGGTCGGGATCGAAAACGTAATCTTTCCCGACTGGATCTCAGCCAGTTAAGGTCAGGAAAATCTCACAGAGATACCTGTGGTCGAGGGTGATCGGTGTCCGAGTAGAAATGAATGAGAACACGAGTTCCAGTGAGGTCAGTGTTGCACATTTGGACTACTGTCTAGTGTTATTTAAAGATATTTTTAGGGAGGTATAGCTGAGAGATGTAAGAGGAGCAGAGTTTGTCTAGGATTCTCGTTATTTAGCATTGGTATATTCTAACCATCGTGGCAACGGCCAACAAATCTTTCATCTATTAGTATAACGGTTAAGACATTAAAATATCATTAAAAATAAAAACAGTACTATAACTGTAGAACTGCGGCAACATTAGAAAACCATATGGGTAACTGCAAACCTATCCGAGTGTCTTTCCTTCTCTAAGGTCTGTGTAGCAACAATCTCAGTCAGTCTTCCCCTTCCCCCAGGTGTATTGGCGGTGGTTAATTACTCAGCTAAGTAACAATTGGGAGACTCAACAGCCATCTCAGGCTAGGGTGGTGATCTATACTGTGCCTAACAGGATATCGGGAGACTAGTGCATTATAATAGGTGTGTTGACGCTATCCGTAAGGTCTGCCTGCGGTAAAGTTCACTACTTCCGTAAGCATCCTCTCTCCACCTCCTTGTGAATCATGCTCGACCGACTCCTAAGTAATCTAAAGAATAGTATGTTAGCGTATTTACTCATAAGAATACCCTCTTCAATCATTCACTAGTAATAGAGGTATAACTGGGGTGCAGCGGATAAGCACGTATCAGAGGGGGTATGCGGTACACTCAACATCTCCCAATCAAGTTGCGTAGCAACTGTACTCCTGATCTGAGATGGAGTCAGGCTCGACACCGAAGCCCCGCTGGTTCTCAATGGGAATCCCGGACTAGCTTTATTATTTTTTTATTTTTATTTTTTTCCAAAAATCTTTTTTTATTTTTATTTTTTTAATGTGTAATCACTATTTAAGCACCTGTAAGTGTGTCACAGCATATTAATCCCGGGTAGATCAGCGGTGAGATATATTAGTCACATGTGAGGCAGTCCATACACCTATTCTGCTGTGTCCATATAGGTTCTCCCTCGGTCTGCAGCGGTAGTGTCTCAAGGCTAAGACCGCGTACACACGCGCGGACTGTTGGCCCAACTTTGTCCGTCCAACAGTTTGAGCGAACAGTCCGCTCAAACTTAGCATGGACGGACATGGCCACACACGACGAACGAACAGTTTGCTGAAACCGTGCGCGATGACGTGAACGGCACGTACGACGGGACGCAAAATACGACGTCCTATACACTGCATTATAACTTTCGGCTTGAAAATCCTTTCTGAGCATGCGCGGAACTTAGTTTGACGAACAAGCCTACACACGGGCGGACTGTTCGTTGAAACAAGGTTTCAGCGGACAGTTTTTCGGAATTTCCGTAAAACCTTGTCCGTCCAACTGTCCGCTGAAACTGTCCGCTGAAAGCCCACACACGAGCGGACTGTCCGCCCAAACACTGTTCAGCGGACAAGGTTGGGCCAACAGTCCGCGCGTGTGTACGCGGCCTAAGACAGTAATGCAGGACAGTCATGTGGGTCGGCTCTCAATCTGAGTAAGTATACGGTGGGTGAAGAAGGGGGGTCAACTGTCTGTGTCCTTACCGTAATGCTTACCGATCGGGTCCAAGCTCCGTGGGGGAAGGGGGGATACCCATTAAGAGGGGAAAGATTTTGCAGCACAGTAGAAGGAATCATCGGTAGGTGATATGTGTTAAATGCTTGCGTTAGTCAAGACTCAGAACTTGATGAAGGACGTAGTCTCATGATCTTCTGGGTTTCCTGTGGTCCGGAGATGCCATAGGGCTGTTGTTTCTCAAATTGCCCTGTGTTCTCGGAGAGGATGGCGGGGGGGTGCACTCTTCTGTGTCGGCTGATGCTGAAGTTTCCTGCCTCCTCCACTCCTTCCATAGACTCTGCTCTTCGTAGCGGCGGTATACGAAAATCACTATACCAATCCGGTACATCCACTGGTGGTAAATTGAGAGCGCTGAAGAAATGCTTCAGATCTTCCGGAACTCTAAGGTTAATTGTGAGGCCGTTATGGTTGACGGACAAACAGAATGGGAACTTCCACCTGTATGGGATAGCCCTCACTCTCAGCACATCCAGTACAGGTCTCAGCTCCCTTCTTCTTTGAAGTGTGATATTAGATAGATCCTGAAAGATTTTAATGTCAGCTCCATGGTGTTGTAGTCTCCCCCTATGTCGAGCTTTCCGCCTTATTTCTTCTTTTATTGTAAAGTCCGGGAGACAGCAGACCACATCCCTCGGTGGTTTGGTTTCTCTCCCCCTGGGCCTTAAGGCTCTATGCATTCCATGTTGATCGGCGTGTCAGGGGGTCGTTCCAGTAGCTCATTGAAGATAGCTGTAACGGATTGAGTGAGCTGAGCAGATTCTATAGATTCCGGAAGACCTCTTACCCGTAGGTTATGCCTTCTCCCACGGTTGTCGAGGTCTTCCATATGACGGTTAATGTCCCGCAAGTGAATCGCATGTGATTCCGTGATCTGTTGCACTCGGCAGAGTGAAGCATCATGGCGGGCCTGAGTCTCCGCCACCTCCTCAACTCTCATGACCATGGAGTGGAAATCCGCACGGAGTTCCGAGATGGCTGCTGAAAGCACACTCTTTATGTCTGTTGCAACCGCTCGGAGGTCCGCTATGCTTAGCGCTTGAGGTATGTGTGGATCCGGTGGTTGATCTTGCGGGCTCCGGCTTCTGGATCGGTGTTGGGCTCTGCCCGAGGAGGGGGCCTCATGCTTTGCGGCCTGTGCCTCCAGTGTGGTTACTCTAGGCCGAGCCCGGAATATCTCCGGGATATGTTGGTTGAGGTGATCATCTTGACTCCTAGGTGAGCGGAAACGTGCCCCTGGGTTGCCGTGGTATGTGCTCCCCATGATAGTAGCTGTGAGGGTAGTCCGAAAAACAGATAACTGGACCTCTAGGAACACGAGCTCTGAATTAAGCTGCCATCTTCCTCGGGCACCAAGCCACGCCCCCCCAGCAATTTTTATTGTGACTGCGACATTATGGCGGACACATCGGACATTTTTGGGACCATTGTCATTTATACAGCAATCACTGCTATATAAATGCAGTGATTCCTGTGTAAATGACACTGGCAGTGAAGGGGTTAATCAGTGGGTGGCAGAGTAGGGGTTTAGTGTTCCTAGGGGTGTGTTACTAACTGTTGGGGGCTGGGATTTCATTTAGTGAACACTGATCTCTGCTCCAATCATATGGAGCATGGATCAGCGTCACTAGTTGCTAGGCAGAACGGGGAGATGCTGTTTTACAACGGCATCTCTCCGTTCAGCCGCCCCGTGAGACGATCGTGGGTATGCCCGCGGCGATCGAGTCCGCTGTACCCGCGACCGGACTCATAGGGGTCCCGACCGGCATGCGAGCGCGCCACCAGCGGCAAATTTAAAGGGACGTACAGGTACACCCATTTGCCTGCCCGTGCCATTTTGCCGACGTACATCGGCGTGCGCTGGTCGGGAACCGGTTAAAAGGTACCTTGAAGATTCTGAGGCCACAAGGAAAAAAGGTGTTATGGTCAGATGAGACGAAAATGTAATTATTTGGCCTCAGCACCAAATGATATGCCTGTTGGAAATCCAATACAACTCACCATCCAAATAACACCATTCCTACAGAAAAGCACAGAGGTGATAATGTCCTGTTATGGGGGTGCTTCTCTGCAGAAGGGACTGGAGCACTTGTCAGGGTTGAAGAGAAATGGATGAGGCAAAATACCATCAAATTCTTGAGGAAAATCTGATTCAGAACAAAAACAGCTACTTGCTTTTATCCATATAAACAGCATCCCTCTCAGTGAAGTCCCCAGGGTCATTCTGGTAGCACAGGAAAACAGTTGGAGAGATCCAAGGGCAAAGGGCCACTCCACTGAATATGGTGCTCTGGTGTGCCAGTAGCCTGTCTAATGAAGGGGTGCAGTAAAAAATGCAGGGCAGGGCAGGGCAGTGTGCAGGGGGTCAGCAGGGCAGAGGATAAGGTCAGCAGTTTGTAGGGCATTATACAGGGACGATTAGTTTGTAGGACAGTGTAGAGAGTGTAAGAAGGGCAGAAGACAGTGGGAGGCCAGGGGGGGGGGGGGGTGTACAGGAATCGGTAAGGCAGTGTACTGGGAGCAGTAGGGCAGAGAACAGGGGCCAGCAGGTCCAAGGACAGGGTCAGCAGGGCAGAGGACAGGGGTCAGCTGGCCAGTGAACAGGTGTCAGCATAGCGAAGGATAGGGGTCAAATGAGCCAAGGACAGGGGTTCAGCAAGCCAGAGGACAGGGGTCACCACTGGCAGGGCAGAGGATAGCAGCCACCACTGGCAGGGGAGATGACAGGTGTCACTGCTAGCAGGGGGGAGGATGGGGTCACTGCTAGCAGGAGAGAGGACACTGCTGGCAGGAGAGAGGGCACCACTGGCAGGAGAGAGGACAGCATCACCACTGGCAGGAGGGAGGACTGGGATCACCCTGGCATGAGGAAGGACAGGGGTCACTGTTGGCAGGATCAAGGACAGGGGTCACTGCTGGTAGGAGGGAGGACAGGGGTCACCAATGGCAGGGGACTAGCTACAATCAGCAGAGTGTGTAGCTGGTTACTGTAAATCCATTCATTCTCTCTTTTCCTCCAGTAGCCAACCCATGTTATTTCTTTAATCAGCTTGAGTGGCGCCTGGAACCATCCTGGCAGATTCCTCCAAGTAGAGGGGAGGGAGCAGAGCGGACTTCTTTTTGCACTCCTCCCCTTCTTCTTGCTGAACCAGAGGAGATGTGTAAAACGTCACTTCTGGGTCCCCCTTTCACTTTCCCTGGCCTGTGTGGATGGGGCAGAAGCTGATAGAATGCAGTCTACACTCCATTAGCTTTACTGGATGACAGGTGAGACATCAGGTCTCTTTAAGACCTCTGTTATCCTATTAAAGACAACCTGTCACAAAAAAATTGTCTCTTAAGTGATGGGAAAACATTAAAGTGGATGTAAACCTCATTCATGAAATTTGACCTAGGCACATATATCTGTAGTGTGTACTTATCTCTCTCCAAAGCATGAAGTCCCGTGTGTTTCTGCTGTTTCGTTGCCCTGTTATCAGCATGATTAATTCTGAAAAGGGAGAGACAGAAGATAAAAGCAGTCTGAAGTTTGTGTCGGGGAGGGTTGCTATAAATAGATTATCAGGGAGCTTGTCTTATCACAGCACAGCTCTGAAAGTATCTTCGTTCTTCTGCCTATGTGGAGTGGGGGTGTGTGCCTTTCCTCCAATCAGCTGTCTCCCAGTGTAAGCCCAGACACCACTCCTTCTGCAGAATGAGGAATTAAAAATTCTAACACGATGTAAGAATTCTAAAGAATATAGCAAGGTTATGTAATCTTTTAGGCCTAAAATAATTTTTTAAACACGTGCACAAAACGCAAATATGATCACAGCACATACTTTCATTCTTTAACATCACCATTGTAATAGCTATATAAACAATATGTATTTTGGACAATCCAATAAAAGCCTATTTGAAAAATCCTTTCATCTTGGGAGTTCTGGCTGTCTGCTGAATTACCTGCATGCTTTACAGATTCTCCTCTGCACTTTACTCTCAATTTCTAAGGTTGGTACCTTGATGCCCGCAAGCAGTAATTCCTGTACTGATTAAAATCAGCCTTCGGAATTGCATTAACATGTTAAAGTTCATGTGAGATTTTAGTGATTATGTTTTAAATTACTTTAAAACAGAGGCGAATCACAAGATTACTTTTAATGAATTGTGACCGTTCATAATTAAACAATTATAAATGCATTACATACTAAAGAATATTTTTGTATATATATTTGAATATGGTCAATTGTCTGATTACATATAGATTTGATGGAAAAATAGGTGTTGTTACTGTTTCATACCTACAGTATGTGGGTCTACCAATGCCGGTGATCTGCCTATTACAGAAAAAAAAGCTAAAGTTTACTTACTTTATCCATTTAACACAGCAATGTAACCATCCCTAAAGTATATACACCCAATCACTTAAATCTCATACAAGCATTCACATATAAATGTATTTTTAAATATGTGTAACCTTGTAACCTGGACTGTAGCTGATAGCTGCTGTTCAACTTATTTTGTTTGCTTCTGCTGTATTATCCCTCTGCAGTGTAGACAGGGTTAAATTGAACACTCATTAACGCAGAAGTGCAGCATCCATCTTTAACCAGTTCCTGACCAGCGCACGCCGGTGTACGTCAGTAGAATGGCACGGGCAGGCATATTGGCATACAGGTACGTAAAATCTTTAATACCGCCCTGCCATTGCGAGCACGCCCCCGGTGGCGCGCTCGCGTGCTGGTCGGGACCCCCGTGAGTCCAGTCGCGGGTCCCACGGACTCGATCGCCGCGGGCATACCCGCGATCGTCTCACAGGGCTGCTGAACGGAGAGATGCCGTTGTAAACAGCATCTCCCTGGTCTGCCTAGCATGTGATTGGAGCAGAGATCAGTTTTGAATAAATAAAAGCCCAGCCCCCAACAGTTAGTAACACACCCTTAGGAACACTAAACCCCTACACTGCCACCCACTGGTTAACCCCTTCACCGCCAGTGTCATTTACACAGGAATCACTGCATTTATATAGCAGTGATTGCTGTATAAATGACAATGGTCCCAAAAATGTGTCAAAAATGTCCGATGTGTCCGCCATAATGTCGCAGTCACAATAAAAATCGCTGATCGCCGCCATTACTAGTAAAAAAATAAATATATATAAAAATGCCGTAAAACTATCCCCTATTTTGTAAACGCTATAACTTTTGCGCAAACCAATCAATAATCGCTTATTGCGATTTTTTTTAACAAAAATATGTAGAAGAATACGTATCGGCCTAAACTGTGGGAAAAAAATGTTTTTTTATATATTTTTGGGGGATATTTATTATAACAAAAAGTAAAAAAGAATGCGTTTTTTTCAAAATTGTCGCTCTATTTTTGTTTATAGTGCAAAAAATAAAAACCGCAGGGGTGATCAAATACCACCAAAAGAAAGCTCTATTTGTGGGAAAAAAAGGACATCAATTTTGTTGGGGAGCCATGTCGCATGACCGCGCAATTGTCAGTTAAAGCGACGCAGTGCTGAATCGCAAAAAGTGGTCTGGTGTTTGGCCAGCAAAATGGTCCGGGGCTGAAGTGATTAAGGAGTCAGTTTTGCGATTTTCATCTTTGGAGCATCTGCAGTGCTGATCATCATTGCAAGGAAAGGGGTTCTGCGGCCAAGAAAGAGTACCACAAGGTTAGTGTGAAGGGGACACAGGCAAGGTGCTCCTTGAGATGAGAACCTGATTGGCAGAAGAACAGGGACCTGTGTTGCACCCACCTACAGGGAGTACTGGGATCTGTGTTGCACCTGTTTGCTGCTATGAGTTTAAAGCCTGTGCTCCAGGGGCTGCCTTTGCTGATCTAGACTACACTGCTGTAATATGGGAGCCAGTGTGCAGGGTTGCTGAGAAATAGGCTGTTGCTGAGAGCAAGGACAGAGACACTTGCTTTTTGGGCACGTGCTTTAATAGAGAAACTCTGCCAGTTTGCTACCACCAGGAACTGAGCTGTATTGTGTGGGACTACATAGCGCAGTATGCCCATGGGGATGGGGCTGATTGTGCAGAATGCTGAGCCCTATGCACAAAGGCCCCACTAGAGCCTTACTGTTAGAGACTCCTGAGCTGCTGTTCCAGACATAAGATATAGAGAGAAACTGTATATGAAATGTAGTCAAAGACTGCAGCTGCGACCAGGGGAGGGCTGGGCCAGGGAGCAGGGATGCAATTGCCCCCTGGGCTGCTCTGATATGCGATGGCAAAGGCTGCTGTGTCGTCAGCTCAAAACCGCAACATGCACAGTTCTTGAGCTGGCCGAGTCCAGTACTGTGAGCCAGCGATGTCTTCATGTCAGGGCTGACAGTCTGTGTTACACAGCACAGCCCTGCCCAGCCCCTCCCTACTCCACACCATTGGCTGGCAGAGGCTGGACCTGCTCTCTGCTCAATCTGAGCAGTTGGCTGGAATCCAGTGAGGCTCCTGGGAGGCTGGGACCATCCAAGTAAGTGAGCTCCTCCTCTCTGCAGCCAAAGAGTTTTTTTTCTAGAAGCCTGTGCCAGTACCTTGCCCTCCTAGGGCTAGGTGGTATGATGTGGGCTCTCACTGACATGCTGCAGTTTGGCTGCAGTGCTGGTGTACTAGCAGTCATCCTGCATGTTGCCCCTGTACATAGAGGATGCACATTTTTACTGCATGTTCTGAAAGGGCACAAAACGTCCTGCATGCTGCATGTTTGGTGCACTTTCAGAACATGCAGCAACAATGAGTAACCTAAAAGAAGTCTGAGGGGGTGTGACACCCGCCAGTACACCCGCACTGCAGCCAAACTGCAGCACACCAGTGTGAGCCTAAATGCTTGTATTCACTTGCAGCAGCCACTGCCACTCCTCTGAAAAGTGATCCATGCTCAGTTCACTTTCAGAGGCATTTGACAGGCAGTGAATAGTTGATATCGCATTTCATCCCTGCCTGCTTTAACCCCCCTAAATGCCAATCCCTGCAGGTCATGACACAGTTCACTTTGAACTCCACCTTATTTCCATTACTCTCTGTAGGTATTAGATGTGGTCTCACCTTTTTGTTTGCACATCTAATACCAAAGGGTACTTTCACACTGGGGCGATGTGGGCGGTAGTGGTACAGCGCTACTCGTTTTAGTGGCGCTTTACCATTGTTTTAGTGGCGATAGCGGGGCACTTTTAACCCCCACTAGTGGCCAAAGAAAGTGTTAAAAACGGCCATGTTGCATTAATTTCAATGGGCTGGGCACCTCTCCCAAACCGCCCCAATAATGCTGCTTGCTGGACTTTTCAGAATGTCCTTCAAGCGCACCGCCCCAGTGGGAAACCTGGGGTGGCATAAGAAGCGCTTTACAGGTGCTATTTTTTAGCACTAAAACGCCTGTACAGTGCCTTCGGTGTTAAAGGACCCTAAAGAGAGTTCTGGAAATAAGGTGGAGTTCAAAGTGAATTTCTACACCTAAGTGGAGCCCCCCTTTCAGAAGATTTGAGGATATTATTAAACCCAGAGACTGGTGGACTTAGGCCACAATAGACAGATTGAAATTCTGCCGGTTCAGCAGACATTTCAATCTATTTCTGTGCAGACTGGTTGTACAGAATTTGACTCCATCAACTGACAGTACAACCAGCGTGTCTTTATGCTTTTTAGCGATCAGTGCTGGCTGCTATAGCTGCCAGCAGTGATCACTATATTCTGATGGCTTGGAAACTTTCACCTCAGAGCACACACCGACACACGGCTCTTACAGAAGCTTGGTAATTCAAGTTCTGGGCTTCCCTAACATTACAGCTCTGTGGGGCTGTGACCAAGTCTGGGCAAGAGCTGGGATATGACATTACTTACCTCATATCCCTGCC
This sequence comes from Lithobates pipiens, assembly GCF_037356315.1. NCBI lineage: Eukaryota > Metazoa > Chordata > Amphibia > Anura > Ranidae > Lithobates > Lithobates pipiens. Next base: position 222,466,105 of record NW_027507748.1, on the reverse strand, counting down.
ACTCCTAAACCTGCTCCACTGCAGCACCAGGCCCACAATGCCCTTAATCTGGCCTGTGCTACAGCATGCGCCTTCATGTGCATTTCTTATTATCCCCAATTGAGACAGGAGGAACCTGCACCCTGGTGAATCTGGTGTTCATGCCGGGGAGACAGCAGGACTTGCGTGTTTAGCCTGCTGCGCTCACTGTGACTCTCAGCTACTCTGCTTGCTTGGCTTGCCCAGTGGTGTGGTGCTCACTGACCAGAGAAGCTCCGGACTCCACAGGTAGTGCTTAGTGTGGTGGCAGTGACAGCACAGTTTTTAGTCTTCATCTTCCTGCAGTCTCATTGGTCTGTGTACTGGGTGTGGGGAAGGGGCAAGCTCTTTTTCTCAGTCTCTCTGGGGGCAATCATGCAGTCTCTTTCTGAGAGACTGCTCCATTCTCTGAGAGACTGCTCCACTTCACACTGCCTGTACAGAGACTGACTGCTTCACAGTGCCTGCACAGAAAGTGACTGCTCTCTCTGTGCAGGCAGTGTGAAGCGGGGTCTGTGCAGGCAGTGTGAAGCGGGGTCTCTCTCTGTGGAGGCAGTGTGAAGCGGGGTCTCTCTCTATGCAGGCAGTGTGAAGCGGTCTCTCTCTGTGGAGGCAGTGTGAAGCGGGGTCTCTCTCTGTGGAGGCAGTGTGAAGCAGTCTCTCTCTCTTTGCAGGCAGTGTCAAGCAGTCTCTCTCTCTTTGGGGCAATGTGGAGCAGTCTCCCCCTCTCTCTGTACGGGGAATATGGTGTAGATGGGTGGTGAGCTGATTCAGTGATTCAATGGGCCACTTGACTGGACTTGCCCCCCAGGCCTAAGGCTGCCAGCCCTCCCCTGGCTGCGACCCAATAAAAGGCCATGGTCCAAGAATTGTGATTGTGCTATCCAGACTCGTGGTTGCAGACCTGCTGACACCAGGGAGGATTTTTAATCCACTGTGATGCAGAATGGCCAACAACATAGGGTAGTCTGCTGAGGGGAGATAGGAAAACAGTTCTGCAGCAAGCAGGTGTGTGGGAAAGAGACTGAGCTGCTGCTGCTGGATGAATGGATCCCTGCCATAGCTGACCACAATCGGGTAAGAACTCAGAGATGTAAACAAACTGGGAACCTTCTCCCTGAGAGGGTATAATCTGCACCCCACTGGCCAGTGGGATAAAACTGGGACTTGTATAAATAGATCTCCCTGTAGCCGCACATCAAAACAAAATCCCACTTGAAGTTGGTGTATGTCAACTTCAGTCAGGCTCTAACCAGGCCACACCCCAATGCATTGCGCTCCGCCCCTTGAAGCTTAACTGCTTAAGGACCAACTGCCATCATTATACTGCGACAGGTTAGTTCTCCTAAGCGAATCGCCGTAGGTGTACATCGGACGTGCGGGGTGACGTCGGAGCCGATGCGCGTGGCTGGTGGCTGCGATTTACGACTGCCATCTGTGTTCGCTCTTCAGAGAGCCAGAATGGGGATCTGTCAATGCAAACAGACAAATCCCCTTTCTGACAGGGGAGGAGAGACAGATCTTCTGTTCCTAGTGATAGGAACAGCAAACTCTCTCTTCCTTCAGTCAGTCCAATCCCCCCACAGTTAGAAACATCTCCCAGGGAACACATTTAACCCCTTGATCGCCCCCTGTTAACCCCTTCCCTGCCAGTGACATTTACACAGTAATCAGTTCCTTTTTATAGCACTGATCACTGTATGAATGTCACATGTCTGAAAAATATGTCAAAATCGTCCGATCTGTCTGCCACAATGTCCAAGGATTCTTAGATTTGTAATCTAAGGTAATACCAGCAAAGACTCCAGGGTAAAGAAGGATAGTTCTTTACCCTGTATTGGTAAAGTCCTTTCTGGGCTGGTTTTATTGGGAGTCTGATAGGGTTCTGGGTGAGACAGACTCCCAAGTCCATGGACCGCACTTTCATATTTTCATATTTTCTTTCTAGGTCTTGATTAAGGCAGCTGGTGCTAGCTCTCAGGCTGCTTATCCCTGAGTTTGGATACAAGTATTTGCATTTGTAAGGACACTTACCCTAAACCAAGGACTGGTCAGACTACGAACACTTGGTAGAGCAGAAGTTTATTTTCATTTGATTGATGGCAAGATGCCTTTTTCTTCTGTTTTGGACTATCCTGTGGATTAAACATGATGTTTTCCTAAAGAAACTGTGAGATTGTCACTGCATTGAGTCTGATCCCCTACAAGGGACTGCCGCAAATATTTTCAGGGGAATTACACACACACATGAAAAACAATGTTGGGTTACAGTTGAGCTTTGCATGGGGCCTATGCTTTGAAAAATCTTAGGAAATTCCCCTTAATAGAGCTCTTAATCTAACATGCAAATTCAAGGTCCCTACCCAGCATGACAATGTCCTGGAATGTGGCAAAACTGGCTCGGCTGCCTGATGTCAACTGTTCCCGTAAGTCTAGCTAGCAGAAAGTGAAAGGGATTGGTGCTTGGAAGTCATCATAACACAAGGGTGTGAGATTTCCAGTATGTAGAACTAAGGAGGATTCTTTACAATAAATACCAAAAGATTAACATAGACAGTGCTGGGCTCATACACTGGACCACTGAATGATAATTTTTCAAGTGAACTCCTGCATTTAATGAGAATATATGGTCCTGCAAAGAACAGGGAATTTACAGACACTCATGAACTGGCCCTACTTGAGGGAAACAATAACAGTTCTCAAAAAATGGGCTCTGTGGGAGGGAGGGGAGTTAAGGAGCTTTTTGGGGGGTTGTAAGGGGAGCTCTTCGGCTGAGTTGCTCCCTCCACCCTCCTTGTACTCAGTACAGATTGTATTGTACAGGTTTCTTTCTTAGCCCTTGTACACACACGGTCGGACATTCCGACGGAAAATGTCCGATCAGATTGTGTTGTCGGATAATCCGACCATGTGTGGGCTTCATCTGACTTTTTCCGTCAGAATGTCCGACCAACAAAGTTTGAGTGCCAGGTATATAAAAAAAAAAATCATACTCGCTAGCAGGCACCTCTATTCATGCCTCCCAACTTTTTGAAATGGGAGCGAGGGACACCTGTTGGCAAATGTATGTAGGCATAGGACACACTCCCTGCCGCTCGCCCTTAAAGAAAATAAATAAATAATAAAAAAAAAAAAATATATATATATATATATATATATATATATATATATATATATATATATATATATATATATATTAGTTAAGCCCACAAGTGTTTTTTTTTTCTTTTTTTAACACTACTATTCCTTTATGCTGGCTTTTGAAATTTACAAATACAGCAATTAAGAATTTGGATAAAAGATTAAGCACTGGGAAACACTTTTTGAAAGATAAATACTGCATTCTACAGTGCCTTGAAAAAGTATCCCTTGAAATGTTCCACATTTTGTCATGTTACAACTAAAAATGTAAATGTATTTTATTGGTATTTTATGTGATAGAAAAACACAATGTGGCACATCATTGTGAAGTGGAAGGAAAATGATAAATGGTTTTAATTTTTTTTTACAATTAAATATGTGAAAAGTGTGGCATGCATTTGTATTCAGCTCCCCTGAGTTAATACTTAGCAGAACCAGCTTTCACTGCAAATACGGCTGCATCTTTTTGAGTATGTCTCTATCAGCTTTGCACGTCCAGAGAGTGCTAAAACAAAGAAGCAGCGCTCTATGGGTGAAACATAACAACTTGCAGACCTTTGGCCAAGTAAAAAGTTAATTTATTCGATGCCCTTCTGAGAAATAAAAAACAACTGTCAACATTTGCAGGGGTTTCAGAGGCAATCATAAAAGCAAAAAGTCATTGTAGTTATAGATTTGAAAGAATAAACACGGTACCACTATGACATCCAGATGAAGAGGGATTGACATCAACAGATGAGCTTCTACTATCAGCCAGTGGTCAAACTGAATGGATATCCGAGATTAACCACATGAGCGGGGAATCCAAATTGACAGCTGTCAGCACGATAGCTGATCGCGAGTGTCAAACCCGCTGTGCTGCGGGAGGTGTATTGCAGTGTCCACCGCTGGGGAATGGAATCAGAAAAGCCGACCAAGCTAGCTGAGACTGGGCGCACTGGATTACGTGGACATCGCGCCAGAAGAGAAGGTAACCAGGATGTCGATGTGTAAGGGTGGGCCGCAAGCTCTGGGTTGCCATGGCGACGTGGCTTACAGGTTTCGCACGTATGCGCCTTATCAAAGGCACATTCCTGCAAAAGATGTAAGGCACGGTCGTCACTAGCTGATAGTAGAAGCTCATCTATTGATGTTATGTTTATTCTTTCACATCTATATCTACAATGACTATTTTTTTTTTATGATTGTCTCTGCAACCCTTATAAATCTTTTATCATTGATAGTTGTTTATATTTCTCAGAAGTGCAAATAAATTAACTTTTTACTTGGCCAAAGGTCTGCAAGTCGTTATGCTTCACCCATAGAGCACTGCGTTTTTGTGTTAGTGTTTTGTTATCCATATGGTTGGTGGCTGCACTGACTTTTAGCTCATTTTATACCTCCAGGACCCGTACACCTACATATACACAGTGCTGTGTTTTGGCCTAGGTCCAGGCCTAAGGTGGCACTTTGCGGGGGGGGGCAAAAAAGCCACCCCCCATGACAACGGCACCCAGGCCCTCCTCCCGCACAGCAGGGCCACCATCAGGGGAGTACAGCTTAGGAGTGCAGTGGCTTCGCAGGTGCGGAGGGGGCCAGAAAACTGTTTAAGTAGGAGCCGTAAAGCAGTGATTCTCTCTCTGAATTTCGCTCTGCTGTGGCCAATCGGAAACAGAGGGCAGGGTGCTGGGCGGCGGCGTGTCAAAAACAATTAGAGCTCTCTCTTCTCCCTGACTGACCAAAAGGGGAGGAGGGAGAGAGCGTCTCTAATTGGTTTCGCCACCACCCAGCTCCCTGCCCGCTGTTTCCATCCCCATGATTGGCCACAGCAGAGGGCCAATCAGAAGACTCTGGGAGGCATCATGGGAAAAGTAGTCCCTGAAGAGTGGCGACCCCAGTGTGTCCACAGACATCATGCTACAGTCCCCAGCATGCATGCTGAGGGGAGGGGGTTGTTACAGGAGGAGAAAAAGAGAGTACTGTGTTGGGGAAGCCAGAGAGGGAGCCACACAGTACCCCTGTACCCGCACCACCAGAGAGCCATGCTGTACCCGCACCACCAGAGAGAGAGCCACGCTGTACCCGCACCACCAGAGAGCCACACTGTACCCACACCACCAAAGAGGGAGCCACACTGTACCCGCACCACAAGAGAAGGAGCCACGCAGTACCTGCACCAACAGAGAAAGAGCCACGCTGTTCCCACACCACCAAAGAGAGAGCCACACTGTACCCGCACCACCAGAGGGGGAGAAAGATGAAGCCACTTCCAGGGTACAGACATGCAACACTACCAACTAGAGTCAGCCTGGGCAACCGAGAGTGAGTGAACATCCAGCGGGAGGGATCACTGTTGCAGGTCTGGTAAGAGAGCCTGTTGGTCATTATCCATTACTGTTCCCAGGGACTGAGCCATTAGGAAATGCCTAACCTGATACCCTCTAGGCCTTATTGAGTACAAGAGCCGTGCTGCTGATCTGAGGTCTGTGTATAGTTTACAGTGGAGGGGGACACAGTACCCAGGAAGGGGGGGCAGATAACAGATGTACACATGGAGTGAGGGGGGTAAGGGGATATGTGATGGGTGCTTTAGGAGGGGAGAAGATATGTGCTAGTGGAGCTGATCCTCCAATCCCAAAGCACCCAGCACCCCAAATGAAAAAACGCTGCATCCCTCTCTGTCTTCCTCCTGTGGTATTCCTCTGTCCTTTTCCCGCGGCATCCCTCTGTCCTCCTCCCATGAAGATGACAGGGCGTATCTTAAAAAGGGATATGGCCTTGACAGGAAGGGGTGGGTCATATTTAAATTAGGGGGTGAGCGAGCTTATCAGGCCTAGGGCAGCGCAAAACCTAAATACACCAATGCATATACGGCTGACAGTTTATAGCGCTCAAGGAACATTTTTTGTGTTTGCAATCTGGAGAGTGACATTTTTGCCCATTCTTCTTTGCAAAGTAGCTCCAGCTCCAGATGGAGAGCATCTGTGAACGACCATTTTCAAGTCTTGCCACAGATTTTCAATTGCATTTAAGTCTGGACTTTGACCAGGCCATTCTAACACATAAATATGCTTTGATCTAAACCATTCCATTGTAACTCTTGCTGTATGTTTAGGGTTGTTGTTCTGCTGGAAGGTGAACCTCCACCCCAGTCTGAAGTCTTTTGCAGACTCTAACAAGTTTTCTTCTAATATTGCCTGGTATTTGGCTCCACCAATTTTCCCATCAACTCTGACCAGCTTCCCTCTCCCTGCTGAAGAAAAGCATCCCTACAACATGATGCTGCCACCACCATGTTTCACGGTGGGGATGGGACGTTCAGGGTGATGTGCAGAGTTTTCCTGCCACCCATAGTGTTTTACATTTCCCCCACATGGCTTCTTGAAAACTGCAAACGGAACCTCTTATGGCTTTCTTTCAACATTGCCACTCTTCCATAAAGGCCAGATTTGTGGAGTGCATGACTAATAGTTGTCCTGTGGATAGATTCTGCAGCTCCTCCAGAGTTACCATGGACCTCTTGGCTGCTTCTCTGATTAATGCTCTCCCTTGCCTGGCCTGTTAGTTTAGGTGGACGGCCATGTCTTGGTAGGTTAGTTGTGCCATACTCTTTCCATTTTCGGGTGATGGAATAAACAGTGCTCCATGAGATGTTCAAAGCTTGAGATATTTTTTTTATAACCTAACCCTGTTTTAAACTTCTCCAGAACTTTCCCTGACCTGTTTGGTGTGCTCCTTGACCTTCATGATGCTGTTTGTTCACAAAGGTTCTCTAACATACCTCTGAGGGCTTCACGGAACAGCTGTATTTATACTCAGATTAAATTACACACAGGTGGACTCTATTTACTTATTAGGAGATTTCTGAAGGCAGATGATTTCACTAGATTTTAGTTAGAGGTATCAGGAGTAAATACAAATGCAGGCCACACTTTACAGATATTTATTTGTAAACCATTTATCATTTTATTTCCACTTCACAATTATGTGCAACTTTCTGTTGGTCATAAAATCCCTAAAAAAATAATTTTTCTTTTTTAGTTACATGACAGAATGTGGAAAATTTCAAGGCACTGTATATATAACTATAAAGATCAGACCAATCTGAGGGACAAATGAGGAGGAAAGAGGGACAGAGGGACTTCTCATTTAGAACCCCCATTGTCCCTGGAAGGTGTTTGTAAGGCCAGTTTGGCACAGCAGTACAATACACCTCTGTATATTAACTTTTTCTATTTAATCATTTATCTTCTCTAGTGGTTGAACTAAATGGACTCTGCTCCCTATCCACAAGCATAGCTGCAGGATATCCCAGAAATAACTTCTTCTATCCCTAAATCAGCAGTACAGTATCCCTAACAAAACATTACTTCATCCTTGCTTAGCTTTTCAGGAATGTTCAGTGATAAAATCCTTTGCGGATTTTAATTTCCCATCGGGTAGAAGCAATACTGCAACAAAGGGAAATAAGTATTACAGTTACCCACAGCCAACAGAAATAACCTTTTAGCTGTCTGAAACTGAAATCTGACTGGTTGCTATTGTAATGGAAATTTGTAGGTTCTGTATAGAATTGTATTTTATTTTAGATGTATTGCACAATGCCCTCACTGTGCACACGGCACTAATAATGTTTTCAGTACATGTTTTGCATTCTTTCGAGTCCTTATTAAAATTAGCCTGCCTATGTAACGCCCCTTGTTACCATAAACGTACAATTGTAATATTAATGTGATACCTACATAATCATGTGTATAAAAACGGTTATTTGGAAAGATGCTGAGCGTATCCTTTGTGTCTGTTCCCTACTGCAGTAGTTATTAATTTGGAACCACTAATCAATATGAGGATAGGAGTTGCCTATCTATAAAATATCCATTTCACTATGGATTACCACCCTCTGCAGATCCCTCTTGTCATTTTACTGAGGGATCTCAGGCTCATTAAAAACTTTCTGAACAGTTCACCTTTCTGATAATGTTTTATGTTACAGTCATATTAAGGGTGTAATATTAACATGGTAAGAGTCCAGAATACACAGCCGTCCATCTACAAACCAACCCCCCTTACCGAATTCCTGGAATTCTTCTTGAGGGGCCTTTTTTTTTTTTTTGGCGTGGCTGTGTGAAGGGAGCCCACACACCTGTGCCTTCCATTTACACAAACCTGTGAATAAAGAGACTACATGTCCCATCTTCCACTATGGCAGATGTTCTTTTAGTTTTCAATGGAGCACAAGTGCAGTATGGGGGAGGAGTGTATGAGAAATGACTCTTCCCAAACAGGATAGTGAGCTAAACTTATAGGTAAGTAAGAGAACCAGAACCTTAACTAAGTGGAAGAGTGGGTTTGATAATAAAGTTGGCAGTGCCTCCACCTAGGACAAGGCCTCTGTGAACAGAAGAGATCATCTTCCTGGGAAATTAAAGTGGTTGTAAACCTCAGATATGAAATATAAACAAATCATATCCTTCTATACTGTGTACTTGTCACTCTCCAAAACTCTAAGTGTAATTTCTCTCTGCTGCCTTGTTCCTCTCTTATCAGCATGAGTCACATCTGACAGCTTTTCCTTAACACTAGAAGAAAACAGGTGACAGGGAGGAGAGCTCAATATTCATAGCCACGCTTGTTCTCCATGTAGTGTGTGTGTGTGTGGGCTGTCATTATACTGGGTGTGTACACCTCTGCACACTCAGCCAGGTCCTCTGCAGGAACTGGACACTGGGCGAGAGACTTGTTCCCTCCCAAAGTTCTTCAAAAATCTGCAAACTCCGAAACCCAGTCCCAGAATACCAAAACCCGGAGAAACCACCTTTCTCTATTCAGAATCAATATTTCGGAGCCCTGCACTCTGTATATGTGTGAACCCTGTGTCATATCTACTTTCCTTTTACATTGGTAGGGCATTGCACTGTCACACTACGCAGGACCCAACTATACCATGTGTAATTGGTGTTCATGACTGTAGAGTTCTAATGTAAACTGTACCACTTCTGATCTGTTATTTAATACATACAATGGCCAACAGACAGCACTGACTGGCATGCACTGACACAATAAGACAGATGAACAATAAGAATTTTCTGACTGAAAAGCATGCACTGTAGAAATGCACACAGAAAGACAAGACAACTCTGAAAAGGGCCATTGTTAATTTCAAGACAGTTTTGCATTATCATGCAAGTCCAAAACCTGCTTGAAGCAGGTCAAATGCACATGTCAATGACTTTTGAATGATCTCAGAAGCTTCTCAACTCATCTCAACCTGATATCAACACCAGACCAAAGGCTATCAACACAGGCTCCATGCACACAAGATGCTCAAAAACCGCTAAACAAATGCTGACTAAAAACTCTAATATCTAGTGTTTTTTGCCAGCATTTTTGCAGTATTTAGGAGCAGTAGCATTTTTGGTAATGAGCGGGCAGGCTATGGTGTCCTTCACAACCGTTGAATAGGGATGAGCTTCGTGTTCGAGTCGAACGTACGTTCGTCTCGAACATTGGCTGTTCGTCCGTTTGGCGAAATCCGAACACTTGGTCCGTTCGCGTCAAAATTCGCATGGCGCTCACGGCCCACAATGCACTGCGATGGCGCAGTGCATTGCTGGCTCATGATTGGCCAAGCATGCACTGTGACCCCGCATGCTTGGCCAATCACAGCGCCAGCAGCGAGGAGAGCCATGATTGGCCACAGGCAGGATGCCTGTGGCCAATCATAGCTCAGGCTGTGTAGTGCACGCCCCACACTATATAAGGCCGCCATTGAGGCGGCCTCGTGTAGTGTGTTGGCATCTGAAGCAGTGGGTGTTCTGTGTACCTTCAACACAGTACACACCGATCGTTTTTGGCTGATTTCCTATCTTGCTGTTGTGTAGTGGTTATTGTCTGTGCCCTGACCGCAGTATACACCACTATATTCACCTCACCTATATAGCTAGTGATCTATCTTTTATAATAGAGCTTGCAGTCAGTAGTGTTAGGAGATAGTGCGTGCTGTCTGCGTGCTCTGTACCCAGTACATACCGCTATATCCACCTACATAGCTGTTCTCAATTTGAGCCCAATTGCTATCTGCAGGAGTTATTGGAAGTTGTCTGTGCCTCCAGCACAGCACAGTATACATCTGTATATACCCCTTTATCTCTGCTGTTTTCTGGTTATTGTCTGCGTGCCCTGACCGCAGTATACACCGCGATATTCACCTCACCTATATAGCTAGTGATCTATCTTTTATAATAGAGCTTGCAGTCAGTAGTGTTAGGAGATAGTGCGTGCTGAGTTAGAGTAGGATTTTGCAATATCAATCAATTGGATCGCTCTGCAAATGCTGTCTCATGTACCCCTTAAATGGACAAAGCCTACTTGAGCTTTATGCGCAGCCACTGCGCCCATCAAGCGCAGCCACTGTGCCTATCAAGCGCAGCCACTGTGCCCATCAAACGCAAGTACTGTGCTCATTAAACGCAGCTACTGGTGCCACTAGCGGCTGGTGCTCAAAATTTTTGGGGAGGCGCAAACAAACTGAAAAAAGAAAATCAATTGCGGCCATTGTGCCATCAAACTAAGCCACTGTGCCCATCAAATGCAACCACTGTGCCCATCAAACGCCGCCACTGTGCCCATCAAATGCAGCCACTGTGCCATCAAACGCAAGCCACTGTGCCCATCAAATGCTGCCATTATGCCCATGAAACGCAGCCACTGTGCCCATCAAAGGCAGCTACTGTGCCCATCAAGAGCAGCCATTGTGCCAACTACCATACCTATCAATTGCTGCCAGTATGCCCATCAATTTCTGCCAGTGTACCCATCAATTGCCGCTCCTGTGCCCCATCAAATGCTGCCAGTGTGCCCATCATTTGCCGCTGCAACTGTGCCCCATCAAATGCTGGCAGTGTGTATCACCCCGGCACTTGCCTGTCTCGCAGCGGGTCAGTGGCGGTGTCCTGCGTGCTCCTTGATGTCTTCTTCCGTCCTCTCTATCAGGCGTCCAATCACAGCGTCTGATGTTTCAGCCAATCAGGTGACAGATAACAGACCCGAGCACCTGATTGGCTGAGAGGTGGTTCAGTGTTAGCAAAGTGAATTCCTTCGCTTTGCTAACAAACAATTGAGTGAGCAGCAAACGCACAGCATTGTACCCGCTGTTCACCTTTTTGGGTGCCTATTAGAGTCTACGGCTCTAATCAGGTGCTTCCAAAAAAAACATCACTATAATTCAGGTGCCCAGCGCCAGAAAAGGGGCCAGACACCTGAATAGGGGGTGTCAGCGGGGACTATAAATAGATTCATGCAAGGCATGAATCTATCTATGGTGATAGAGCGGTGACAGAAGAGAGGGGGCAGCGCTCCTGCGCCCTTTACGGACGCACTGCCACTGTATGTTATACTTTTCATTTAAAGCCCCTCTCAGAGATAAAATCCACACCCCTGCCTGTTGTAGCCACTTCCTATTGGATGGGCTATGGTAAAAAAAAGGTGGACGTCAGCAGAGAGGATTGGAGGAGACTGGTGGTCCCCTGGGTCGGTGGTACTCCTAACAGTGGGGATGTGGGATCTAGTTTGGGGATTTACGTGGGTATATCTGGCTTCACACAGTAAGGGGGAAAAGGCCTAATAGAAAAAGATAGTGGGTATTTAAGTCAAATAATGAAGAGGTAGAGAAAACATTTTGGGAGCCCAATGGATCCAGCAAATTATGCATTCTAATTATTTTCCTATTGCATTCTTCTTTCTTTTCTCCAGTACCACTACATTAAACTCCCACTTAAATTAATATTTTATTGCTTCATAGGCAGAACAAATGTCATTTGTAATTATATGGCAGAGGTTGCAGTGTGGTGGCACCAGCAGCAGTGCCTAAGGCCCAATTTTTCTGCCCCTGTTTAACAGGGGCGTTTAAGTACAATTTTTGATGCAATGCTTTGCAGCAGGGCTAAATCCTGCAATAAAACTAGAGTATATGGAAGAGGTTGCAGTGTGGTGGCACCAGCAGCAGTGCCTAAGGCCAAATTTTTCTGCCCCTGTTTAACAGGGACATGTAATTACAATTCTTGATATAATATTTCACAGGAGGGCCCTTTCCTGTGCCCACCCAGAGTAACTGTGAGGACTTATAGTGTTGTGGCACCAGCACCACAACCACCAAAGGTCAATTTTTCTACCACTGTTCAACAATGGCATGTAATTACAATTCTTGATATAATCGTTCACAGCAGGGCGCTCCAGCGCCCACCAAGAGTCACTTTGAGGGCTTACAATGTTGTGGCAAAACCAACACCTTGTTCCGCCATTTCTGCAGAGCATATAGGGCAGGCCCCTACTTTCAAACATCCAACTTACAAACATCTCCTACTTGCAAATGGAAGGAGACAACAGCAAGTGAGATGAAAAAAGATGGACGACAAAACAAATTATACAGGGGTGATAACCCTTCCCTATGTTTTCCAAAAAGCTTAAAATCGTTTTTTTGACTGGAGCTACACTTTCAAAATGTACCAGTTGAAAATTACAAACAGATTCAACTTAACACAACAAACCTACACAGTCCCTGTCTTGTTTGCACCGCCTGTATACTGCTGTTCTGAGTATATAGGGCCTGGGGGCCACACGCATTTCCTTTTTTTAATATGGGTACAGGGTTCCCCTTAATATGCGTACAAGACCCAAAGGGGCTGGTAATGGGCAGGGAGGGCTACCCATGCCATTTTTCTGAATGATTTTCAACCATATTGCAGGAACCAGATATAACATTAAAACCGCAAGCAGTTTTAAATGGTGTTATTTCCGTTAAATGTCATTTTGTGCAGGGACTGTTCTAAACACGGGAAACACGTGGCACTTCACAGGCATACTACAGACACCCCCCAGGCACCATATTTAAAAGAATATTTAACTTTTTTTTTCCACTTTAATCGTCATTAAAATCAGTGCTCCCGCCAAAACGGCCGTTTTTAAAACTTTTTTTTGCATTGACCCATGTCCCCTGGGGCAGGAGTCAGGTCCCCAAACCCTTTTCAGGACAGTATCTTGCATATTAGCCGTTAAAATTAGCACTTTTCATTTCGAACGTTCGAGTCCCATAGACTTCAATGGGGTTCTAACGTTCGTAACGAACGTGGGGTCCGTTCGAAAGTTCTGGTACGAACCGAACCGGGGGGTGTTCGGCTCATCCCTACCGGTGAATAGCTGGTTGTTAAGGAGTGGGCCAGCAAGCTGGGCATCGCATCCTCAACAATGGATGACTCACCAGCTGTCAGTGGCATTCCCCACTGACAGCTGAATGTAAAGAGAATAATTGCATGCAATAAAAATTGAGAAAAAAACAGCGTGCCCCCCCCCCCCCCAAACTCACATGGCAGAGGCAGAATCTGGGAGCCTGCTTGTTAAAGGGCTTTCAGATTCTGATAAGTCACCCCCTGCACCCCCACAACCACCAGGCCAAGGTTGTGCGGAAGAGGCCTTTGTCCTCATCAACATGGGGGCAATATGCTTTTGGGGGTGGAGCCCCTTACCCCAAAGCACAGGGGCGGATCCAGAGTCTAGTCTCAGGAAGGGCACTGCCAGAAAATAAGGTGTTGCTTACAGAACACATTTGTATTAAAATATATGTATTTAACATATCATACAGTCATAACCTTGTTTAAAACAGTGACACTGTTTTAAAGTGTTAGATGCATCCCCATGCCGGCATCCCATTTATTTGTATTCTAACACATGGCTGCACGGACACAGCCACTGTCCCAATATGACATGCTGGTGTGGGTACCTGAAGGCACCTGGCAAGCATTCTGGAACCCATGCAGGACATATTGGGACACAAAAGCTGTGTGTGTCAGTAGAAATAAATGGGATGCCAGCACAGGGATATGTACAAAACTTTATGGGACATTCCTTTCTGTCATTCATTTTAGTATATCCCACACTTTATCCATCCCCAAGTCAGTAAAAGACAGCCCGCATGTCTGCAGCATGCCCCCTGTGTGAATGAGGCCTAAAGATGAATTTTAATGTCATTCTATATCATCATTATCATCATGATAATCATGATAATCACACAATACAGGTGCTGTGGCTCATGATGATGATGATGATTGGTAATTGTAAAACACAGCATGGAGTGGGGGTAATGTACCGACTGACGCATTTGTGACCAATGGCAATTAATTAACCCCTTTGTGCTGCATTAGTAGCAGTGTTTTTTTTCAACCCCATCATGCTACAGCATTAAAGGGGTTAATTAATAATGATGGTGCCACTGCCACTAATGCAGCACAAAGGGGTTAATTAATTGCCATTGGTCATGAATGCATCAGTGAGTACATTACCCCCCTCCATGCTGTGTATTACAATTACCATTCTAACTGAATTAACACCCCTCCCCCCTCCAAGTGTTAACCACTTCAGCAGTTCACACAGCTAACACACTGCTGTGTTAAGGAGTTAAGTGATCACTCACTTGCAGACAGTGCAGATGGGCTCACAGGTCGGAAAGCATCTTGTCTTCAATCTCGCGCTCCCGGCCTCTGAAATGTGACGTCACGCCAGCCGGGACTAGGGAGCTCCTGTTGGGTGGAGATCACTCCGCCTGACAGGGAAGTACCTTCTTAGAAAGGACACTGGGCACGTCCGCACCGCTCTGCTAATAATACTACACAGTGTGTAGTGGCGACCCCAGTTTTACCGCGGTCTTTACCCCCATAAGGACGCCACCGCCTGGGCCCCTCTAAATGAATGGATGGGGCACACTGAATATGTCTTAAGCCATCTGGGAGTGGGGGAAGCAGAAATAAAGTCCCTGCAACTGCATTTAGACGATTCCTCGCCAAACGTAAAATAGGTGGCGGAGGGATACAGCCTTGAAGTGAAATATTTTCAGGGGGGGCAATTGACCCGTTGCCCCCCCTGGATCCGCCCCTGCTAAAGCACCCCCCATGTTGAGGGCATGTGGCCTGGTAAGTTTGAGAAGGGCATGCTCCTTCGTCCTTTGTCCTTTTGTGAAAGAAAAACCTCTCTCTTTCCTATGATTAAGTCACTTTCACGTGGTGAAATGTGTGAGGAGGCGGGGCCACGTGGATTCCAGCATCCATCCATTTTTTTAAAATGTTATTATTTTTGACACTGCACCATAATGGTCTCCCCATTCTTTCCATGTATTTGTGTTGATGGGGGTTGTGCCATTTAAAGAGAGTTTATATACCATACCAGTGGGGCTGAAGATATCTGTGGACATATATACCCAATACCGGGACAAGGGTTTTTAGACCTTACCATTGTGTAGGTCTAATGCTGCGTATACACGGCCGGACTTTACGATTGTGTGTGGCTTCATCTGACCTTTTCTGTTGAAAAATCAGACAGACTTTAGATTTAGAACATGTTTGAAATCTTTCCGACAGACTCGAGTCCGGTCGAAGAATCCATTTGTTTGTATGCTAGTCCGATGGTCGAAAACCAACGCTAGGGCAGCTATTGGGTACTGGCTATGATCTTCCTTATTCTAGTCCGGTTGTACGTCATCACGGTCGAATCAGTTGGACTTTGGTGTGATTGTGTGTGGCCAAGTCCGTTCGTTCGAAAGTCAGTTGGAAGTCCATCAAAAGTTCGTCGGGAAGACTGTCGGGCCTAGTCTGCCGTAAAGTCAGGTCGTGTGTACACGGAATAAGGCTGCATTCCCAACCGAGCTTTCCGTTGTCATGCGTTTTTTTACAGTGTTTCTTGCCACGATTTTGTACAGGTCAAAAGGTCACCAATGTAAAAAGCAGAAAAAGCCTGTAATCTTCCCAAAGCTTATGTACATTTTTGAGCTTCAGGGGTTTTTCTTCAGGCTACAAAACGCTCAGATGTGAACAGGGGCCATTTAAATGAAGGGGATTTTGCTTGTTGGGCATTTTTTCTGGGTTTTTACAAATGTTTTACGAGCTGAAAATACTCAGGTGTGAATGCAGCCTAAATGTGAGGTAAGGGGCCAGAGTGTGATGGGTGGTACACTGTGGTGCAAGATTTTGTTTTAGACCACTTTCTTCACGCAAGATTTCGTTGATGTTTATTGGAGCACTACCATTATGTGAGTGTATTTTTATAGGTATCATTTGAGGACTTATACACAAAAGGACATTTATTATTATTTTGTAAATATTTATTTCTAAATAATTCACATATCGTAGGACCATTTTTTTGTAGTTTGTACAGGTACTGTACATGTGTTTATATTTTTCACTATATTTTTTTTTTTATGTGGAGATTTATATTATTGATTGCTTTAATTATGATATTATAGCACAGTTGTGGCTGCACTGCACTTTTTTGAGGTTTTTTGTTTATTGGTGATAGAACATACCTTTGAGCTTAGCTGCACCACCTGTGAGTATATATACATATATTAAATTTTTTGGTAAGCACAGAGTAATTGTTATATTTTTGTCCTTAAGGACGTTCTTGGAAAGTTGTAAATGTAGTTGTAAAATGCATCTCTGAATTACCATATCCCCAAAAAGTGGTGGTCTTTTTTATTTAATGCTAGCCTTTGCTAGTCTTAACTAAATGGAGAGTAGTAGGTCTGGTTAGTTGGGGAGACCTAAGGGCTAATAAAGAAGGATATGACAGAAAAATGTAACAACTGGATGCCAAGAACTGATCTTAATCATACATATTACAATCTGATTCTAATCAAATCTTTTTTTAGATTTTCCCACAACCATGTAGTACAACCAGGTATACAAATCGATCCGATTTTTTTGATTTTCCACACATGACAACGTTTTTGGTGAATCTAAGGCTGCTTTCACACTGGGGCGGTATTCAGGCGTTACAGCGCTAAAAATAGCGCCTGTGTAACGCCTGAAAAAAAACGACCCCTTTAACTCCAATGTGAAAGCCGGAGGGCTTTCACACTGGAGCGATGCGCTGGCAGGACGGTGAAAAAAGTCCTGCTAGCCGCATCTTTGCAGCGGTGAAGGAGCGGTGTATTCACCGCTCCTAAACCGCTCCTACCCATTGAAATCAATGGGACACCGCGGCAATACCGCCGGCAAAGCGCCGCTGCAGCGGCGCTTTGCGGGCGGGTTTAACCCCTTTTCGGCCGCTAGCGGGGGTTAAAACCACCCCGCTAGCGCCCACACACCGCCGCTAAAACGACGGTAAAGCGCCGCTAAAAATAGCGGCACTTTACCGCCGACGCCGCTCCCGCTGCAGTGTGAAAGCAGCCTTAAGGAAATGGCACTGAGATTGTACAACCAGTATATACTATTTGTGGTTAGTTTAAAGCCTTTTAAACTGACCTGCCTGGAGTTTCTTTTAAAGGACAGCAATTGATGTGATACTAATAGGCAGGAATTACTATGCTATGCAGCAGCTTTAAATCATTGTGACAGTGATTGAATAATCACTAAAGCAGTGAGGACATCAATCAGTTGTGTAGAATAAATAGTAATTATGATGGCATTAAAAGACAATGAGTATTGAATTAAGAGGCGTTAAAGTGGACCTTTAATTACTAAAATATTTTTTCACATTCCCCCCACATGCACTTTCGATATATTTACAGCATTTTCCCCAAGTGATCATTTTTTTCCTCCCAACGGGTAATGTACTGATGGGCCGAAGCCTCCTGGGATATCCATGTAGACTGTTCTTCAATGAGAACTGAAACAGATGGCAGTGTGAAAGGTGAGCAGCACATGAAGGACTTCAGATTTCAGATGGGAAGGTCCTCTTTAAAGTGTTATTAAACCCAGTAATATGAAAATAGTTCATCCACCCCCCCCCCCCCCCCACAGTGCCCACAGCTTATAAATCATCTTTTTACATTAAAATACTGCCACTATATACCTTTTTGGCAGATCTGTATATCACGGTTACATGATAAACTGCAGAGTTTCTCCAGTGCTGAGAGTTCAGGAAGGAGAAGATTTTCACTTCAGCCTGTATACACGCCCATATGTGTGATGTCAATATCATGTGACCTGGCTAGCTCTGATAAACAAGTAAATGTGCTCTCCAGCATAAAAGACACAACTGGGCATGTGCAGGGAGGGAAGGATCTATGCATACAGGATAAAAAAGCCTTTTTACACAAAGCAGAGGATAAACCCCCTTAAGTTCCACAGTGAGTATAACAAGCACGCTATGCTGCATATACAGACAGATTTTACCGTTTGTGAGTTTAGTAACACTAAGTATGGTAACAATAATCATGGTATTCGTAAACAATCATCACTGTGGTCACCAGTCACTGTAGCAAGATTAGAAGCAATGCCAGAAGGAATCTGCTGGGGAATAGTCAACTTCAGGGGAAACCACAGTTTAAGGCCCTAAGCAAATTTTGAGAGTCACGGTTAAATACATTTACAGTCATCAAGACAACCATCAGGCCAAAAGTAAGCATAACAGCAATAGAGACGTGCCAAAGTGAAGAGCACATGACAAAAAAAGTAGCTAAACTGGTCATGTCAGAACATGTGAAGGTCAAAGATAAACACAAGCAGCACTACAGAGCACCTGTTGTTTGGGCACCAATCCGAAGATACAACTAAGTGAAACTCCATAAGCTATAAATGCAAAACCTATGTGCAAATTAGGCCTAAACTGAGGCCTCAACTGCAAATTAGGCCTAAACTGAGGCCTCAACTGTGTGTATGAGGCCTCATACACACTGGACATTTATGCAGCTGCTTTCTAGGGGCGTCCGATTTTTTTTTTCCTTCTGTCAGGGAACTCACCATACGTATGCCCGTCCCCGTACAGCGGCAGTTTCCCTTCGTTCCAGGCATCATGCGCGGTGTCCCCATCAGAGGCGTACGAATTCCAGGACGAACGGACGTATGCTAATCCGAACACGTGGACGTACGCCAATCCGAATACGTGGACGTACGCCAATCCGAACACGCGAAGACACCCGCGCAAACTGAACGGATGTACGTATTCACGCACGGACGGCCACTTCCACCAATCCTGGCTCACTCCCCTCTATATAAACAGGATCCTGGCCTGACATCAGTGCTGGATCGTCTTCAGCTACTCCTGTAAGACCTGATCGTTGTTCCTGTGACCTTGCTCCTGTGACCTTGCTCCTGTGACCTTGCTCCCGTGATCCTTGTTCCTGTGACCCGTTCCTGACACCCGCCCTTTGGATACCCTGTGCTACTATCTCCTGGACTACCTTTGACCCCGGCTTGGACTTCGACTTTGGCTTGTCTCCTGAATCTGTACCTCGTTTGCTTGCACGTTGCCAGACCCTTGCTTGTTCCTGATTACGCACCTGCCTCCTGTTATTGTACCGCATTGCCTGCCAAGTTGCCGACCTTGCCTGTTACAGACACGCAGTGCTTCCTGCACACCTGCTGATCTTCCGGTGCCTACCTACGTGACCAGTCAACATCTCTTCTACCGTGAGGACCCAGCATCTCCAAGGTCTGATACTTCCACCTTCAGGCACCTGCACCCTTTCGTGTCCTCACGCTCCCTGTCCCCATCCTCAGGGGCGTGGAGACCGGAACCGTGCGAGAGGCCACCCTCAGCAGTCTGACTCCACTGTAAGGTACGTGACAGTACGATCCAGCCAGAAACATGGAGTCAGACAGGGGGGTCTCACCTTTGGAAGCTCTGTGCCAACAAATCTCTGCCCTTACCCAAGCAGTTCAAGGCCTGCAGGATGGTTACCATCAACTCGAGCAGAGGGTAGAGACATTAACTCCAAACACTACTGTCTCCCAAGGGGCTACAGCATCTCGGTCCGCCAGTCTGGCGACCCCAGCATCCATGCCTGCAATAGTGGTGCCGTCCCCGGAGCCTCGAGTTCCTACTCCAGAGCGATTTTCCGGAGATCGCAGCAAATTCCGTGCTTTTCGTAATGCATGCCAACTATACTTCCTGCTACAGCCTCGCACTTTCTCCTTGGAAAGCACAAAAGTAGGGTTCATCGTCTCCTTGCTTCTGGGGGAACCTCAGACCTGGGCCCATCGCCTCTTGGAACAGGCCAGCCCTTTACTTGATACCATGGACTCTTTTCTGAATGAGATGGCTAAATTATACGACGATCTTCAGCGTGCCACAACTGCTGAGGCCAGTCTCCATGCTCTGCGACAGGGTCGCAGACCTGTAGAGGATTATGTGACGGACTTTAGGCGGTGGAGTTCTGACACTCAATGGAACGACGCCGCCCTACGTTACCAATTCCGCATCGGATTGTCCGAATCATTAAAAGACGAGTTGGCCCGTATCGAAGTTCCCAGTTCTTTGGAAGACCTCATACAGGTATCGATCCAAATTGACCGCCGTCTTAGGGAACGGAGGTCTGAAAGAGTTGGCCAGTTTCGACCCACTTGGATGTTACCCAAGGTTCCGAATTATCCTCCTGCTTCCACACCTGCTCCCATTTCCGAAGCTCCAGAGCCAATGCAATTAGGGCTACTTCGCTCACCATTGTCTCCTGAAGAGAAGCTACGCCGGCGCCAGAATAACCTTTGCCTTTACTGCGGGGAAACTGGTCACTATGCGAATACATGTCCAAATAAGATTCGTAAGTTCAAAGACTCACCTCTTGTATCCAATGCATTACCTCTGACAAAATCAGTTCATATAGCTGTTCCCTTTTCCTTACAGCTTCCAGGAGGAACACTCCAGGTCCAAGCTATAATTGATTCGGGCGCCTGTAGTTGCTTCATTGACCATACTCTCGTTCTACAACACAACATTCCATTGGTACCCAAGCAACGCCAACTTTCTATAAGGTTAGCAGATGGATCCAACATCAGATCAGGTCCTATTACCCATGAGACTCAGCCACTACTTGCCAACATTCTATCCGATCACCAAGAATTAATCTGCCTGGATGTCATTTCTTCACCACTCTTCCCAATTATTTTAGGAATGCCATGGATACATGCCCATAATCCCCAAATAAACTGGATAACCGGTGAGGTCGTGTTTCGGTCCACTTACTGCCTCCAAAATTGTGTCAGGACCTCAAACCACCTGGTTCCGGTCATTGCCTGTTCGGGTTCTACATCTGAGCTTCAGAGGTTGGTCCCAGTCACATACCACAGATTCCTGGACGTGTTTGACAAAAGAAAGGCAGACACACTCCCTCCTCATCGGGTCTACGATTGCCCAATCGAGTTATTACCTGGAGCCGAAATTCCATTCGGGAGGATATTCCCTCTATCGGAACCTGAACTCCTGGTCCTCAAAGAATACATCAATGAGAACCTCAAGAAAGGATTTATTCGACATTCCTCTTCCCCAGCCGGTGCTGGAATATTTTTCGTTGAAAAGAAAGATCATTCGCTCCGCCCATGTGTGGATTACAGGGATTTAAATAAAGTGACGATTAAAAATTGCTACCCCCTTCCATTGATTCCAGAATTATTCCAGAGACTTCGATCAGCCAAAATATTTACGAAACTGGATTTACGAGGGGCCTATAATCTAATCAGAATCCGTAAGGGGGACGAATGGAAAACGGCCTTTCGGACACGTTTTGGCCACTTTGAGTACCTGGTCATGCCATTCGGACTCTGCAACGCACCGGCTACTTTTCAACATTTTGTTAATGACATTTTCAGGGACTTTTTGGATTTGTTTGTAATTGTTTATTTAGATGACATTTTGGTATTTTCAGACTCTCTAGAAACCCATCGTGACCATGTGAAACAAGTTCTCCTGAGGTTAAGACAACATGGGCTCTACGCCAAGGCCGAGAAGTGCGAATTCGAGCGACGGACCATTCACTTTCTGGGTCTGGTAATATCAACGGAGGGAATAGAGATGGATCCTCAAAAGGTTTCAGCCATTTTATCCTGGCCACCTCCAACTGATAAGAAAGGGGTACAGCGCTTCATTGGATTCTCTAATTTTTATAGAAAGTTTATTAAAAACTTTTCCAGTGTTATAGCTCCCATCACGCAACTCACCAGCAAACAAAACCGCTTCCGATGGTCCATCGAGGCCCAAGCTGCGTTCGACAAACTAAAAAGGCTATTCACATCGGCCCCAATACTCAAACACCCTGATCCTGCTCTACCTTACACTCTGGAAGTGGACGCTTCAGAGAACGCTGTAGGTGCCATCCTGTCCCAACGCCAAGGGCCTAAATCATTAATGCATCCCGTAGCGTTCTTTTCCAGAAAACTAAATACGTCAGAAAAAAACTACGATGTGGGAGATCGGGAACTCCTGGCAATCAAACTGGCTTTAGAAGAATGGCGGTACCTACTTGAGGGGGCAACACATCTAGTATTAATTTTTACAGATCATAAAAATTTGGAATATCTCAGAACAGCTAAGCGTCTCAGGCCCCGGTAGGCAAGATGGGCTCTCTTCTTCTCCCGTTTTAATTTTCACATAACCTACAGACCAGGATCCAAGAACAGTAAACCCGACGCATTATCCCGTATGTTCTCTGAAACCGAAGCCTCATCCCCTCCAGACACTATTTTGCAAGCCGGGAACTTTCTAGTAACACAAACCAGTTTTCTGTCACAGGTTCGGCAGTCGTCTCAAGGTGCATCAGTCCCTCCAGATATTAACCTCCAAGAAAAAGATGGTCTTCTCTGGCGAGGAAGTAAACTATTCATTCCTCAAAATCTTCGCACCTCCGTTCTACAGGCTTGTCATGACTATCCCCTGGCGGGTCACTTTGGGGGTCACAAGATGATAAATTTAGTTCAAAGGCATTTCTGGTGGCCAAACCTTGCGAAAGACTGCAGGAACTATGTTAGCTCTTGTTCAACCTGCCTCCGGAATAAAAACAGCAAAAATAAAGCTTGGGGATTGTTGAGGCCATTACCTATCCCTGAAAAACCATGGGATAAGATCGCAATGGACTTTATTGTTGAGCTTCCCCCCTCTGAAGGATTCTCCTCTATCTTCGTGGTGGTGGATCGCTTTTCCAAAATGGCACATTTCATCCCCATGAAGGGAACTCCATCTGCAACCGAGACAGCCAGAGTATTCATTAGAGAAATTGTCAGACTCCATGGAATTCCCGGTGATATTGTCTCTGATCGTGGAGTCCAATTCACGTCAAAATTTTGGAAATCATTGTGTGAAGCTCTGGGTATCAAATTAAATTTCTCTTCAGCCTACCATCCCCAAACAAACGGGCAGACCGAACGCACTAATCAAACGTTGGAACAATATTTACGTTGTTTCACTTCTTTTTCTCAGGAAGATTGGGCTTCGTTACTACCCTTGGCAGAATTTGCATTTAATAACTCTACTCATTCCGCCACAAACCAGTCACCATTTTACTCTAACTATGGTTTTCATCCCTCCTTCCTGCCAACATCCTTACCGGATTCTCCTGTACCAGCCGTCCAGGATAGGCTGAATTTCTTTGTTATCAACAATCAGGTACTTAAAGAAACCCTCTCTAAGGCTCAGGAGGACGATAAAAAAAATTTTGACAGGAAGAGAAGGGGGGAATTGGATTTAAAAATCGGTGATCGTGTGTGGCTGTCAACTGCAAACCTGAAACTGGCGTGTCCCTCTAAAAAATTGGGACCCAGATATTTGGGACCTTTTCCAATTAAGAAGAAAATAAATTCAGTAGCCTATGAACTTGAACTTCCCGGCTCATTTAAAATCCATCCTGTATTTCACACTTCTCTACTTAAGCCTGATGTACCTAATTCCTTTCCAGGTCGGGAGTTAAGCTCTCCAGAAGCTATATTGGTAGACGGGGAGGAGGAGTTTGAAATCGAAGCCATTCTGGATTACAGGAAGCGTCAAGGACAAAACCAATACCTGATTAAGTGGAAAGGCTTTGGCCCTGAAGAAAATTCCTGGGAACCCGAAGCAAATCTTCATGCCCAGAGGCTTATACGGACTTTTCATCGCTCTCAAAGGTCGGTTCTAAGGGGCACCCGGAGGCTGCCCTTAAGGGGGGGGCACTGTCAGGGAACTCACCATACGTATGCCCGTCCCCGTACAGCGGCAGTTTCCCTTCGTTCCAGGCGTCATGCGCGGTGTCCCCGTCAGAGGCGTACGAATTCCAGGACGAACGGACGTATGCTAATCCGAACACGTGGACGTACGCCAATCCGAACACGTGGACGTACGCCAATCCGAACACGCGAAGACACCCGCGCAAACTGAACGGATGTACGTATTCACGCACGGACGGCCACTTCCACCAATCCTGGCTCACTCCCCTCTATATAAACAGGATCCTGGCCTGACATCAGTGCTGGATCGTCTTCAGCTACTCCTGTAAGACCTGATTGTTGTTCCTGTGACCTTGCTCCTGTGACCTTGCTCCTGTGACCTTGCTCCCGTGATCCTTGTTCCTGTGACCCGTTCCTGACACCCGCCCTTTGGATACCCTGTGCTACTATCTCCTGGACTACCTTTGACCCCGGCTTGGACTTCGACTTTGGCTTGTCTCCTGAATCTGTACCTCGTTTGCTTGCACGTTGCCAGACCCTTGCTTGTTCCTGATTACGCACCTGCCTCCTGTTATTGTACCGCATTGCCTGCCAAGTTGCCGACCTTGCCTGTTACAGACACGCAGTGCTTCCTGCACACCTGCTGATCTTCTGGTGCCTACCTACGTGACCAGTCAACATCTCTTCTACCGTGAGGACCCAGCATCTCCAAGGTCTGCTACTTCCACCTTCAGGCACCTGCACCCTTTCGTGTCCTCACGCTCCCTGTCCCCATCCTCAGGGGCGTGGAGACCGGAACCGTGCGAGAGGCCACCCTCAGCAGTCTGACTCCACTGTAAGGTACGTGACACCTTCCTCTAAACTCCACTGCATGTTAGCCTATGTGTCCATGCACACATAAGTTTTTAGCAGTGTTTAGTGCAGGAGCTTTAAGACCCCTTTCACACCGAGACGTTTTTCAGGCGCTTTTGGGCTAAAAATAGTGCCTGTAGTCGAAGGGCTTTCACACTGAGGCGATGCACTGGCAGGACGTTAAAAAAACTCCTGCAAGCAGCATCTTTGGAACAGTGTATACACCGCTCCTGCCCATTGAACTGAATGGGCACCGCTGCCGAACTGCCGGCAAAGCGCCGCTGCAGTGACGCTGTGCGGGTTGTTTTAACCCTTTTTTAGCAAAAAATGGCTGCTAGCAGGGGTTAAAAGGTCGAAAACCCCTGAAAAAATTATGGTAAAGCGCTGCTAAAAATATTGGTGCTTTAAAAAAAAAAAAAATATTGGTGCTTTACCGCCGATGGTGACGACGCCCCAGTGTGAAAGGGGCCTTAGAGACAGGAAGAAAACAAACTGCCAGTGCGTCCAGGAGCAGCAGAGTTTTGGCGGAAAAAAGCTGGACTCTGCTAAACGCTGCTAAATGTGCCTAAATGTTAGGTGTGTTTAGCATTTATTAATTTCAGTCACCAAAATAAATTATTATTCTGGCCAATGAAATGAATTATAGCCCAAGCTCTTGACACCTTTAAACTGGTAAAAGCTTTAGACACTTTGAGAAGCATAATTTTTCTGCCAAAATGCTGCTGCCAGGAGGAAAGGCTTCTAGGAGAGCTTGCAAAATATAATGTGTGTACATGGCCTTAGTTAAAGGATAAGTTCACTTAAAAAATAAATAAAATAAATGCACATTTTTTGCAAGTAAAAAAATTTGCATTTATTATTCTTTGTTGCAGGAGCCTTTAAAGTATTGCACCAGTGATCAGCAGATTGCTGATGCCATGCAGGTCTGTCAGTGTTTTCCCTTGTGTGTACCTTGTTCGAGGAAGCCGATACAGGAAGACTCAATGAACTACCAAAGCGCTGTGGTAGTTCATTTAAAAGTACAAGCCAACAGCCGCAAAGGCTGACAAACCTTGTAGTCTTCCATTCACAGAGGACTGTGAATGAGTAAAGTAGCCGGGTGGGCGGAGCCCCATGTCTTTTTTGATCCCCAGTCTGCTTTTACAGTGGGGATCGGGGGGGGGGCAGTGCATTTATAACATGTTACACCCTGATGTGTGGTGGGTGTAGCATGTTATGGTTAAGGTGAACTTATCCTTTAACCTTTCAAAGAATTTGTAACTCTGTACAGCTAGTGTCGTGATTCACAAACTTCCGGAACATCACTCCAGGGTGTGTGTGTGTGTGTATTTAGCTGATTGGAAATTTACTTTAGACAACTGTATTTATTGGCGTATAACACTCACTTTTTCACCATGAAAATCGGGTGCAAATAGCGTGTGCATGTTATACGGCAATACTACAGTTTTAGCTGCCTCGGAAGGGACGGGGGGAGGGGGGGGGGTACGGGCGCCATCAGATTACATACAGTGAGAATCTCCTGTTTACTTGGCGGCCTCTGTAATAGGAAGTCCCGTCTCCTGGGCCACCATTGGGCTACTGTTCTGTCTATCATAGGAGATTCACATATACAACCTGTCGGCACTCATCCCGCCCCCCTTCCTGCATTGATGGCAATGATGAGGCTGCAGATGGGCACTGACCTTTATTTTGCTTCAAAGTTCCTTATTTCAAATTTAAGTTTTTTTCCTGAAACTTCCCTCTTAAAATGAATGTGCGTATTATACACCGATAAATAAGGGTACGGGTACAGAAATATTTCATCTAAAATCATTTAGAGCAAATTAAAAAAAATTGCTGCCCTAGAAAATGGAAATCTTGTCATCAAATGACAATGTGTTATATGTTTTCTTCTTCTACAAGTGCGTCTCATAAAATTATAATATCATCAAAAAGGTAATTTATATCAGTAATTCAATTTAAAAACTCATAATTTATATAGATGTATTACACACAGAGTGATAAAGGCATTTCTTTCTTTTAATTTTGATGATTATGGCTTATAGCTAGTGAAAACCCAGAATTCAGTATCTCAGAAAATGTGAATATTACATAATACCAATAAAAAAAAATGAAAAAAAGCATTTTTAAAACAGAAATGTTGGCTTACTGAAAAGTATGTCCATGTACAGTATAGTATGTACTCAATACTTGGTCGGGGCTCGATTTGAAATGCTTAAAATATACAATAAAACCTTAGATTGCGAGCATAATTCATTCCGGAAGCATGCCTGTAATCCAAAGCACTTGTATATCAAAGCGAATTTCCCCATAAGAAATAATGGAAACTCAAATGATTTGTTCCACAGCCATTTATTCATAGGTCCTTCAGTTTATAGTTTATATGAAAAGATTATAGCAATGTGACCAGGTTGTGTAACCATAAAATGTCCATCCACAAATGGCAGCCTTCACAAGGGGATTAGAAGCAAAATCCAGCAGGAGCTACAGAGTTTAAAAGAGAAGAGAGGCGCCTCAAAGTGTAGCAACATTTAATGAAAGTACAACAGTTAGCAACTCACATGGCTGATGATTAAAAGAGGTACATCTAAGTATGCGGGCATCTGGGGTAAAGCTGTCAACATAGACCGACCTCCGCACCGCCAGCTCTCACCGATGTCAATCTGTAATCGTGACTGGGAAGACTACCCTGCAGTGGAGTGATCTGAAAGTGAGGCTTG
Source organism: Lithobates pipiens (assembly GCF_037356315.1). Lineage (NCBI taxonomy): Eukaryota > Metazoa > Chordata > Amphibia > Anura > Ranidae > Lithobates > Lithobates pipiens. The sequence goes on along the minus strand of NW_027507748.1, from coordinate 222,438,504 downwards.
AGCCGCACATGGAGTGCAGAGTGCAAGGGGTGACGTCAAAGGTGGTAAGGAGGATGGTTTATGTGGACAGCTTTACCCCAGATGCCTGCAAGCTTGCCCTACTATACTTACCCAGATGTGCCTATTTTAATCATCAGCCATGTAAGTTGCTAAATGTTGTACCTTCATTAAATGTAACCACATTGCTATGCCAAAAAAAAAAAAAAAAGATATAAAATATATATAAAGATATAAAATATAAAAAATTTAAGAGAAGACGCCTCTCTTCTCTTTTATACTCAATTGTGACATGACACTACTCAGTGGCAGGGGGCGCAAACAAACGGAAAATTAAACTGTTAGTAATGTAGAACTGTAAATAGCCATTTATCAGGTGATTATGTATCATTACTGCTAGATAAAACTGTGCCCATCATATGCAGCCTCACTGTGCCCATAAAATGCAGTCTCACTGTACCCATCAATTGCAGCCTCACTGTGCCTGTCACAGTAGGCCAATCACATCCACATTTCAAGTAAAAGAAAATAAATCCACTTAAAATAGGGTATCCTCATCAGAGCACCCTTTTACATCAGATGTCCCAATCAGAGCCCCCTTTACAGCAGATGTCCCCATCAGCATCCCCCTATACAGCAGATGTCCCCATCAGCATCCCCTTATACATCAGGTGTCCCAATCAGAGTCCATCTTTACAACAGGTGACCCCATCAGCATCCCCTATAAATCAGGTGTCCTCATCAGAGTCCCTCTTTACATCAGATGTCCCCATCAGAGTCCTCCTTTACATTAGATGCCCCCATCAGAGTCCCCCTTTACATTGAGTGTCCCCATCAGTGTCCCCCTTTACATCATATGTCCCCATTAGAGTCCCCTTTTACATCAGATGTCACCATTAGAGTCCCCCTTTACATTAGATGTCACCATCAGAGCCCTCCTTTACATTAGATGTCATCCACATAATACTCCTTTACATTAAATGTCCCCATCAGTGTCCCCCTTTACTTTGGGTGTCCCCATCAGATCCTCCCTTTACATTAGATGTCCACAGCAGAGCCCCCCTTTACATTAGATGTCCCATCAGAGCCCCCCTTTACATAGTCTGTCCCCATTAGAGTCCCCCTTTACATTAGATTTGCCCACCAGAGTCCCCCTTTACATTATTTGTCACCATCAGAGCCCCCCTTTACATTAGATGTCACCATCAGAGCCCCCTTTACATTAGATTTCACCATCTGAGTTCCCCTTTACATTAGATTTCACCATCAGAGTTCCCCTTTACATTAGATTTTACCAACAGAGCCCACTTTTACATTAGATATCACCATCAGAGTCCTCCTTTACATTAGATGTCACCATCAGATCGGAGCCCCCCCTTTACATTAGATGTCCCCCCCCGTACTCACAGCTCTCACACAAGTCGCCTATCATCCACCTTCGGACCTGCAGGGATTGCTGAGAGAAACCAGAAGTGAAGGCACAGAACCCGCCAATCACACACCACAGCAGGGAACAATGAATGAATGAAATACTTGTATAGCGCACAATGCGAACTGAATCGCCTCTAGGCGCTGTGGCGAGCTTTGATCATCTGCTAAAAGAGGAAGGTCTTGAGTTTTTTCCTAAAAGCCAGGTGATTTTCTTCCAGGCGGATGTTGATTGGTAGAGCATTCCATAGCCGAGGCCCTTGGACAGCGAATCTCCGATCCCCCTTGGATTTATACCGGGCTTTGGGCACGAGGAGGAGGTTTTTGTTGGCTGATCGAAGACTGCGGTTTGGTGTGTAATGATTTATTTTCTCCATTAGGTATTGCGGAGCTTCTCTATGCACGCATTTGTGGGTGAGGCAAAGGGTCTTGAACGTGATCCGTTTTTTTACGGTTAGCCAATGTAAGCTCCTCAGCGAAGGAGAGATGGATTCCCAGGGTTTTTTCCTGTTATCAGCCTTGCCGCCGTGTTTTGGATAAATTGTAATCGCGTAAGTTGATATTGTGGTAATCCTATGTAAAGCGAGTTTGCGTAGTCCAGTCCTGAATTAATGATTGTTCCAACTACCACTGCTTTGTCATTCATTGGGATAAAAGGGATGAGTCTGCAAAGCATGCGTAGCAGATGGTGAGATCCACTGACTACAGATCCTATTTGCGCATCCATTGACATTTGTGCATCTAAAATAACCCCGAGACTCTTCGCTTTGGTCTTTGGGGAGATAGTCTGCCCAAAGACGGTTGGCGGAGACCAGGAGGTTTTGGTTGCGGGCTTATGATTTGGGTGTAAGATAAGAAGCTCTGTCTTTGATTCGTTCAGCTGGAGGGAGTTAGTGGTCATCCAGTCCTCTATTGAATTGAGGCAGTTTTCAAGTTGTTGTTGGTGATATTTTTTTCCATTGATCCGGAAATAAAGTTGCGTGTCATCAGCGTAAGAGTGGAAGCAGAGATCTGAGCATCTGATGATTTGGAGAAGTGGGCGAATGTAAATGTTGAAGAGAACGGGTGATAAAGGAGAGCCTTGAGGGACTTCGCAGGTGACTGCCTGAGTTTCGGAGAGGAATTTTCCTAGTTTCACTGTCTGCGACCGATTTCCTAGGAAGGACGCGAACCATTGGAGATCTATGTCTTGGACTCCGGCTACTTCTGTGAGTTGGACGAGTAGAGTATTGTGATCTACTGTATCAAACGCTGCACTTAGGTCTAGCAGTACGAGGAGACACGGCTCTCCGTCATCTGCTGCTTCGAGGGCGTCATCCCAAATCTTGAGGAGAGCTGTTTCTGTTCCATGACCCGGGCAGAAGCCTGATTGCAGCGGGTCCAGGAGTTTGTGAGTATCCAGGTGAAGTTGTAGCTGATGTACTACAGCTTTCTCCATGATCTTAGAAATGGTGTTGAGGCTTGTAATTGGCCTACGGTTGTTTGGATCCTGAGGGTCCAGGTTTGGTTTCTTGAGTAGAGGTTTGACGATGCCTTGTTTGAGGATGCTGGGAACAATCCCTTTGTGGAATGATCGGTTTATGAGGTGGGTTATGGTTGGAGCCACGATGTCGGAGCATTCTTTCAGTAGTTTTGTGGGGATGATGTCAATAGGTGAGGTACTGTCACGCAGTTTATTAATGATGTTTTTTGAGGTGTCTACGGTAATTGGGGATAGTGAAAATGTTGGTGGTTGCGGTATGTTGGTGCAGACATCCTCTTTATGTATTTGCTGGCTGAGGTTGGATGTTTTCTTCTGACAAATTGTTTCCCTGATGGTTTTGACTTTATTCGCTTTCTGGGGGTTCTAGGCACACCGGATTCATTGATTGATTAACCAGTTTAAACAGTTCCCGTGGTTGGTTTGCGGCCGTTGAGATTGTATATGAGAAGTGGTCCTTTTTGGCTTTGAAGATTGCTTTCCGATAATTCTCTGTGAGACATTTGTAGTAACAATGGTAGAGGGAGTATTCAGGGCGCAGAGCTCAGCACCCGAGGACTTTCTAAAGGAAGCCAATAGAGCTTCTTGTTTGCAATCACGTGATTGCAAACACGTCATGCTTCCCATAGCAGTTGTTTCTCTGGCATCCCGCACACACTTAAATGCTTGTTTTTTTTATTTTTTATAATGAGAAGCTTTGGGGGGGGCGGCACCCCTGGGCCCCCCTATGGGCAGGCCACTACTGAAGCTGCTTGTATATCAAGACAGCGCTTGTATATCAAGTCAAAATGCATTTAAAAATTTAGCTTGTCTTGCAAAATGCTCTCAAACCAGGTTACTATCTAACCAAGGTTTTACTGTATCACTCTGTGTGTATAATATAGGAGTTTCGCTTTTTGAATTGAATTACTGAAATAAATTTACTTTTTGATGATCTTCTACTTTTATGAGATGTACCTGTATATACTTTTAACAAAGTTTTCTTTCCTTCTGCTAATAAAAGCTTATCCAGAGCATAACTCTGTCCTCGTATGTATATCATAGGTGTAAAAATCAAAAATGTGACCTCCACAGGACCTTATGGTAGCTCCACCCAGTTTATTGTAGGAGCACAGAAAAGATATGTCTGTTAGGATTAACTGTGTGCCTGATAACATAAAAATAAGGTGTGGAGCCTAATGTTTAAATGCGTGGTCATTGTTCATTGTCAAGTATTAGAATGATGGTTTGTTAGGAAATGGTGCAGTTAAAATTGGCTCCTCGCCACCTGACTATGGCTATGCGCTGTAATCAGTCAGTCTTCAGGTATCTGTGAAGTAAAAAAAATACCAAGGCCATAAGTGGATCACTTTTGAAGACAGTAAACATATTTGGAAATGGTTGCCATGATTTACTGGGGCACAGGCTGACAAAGTACAGACCCTCTACTATGACCCACTCTAGCAAGAACAAAATACTAGTTGAAGGATTTACTTAAAGGCAGTGTTGGTCATCTTACTTTAAAAAAGTAATTAGTTTAGTTACAAATTACTTCTCCCAAAAAGTAATTGCGTTAGTAACTCAATTACTACATTGGAAAAGTAATTAATTAGTTACTCAGCAAAGAAACTGACTTTTTTTATATATTCTATAATGCAATTACATTCTATAACATCTTTAACTTAAGGACCAGGCCTCTTTTTCAGACTTGGTGTTTACATGTTTAAAACATTTTTTTTTGCTAGAAAATTACTTAGAACCCCCAAACATTTTCTATTGTTTTTTTTCTAACACCCTAGAGAATAAAATGGCGGTCATTGAAATACTTTTTTTCACACCGTATTTGCGCAGCGGTCTTACAAGCGCACTTTTTTTGGAAAAAATGCAACTTTTTGAATAAAAAAATAAGACACCAGTAAAATTAGCCCAATTTTTTTTATATTGTGAAAGATAATGGTACGCCGAGTAAATTGATACCCAACATGTCACGCTTCAAAATAGCGCCCGCTCGTGGAATGGCGTCAAACTTTTAGCCTCAAAAATCTCCATAAGCGACATTTAAAAAATTCTACAGGTTGCATTTTTTGCGTTACAGAGGAGGTCTAGGGCTAGAATTATTGCTCTCGCTCTACCGATCACGACAATACCTCACATGTGTGGTTTGACCACCGTTTTCATATGCGGGCTCTACTCACGTATGCGCTCGCTTCTGTGCGCAAGCTCGTCGTGACGGGGTGTTTTTAAAAAACTTTTAAATTGATTTTATTTATTTTTACACTGTTTAAAAAAAAAAAAATGGATCACTTTTATTCCTATTACAAGGAATGTAAACATCCCTTGTAATAGAAAAAAGCATGAGAGGCCCTCTTAAATATGAGATCTGGGATCAAAAAGTCCTCAGATCTCATATTTGGGCTAAAATGCAAAAAAAAAGAAAAAAAGAAAAAATGACATTTAAAAAAAAATACCTTTAAGAGGTATGGGCGGAAGTGACGTTTTGACGTCGCTTCCGCCCTCCTATGGTATAGAGACAAGTGGGGGCCATCTTAGCCTCACTTGTCTCTATGCCCAGCTAGGAAGAGGACCCGATCGCCTCTGCCGCTACCGATGGCTCCGGTAAGCGGCGGAAGGTGCGGGAGGGCGGCGGGAGGGGGGTGGCACCTCTCCCGCCGCCGATAGCGGTGATCTCGCGGCAAATCCGCCGCGGAGACCACCGTTATCGTACAGCCGACCGCCGCCTGAAGAGATGGATATCTCGGTTGTGGCAGCAGCTGCTGCCGTTACCGAGATATCCCTCTTCAAAAATAGGACGTACATCGTCGTGCGGCGGTCGGCAAGTGGTTAAAGAGGAAGTAAACCCTGATGGGTTTACTTCCTCTTTGATTCCCTTTAAAGGTAAAGCATAATGGACTACTATGCATTGCATAGTAGTCCATTATATGTCACTTACCTGACACAGGAGCCAGCAAAGTCATCGCTGTCCCCTGTAGTTCTGAGCGTCCATCTTTTAGATGGGTCACGCTGCTCCGGCGCTGTGATTCGCATGCAGACGGGAGCCGACACTTGCGGCATACCGCCGCGATCTGCGGCCTGCCCAGTGCGCCTGTGTACCGCTGTCTACGGCGCATGCGCCGAAGACAGCGGTGGCTGTCTTTGGGTAAATATCTCCTAAACCGTATAGGTTTAGAAGATATTTCTTGGACCTACAGTTAAGCCTTAATCTAGGCTTACCTGTAGGTCAAAGTGGTTTGTAAGGGTTTACAACCACTTTAATAACAAAGATGTTTATATTAACTGATTGAAGAATAAAAACACTATATACAGTATTTTAAAACATTTGGTATTTATTTGAACCCAAATGTTGAGGGGGTGGCAGCGGTGGTACTTGAGGGGGTGGCAGCGGTGGTACTTGGGGAGGTGGCAGTGGTGGTAGTGTGCTTGGGGAGGTGGCAGCGGTGGTGTACTGGGGGGGTGGCAGGCAGCGTGGTACTTGGGGGGGTGGCAGCGGTGGTGGTGCCATCCTCTCCCACCACCACCTCTACCTCGAATTCTGTTTATTTTAATTTATTTACTTACATCACTGTTTAAAGGGTAATATGTTTTACAGAAAAACATGCCAAAGCTCCACACTATAGCTGCACGATTCTGGCTAAAATGAGAATCACAATTTTTTTACTTAGAATAAAGATCATGATTCTCTCACGATTCTCACAGCGTAACATCATCTTTGACATAGAAAAAAAATTGGGCTAACTTTACTGTTTCACTTTTTTAAATTCATTAAAGTGTATTTTTTTCCAAAATGATTGCGCTGGAAAGAATGCTGCGCAAATGTTTGGGGTTCTAAAAAAAATTCTAGCAAAAAATTGTGATTTTAACTTGTAAGTAACAAGTTTCAGAAAAAGTCTTAGTCTTTAAGTGGTTAAACTACCCTCATCTACAGACAGAAGTTCATTCCTCTGATCTAAAAGGTGGAAACGTTACAATGTTTCTCTTTATCTTGCCTGAGCAATGTTGTGATAAAACTTGGCAGGCTGCCTGTTTTTTTGGCGTTTTTTTATTGACAGCTGTTGGCTTGAACGGAGAACTCAGGGGGTTCACAAGGGGGTAAAATTGTGAAATAAAATTCTAACACAGGGGTCAATTCACTAAAGGTCACCATGTGTGATATGAAGGTCACATGACTCATGTTTTGGAAATATCGCATGAGATAATAAAATAATGAATTCATCAAAGTAAAATATCGAATGTGAGATAAATACTGCAAAAAAAAATTGATAAATCATTAACCACTTCGCGCCAGCGCTATAGCCAAAAGACGGCTACAGCGCGGACGCTATCTGCCGGGAGGCCGTCCCTGCACATCCTCCTGTTTACACGGACAGAGCCAGTCACCGGTCGCTGTAAACGGCCAATCACAGCGGCCGTTTACAGCGCGATTGGCGTGCCCAATGATAGATGATCTCATATGTAAAATGAGATCATCTCTCATCGCCAGCTCTCCCTCCTCACACAGACAGTGTGTGAGGAGGGACAGATGAACCGCTGTGAGATCTCACAGTGGTTAGTGTAAAAAAAAGAAAAGAAAAAAGGAAAATAAAGTGCTCATCTGTCCCCACTGCCACCTGTCCCCACTGTCATCTGCCTCCACTGCCAACTGTCAGTGCCATCTGCCCCCACTGCCACCTGTCATTAGTGCCACCTGTCATCAGTGCCATCTGTCCCCAGTGCCACCTGTCATCAGTGCCACCTGTCATCAGTGCCTTCTGTCCCCAGTGCCATCTGTCCCCAGTGCCATCTGTCCCTAGTGCCACGTATAAGTGCCATCTGTCATCAGTGCCACATGTCATCAGTGCCACGTGTCATCAGTGTCACATAGTGCCATCTGTCATCAGTGCCATATCAGTGTCATGTGTCATCAGTGCCACATATCAGTGCCATCTGTCATCAGTGCCACCTGTCAGTGTCACATGCCATCTGTTATCAGTGTCACGTGTCATCATTGCCAGGTATCAGTGCCATCTGTCATCAGTGTCACGTGTCATCAGTGCCACGTATTAGTGCCATCTTTCATCAGTGCCACGTATTAGTGCCACGTGTCATCAGTGCCACGTATTAGTGTCATCTGTCAGTGTCACGTGTCATCAGTGCCACGTTATGAGTGGCATGTGTCATCAGTGCCATGCATCAGTGCAATCTGTCATCAGTGCCACGTCGGTATCACGTGTCATTGTTCTGGTGCTCCAGGGCCTTCAAAAGTGTAATAGGCAGTCAACAAGTTAGATGTGTAATTTATGCTCCTAGAACACGTGACGGTGCTACCTGCATGTTGGGTCTCTCTATGTGGTCAGGCTGTGGAAAAGTCCCACATATGTGGTATCGTAATACTCAGGAGGAGTAGCAGAATTTATTTTGGGGCATTATTTGTGGTATACACATGCCACGTGAGAGAAATAACCTATCACAATGACAATTTTGTGGAAAAGATTAAAATAAAATAAAAAATCTTGATTTTGCGAAGAATTGTGGGAAAAAATTACAACATCAAAAAGCTCACCATGCCTCTTACTAAATACCTTGGAATGTCTACTTTCAAAAAAGGGGTCATTTGGCGGGTATTTTTACTTTCCTGGCTTGTTCGGGTCACAAGAAATGAGACCAGTACATCAGATGTGATCAATTTTGTATGATTCGTACCACAGCTTGTGGACTCTCTAACTTTCACAAAGACCAAATAATATCCACTAATTTGGGTTATTTTTACCAAAGATATGTAGCAGTATAAATTGTGGCCAAAATTTATGAAGAAAAATTAATAATTTGAAAAATTTTATCACAGAAACAAAGAATAATGCGTTTTTTTTTTTTTTAATTTAGGTCTTTTTTCATTTATAGCGCAACAAAAAAAAACCCCAGAGGTGATCAAATACCACCAAAAGAAAGCTCTATTTGTGGGGGAAAAAAGGACAAAAATTTCATTTGGGTACAGTGTTGCATGACTGAGTAATTGTCATTCAAAGTGTGAGAGCACCGAAAGCTGAAAATTGGTCTGGGCAGGAGGGGTGTTTAAGTGCACAGTAAGCAAGTGGTTAAAGTCAATTCACAATAAAACAAACATTTGCTATTTTTCACCTGGTGTTTATGGTGGTATTTTAGAAAAGTACAAAACAACAATTAGAAGAACTCTGCACTGTCTAGGAAGTGAAAAGTATACAATGTATATATGATTTTATAACAAAAAAAATGTCAACTTCACACTCTCAATCACAAAGTCTTGCATTTCAAACTTATTTTACCAGTAAACTCAGATTATATAGTGAAATACAGTATTTGGAAGTCCTGACATGACACTGTTTTGATGTTGAATTTTAAAAGCAGCGGCAAGCCCGCTGGTCTCACAAGTTTGCTAATCTGACAGAAGACTGCTGCTTTTAAAATTCAACATCAAAACACTCAGACAGTTTTCTAAATACTGTATTTCAAGATATAAGCTCAGTTTACTGGTAAAAATAAGTATGAAATGCAAGGTTTCATGAGTGTAAAAAGATGTCCACTTGATGACTTCAGACTGTAGCCCTACTGCGGCAGAGTGCAGGGGTGCCAAGATGGCCATGACGGGCCGTCACTTCCGTTACAAGATTTGACGGATCACCTAATCTGACGAAACGCCTGTGAAAAAAAATGCTAAAAGTAATGCAACATTTAACGCAGGTTTTTTTTAGTGAATTGACTACTTTTGAATATTGCGGTTTTTATTTCTTAGTGAATTAACCCAACAGACCTCAGTTACAGACTGGACCCACTTTGCACTGCCTCAGGCTGAATGTACATTGTTGTGAAAAAGTATTTGCCCCCTTCCTGATTTTATAATTTCTCACACTTTCTCACACTCAAATTTTAATATTACACAAAGATAACCCAAGTAAATCCAAGATGTCGTTTTTAAATTATTACTTCATTCATTAAGGGAAAAAAGCTGTTCAAACCAGCCTGGCCCTCTGTGAAAAAGTAATTGCCTCCTCCCATGCTGAATCATGAATGAACTGTGATTAACCACAAATTTTTGGGAAAGCTGAGTTACATTTCCCTTGCAACACCCAGGGCTGATTACTGCCAGACCTGTTGAATCAAGAAGTCACATAAATAGAAGCTGTCTGACAAAGTGAAGCACGCTAACAGATCAAAAAAAATCCACACATCATGCCATAATCTAAAAAAATTCAAGAACTGGAAGGGTTTCAAAGCCATTTCTAAGGCTTTGGAACTCCAGTGCACCATTGGGGAGAGCCATTATCCACAAATTGGAAATAACTTGGAACAGTGGTGAACCTTCCCAGGAGCGGCCGACTTACAAAAATTACTCCAGGAGCATGATAACGGCTAATCCAGGAGGTCATAAAGGAAGCCAGAACAACATCTAAAGAACTGCAGGCCTCACTTACCTCCGATAAGATCAGTGTTTAGGATTCAACAATTAGAAAGAGACTGGGCAAAAATGGCATCCATGGGAGAGTTCCAAGGCCAAAGCCACTGCTGACCAAAAAGAACACAAAGACTCATCTCACATTTACCAAAAACCATCTTGATTATCCCCAAGACTTTTAGGCAAATACTCTGTGGACTGATGAGACAAAAAAATGTACTTTTTGGAAGGTGTGCGTCCTGTTACATCTGGCATAAAACTAATACAACTTTTCATAACAAGAACATCATACCAACTGTGAGACATGGTGGTGGTAGCCTGAGGTCTGGGGCTGCTTTTGCAGCTTCAGGTCCTGGACAACTTATCATAATTGATGGAAACAAGAATACTAAAGGAGAATTTACAGCCATAAGTTTGTGACCTCAAGCTCAAGTGCACTTGGGTTATGCAGCAGGACAATGATCCGAAACACAACAGCAAGTTCACCTCCAAATGGTTCAAATAAATCAAAATTTAGGTTTTGGAGTGGCCTAGTCAAAGGCCGGACTTAAATCCAATTGAGATGCTGTATCATGACCTTACGCAGGCCGTTCATGCTGGAAAACCCTCCAATCTGGTTGAATTAAAACAATTATGCAAAGAAGAGTGGGCCAAAATGGGTCCACAGCAATGTGAGACTCATTGCCAGTTATCGCAAACACTTGATTGTAGTTTTTGCTGCCAAGGGTGGCATAACCAGTTATTAGATTTAGGGGGCAATTCCTTTTTGACATAAGACATAATTCAGGCAGGTAAGAAATAAAAGTCAGGCAGGTTTGGACAGCTTTTTTGCCTAATAAATGAAACGATCATTTTAACCTCCTCGCGCCCGCACTATAACCGAATGACGGCCGTAGAGCAGAAGCTTTCGTCCGGGAGGCCGTCCCTGGACGTCCTGTTATTTACTTCCGCAATGCGCACCGCCGGAGACAGGCAAACACAGATTGCTGTAAACGGCCAATCACAGCGGCCGTTTACAGCGCGATCGGTGTGTCCAATGGAAGATGATCTCATATGTAAACATATGAGATCATCTCTCAGCGCCGCTCTCCCTCCTCACACAGACAGCATGTGAGGAGGGAGAGATGAACGGCTGCAGCGGCCGTGAGTGTAAAAAAAAAAAAAAAGTTAAAAAAGTGCCATCCTGCCCCAGTGCCATCCTGCCCCATTGCTATCCTGCCCCAGTGCCATCCTGCCCCAGTGCCATCAACCCCAGTGCTACCTGCCCCCAGTGCCACCTGTTAGTGCTATCTGTCCCCAGTGCCACCTGTTGTCAGTGCCATTTGTCCCCAATGCCATCTGTCATCAGTGCCACGTATAAGTGCCATCTGTCATCAGTGCCACGTATAAGTGCCATCTGTCATCAGTGCCACGTGTCATCAGTGACACATAGTGCCATCTGTCATCAGTGCCACATATTAGTGCCATCTGTCAGTGCCACATATCAGTGCCATTTGTCATCAGTGCCACCTGTCAGTGTCACGTGCCATCTGTTGTCAGTGTCACGTGTCATCAATGCCACTTATCAGTGCCATCTGTCATCAGTGTCATGCGTCATCGGTGCCACGTATTAGTGCCATCTGTCATCGGTGGAATGTATTAGTGCCACGTATTAGTGCCATCTGTCATCGGTGCCACGTATTAGTGTCACGCATCTTCAGTGCCACGTATTAGTGCCACGTGTCATCAGTGCCACGCATTAGTGCCATCTGTCAGTGTCACGTGCCATCTGTTGTCAGTGTCACTTATCTTCAATGCCACTTATCAGTGCCACCTGTCATCAGTGTCATGCGTCATCGGTGCCACGTATTAGTGCCATCTGTCATCGGTGGCACGTATTAGTGCCACGTATTAGTGCCATCTGTCATCGGTGCCACGTATTAGTGCCACGCGTCTTCAGTGCCACGTATAAGTGCCATCTGTCATCAGTGCCACATATTATTGCCATCTGTCATCAGTGCCATCTGTCATCAGTGCCATGTATAAGTGTCATCATTGCCACGTATCAGTGCCATCTGTCATCAGCGTCACGTGTCATTGTCCTGGTGCTCCAGGGCCTTCAAAAGTGTAATAGGTAGTCAACAAGTTAGATGTGTAATTTATGCTCCTAGAACACATGACGGTGCTCCCTGCATGTTGGGTCTCTCTAAGTGGCCAGGCTGTGAAAAAGTCCCACACATGTGGTATTGTAATACTCAGGAGGAGTAGCAGAATTTTTTGGGGGGTGTCATTTGTGGTATACACATGCCATGTGAGAGAAATAACCTATTACAATGACAATTTTGTGGAAAAAAATAAAAAAAATGAAAAATCTTAATTTTGCAAAGAATTGTGGGAAAAAATGACAACATCAACAAGCTCACCATGCCTCTTACTAAATACCTTGGAATGTCTACTTTCCAAAAAGGGGTCATTTGGGGGGTATTTGTACTTTCCTGACTTGTTCGGGTCACATGAAGCGAGATAGGCCACCAGTACATCAGATGTGATCAATTTTGTGCGATTCGCACCACAGCTTGTAGACTCTATAACTTTCACAAAGACCAAATAATATCCACTAATTTGGGTTATTTTTACCAAAGATATGTAGCAGTATAAATTGTGGCCAAAATTTATGAAGAAAAATTAATAATTTGCACGATTCTGTCACAGAAACAAAGAAATATGCGTTTTTTTTCAAAATTTTCTGTCTTTTTTCATTTATAGCGCAAAAAATAAAAACCCCAGAGGTGATCAAATACCACCAAAAGAAAGCTCTATTTGTGGGAAAAAAGGACAAAAAATTCATTTGGGTACAGTGTTGCATGACTGAGTAATTGTCATTCAAAGTGTGAGAGCACCGAAAGCTGAAAATTGGTCTGAGCAGGAAGGGTGTTTCACCCTTTCATGACTAAGCCTATTTTCAGCATTTGGTGTTTACAAGTTAAAATCCATATTTTTTGCTAGAAAATTACTTGGAACCCCCAAACATTATATATATTTTTTTTAGCAGAGACTCTAGAGAATAAAACGGCGATTGTTGCAATATTTTATGTCACACGGTATTTGCGCAGCGGTGTTTTAAACGCAACTTTTTGGGAAAAGGGACACTTTCATGAATAAAAAAAAAAACTGTAAAATTAGCCCAATTTTTTTGCATAATGTGAAAGATAATGTTACGCCGAGTAAATAGATACCAAACATGTCACACTTTATAATCGCACGCACTTGTGGATTGACGACAAAGTACGGTACCTAAAAATCTCAATAGGCGACGCTTAAAAAAATTTTAACAGTTACTAAGTTAGCGTTACAGAGGAGGTCTAGTGCTAGAATTATTGCTCTCGCTCTGACGATCGCGGTGTGATGTGTGATTTGAACACCGTTTACATACGCGGGCGCGACTTCCGTATGCATTTTCTTTGCTTCGCGAGGACGGCGGGCGCTTTAAAAAATTTTTTTTATTTTTTTATTTATTTTATTTATTTTAAAATGACTAAATTGTTTTAAAAAAAAAATAAAATGTGATCACTTTTATTGCTGTCACAAGGAATGTAAACATCCCTTGTGACAGTAATAGGTGGTGACAGGTACTCTTTATGGAGGGATCGGGGGTCTAAAAGACCCCCCACCCCTCCTTTACACTTCAATGTATTCAGATCGCCGAAAACAGCGATTCTGAATACCGTATATTTTTTTAAAACTGGCGCCATTGGCAGCCGAGTTTAAAGGAAAGTGACGTCATGACGTCGCTTTCCGTGTTTACTATGAGGAGACTGGAACGAAGCTGATTACGGCTTCTTTCCAGTTCCTCCCCAGCGGCCGGAGGCAGCGCAACTTGAATCGGTGCTCCCGATCGAACGGGAGCACCGGTAACAGCGGCGGGAGGCGGTGGGAGGGGGAAAGAAAACGGTACCGGGATGATGCCTGCAGGTGTGGGCATCATCCCGGTATACCCCCCGGAAGCCGAGTACGCAGATCTGTGTACGCTCGGCGGGAAAGGGTTAATTTCCCAGTAAGCAAGTGGTTAAAACTGCATTTTGTATTTACGCAGGTTATCTTTGTGTAATAATAAAAAATTTTGATGATCTGAGTCATTTAAGTGTAACAAATATGCTAAAAAAAGAGAAAAAACCTGAAAGGGGGCAAATACTTTTTCACAGCATTGTACTTAATGACATTTTCTTTCTCTGCTGTAGTACACAACTACAGTTCTGGATCATAGAGTTGAACGGCACTGTTAACCTTTACATGCTCGGAGTTTATCATTTTGTATTTACTGGAGTGGGTCATACCGGAGAGTCTGCTCTTAGTTTTTATCATCTTGTACTGGGAAATCATTTTAAGAAAGTTGTTAGAATAGAAAGCCTGAAATATTGGGAATACTGATACACTAGAGCAGGTTACAGAGTTACAGTACATTTTCTACATGGGTATTTCACATTTATATTTTAAAATACAGCGTCTGGAAAAAGTATTCACACCCCTTGAAATTTTACATATTTTGTCATGTTACAACCAAAAACATAAATGTATTTTATTGGGATTTTATGTGATAGACCAACACAAAGTGGCACATAATTGTGAAGTGGAAGGAAAATTATAAATGTTTTTCAAATTTCTTTACAAATAAATGTGTGAAAAGTGTGGCGTGCATTTGTATTCAGCCCCCCTGAATCAATACTTTGTAGAACCATCTTTCTTTGCAATTACAGCTGCAAGTTTTTTTGGGGATGTCTCTACCAGCTTTGCATGTCTAGAGGGTGACATTTTTGCCCATTCTTCCTTGCTAAATAGCTAAAGCTCTATCAGATTGTATGGTGGGCATCTGTGAACAGCAGATTTCCAAGTCAAGAACAGCATTTCCAAATCTTGCCACAGATTCTCAATTGGATTTATGTCTGGACTTTGACTGGGCCATTCTAACACATGTATATGCTTTGATCTAAACCATTCCATTGCAGCTCTGGCTGTATGTTTAGGGTTGTTATCCTGCTGGAAGGTGAACCTCCACCCCAGTCTCAAGTCTTTTGAAGGTTTTCTTCTAAGATTGTCCTGTATTTGGCTTCATCCATCTCCCCATCAACTTTGACCAGCTGTAAAGTACCTAGTAGATGAGTCTGATATGCAGAGGAAGGCCTCTCTTACCCCCCTGACTCGCTACACCCCTAATAGAGTGACTAGGAGGCACTGGAGTACAGGGTAGCAGAAGTGCCCGGCAGGATCAACAGCTGAGAAGTAGGTCTGGAGTTTCTGGATGATACTGTGGCTGGGAGTCAGCAGATTGGGGACAGCAGATTTGGCTGAAGACTGAAACAGGCTTGTGTCAGGGAGCCACACACAGGGCACAGAGATGAGGTTCCAGGGACTAGAACACAGGAAGGTCAGGCAGGCCAGGTCATACACAGATAGACAGTACAGATGCAGGAGACAGGAGCAGAGTCATTGGACAAGCCGGGTTCGTAACAGGCAGGCATGGATGAACCAGAGGATAAGGCAGGTGCAAGGTCGCGAACAGGCCGGGTCAGATGCAGGCAGATAGAGGTAGTCACAGGGCAAGCCGGGTAATCGCAGGAACAGATCAGATAAGCAAGTAACTCAGAGGGAACGCTGTAGATCAGACAGCAAAGCTTCAGTGTAACAGTTGAGTTTAAATGGCCCGCAGAGCACCGGGGATCGTGTGCATGCACATAGGCACATGCAATCGCGTATCAGCTTGTGTAGAACTACTGCTCCCAGCAAGCCTTTGCTGACACCAGTTTCCCTGTCCCTGCTGAAGAAATGCATCCCCACAACATGATGCTACCAAGACCATGTTTCACGGTGGGGGTGGTGTGTTCAAGGTGATGCGCATTTCACATAGTGTTTTGCTTTTAGGCCAAAAAGTTCAGTTTTTGTCTCATCTGACCAGAGCACCTTCTTCCACATGGGACTTCTTATGGCTTTCTTGTCACTCTTCCATAAAGACCAGATTTGTGGGTGCACAACTAATAGTTATCCTGTGGACAGATTCTCCCACCTGAGCTGTGCATCTCTGCAGCTCCATGGGCCTCTTGGCTGCTTCTCTCTGATTAATGCTCTCCTTGCCCAGCCTGTCAGTTTAGGTGGACGGCCATGTCTTGGTAGGTTTGCACATGTGCCATACACTTTCCATGTTCAGATGATGGATTGAACAGTGCTCCGTGAGATGTTCAAAGCTTGGGATATTTTTTTTTTTAACCTAACCCTGCTTTAAACTTCTCCACACACTATCCCTGACCTGTCTGGTGTGTTCCTTGGCCTTCATGACGCTGTTTGTTCACTAAAGTACTCTAACAAACCTCTGAGGGCTTCACAGTACAGCTGTATTTATAGATAAAAGATAAAATTACACACAGATGGACTCTATTTAATAATTAGGTGACTTCTGAAGGCAATTGGTTCCACTAGATTTTAGTTAGGGGTTTCCGAGTAAAGGGGGCTCAATACAAATGCATGCACACTTTTCAGATATTTATTTGTAGAACATTTTGAAAACCATTTATCATTTTATTTCCACTTCACAATTATGTGCCACTTTGTGTTGGTCTATAACATAAAATCCCAATAAAACACATTTAGGTTTTTGTTTGTAACATGACAAAATGTGGAAAATTTCAAAGGATATGCATACTTTTTCAAGGCACTGTATATACACCGATCAGCCATAACGTTATGAATTGACCACTGACAAGTTAAGTGAAAATAATTGATTATCTTGTTACAGTGGCATCTGAAAGTTGGTGGGATATATAGGTTAGCAAGTAAACATGTTGTCCCTGAAGTTGATGTGTTGAAAGCAGAACAAATGGCGTGTATGGAGCAGCATAGCCATAGACTGGTCAGGGTGCCCATAGTGACCCGTCTCCACAGCTAAAAGTGCCTACAATAGGCATGTAAGTATCAGAACTGGACCACGGACCAGGTGAAGAAGGTGGCCTGGTCTAAATAAAAACACTTTCTTTTGCATCATGTCGGTGGCCAGGTTCATGTATTTGCCTCTTTCCTAGGGAAGAGATGGCACCAGGATGCAGTATGCGAAGAGGCCAAGTTGGCAAAGGCAGTATGATGTTTTTCTGGGAAAGCTTGGGTCCTGACATTTTTGGCTGTTACTTTGACACATATCACCTACCAAAACATTGTTGGTATCCAGATACACTCTTTTATGGAAACGGTATTCCGCTGATGGCAGTGACCTTTTTCAGCAGGATTAAGTGCCACATTGCAAACATGGTTCAAGAATGGTTCGAGGAATACAAGTTTGAGGCGTTGACTTGGCCTCCAAATGCTCCAGATCTCAATCTATCGAACATCCGTTGGATATGCTAAAAAAAAGTCCAATCCTTGGAGGTCTCACCTCCCAACTTACTGGTCTTAAAGGACCCTCCACTGACAGCTTGATGCCAGATACTACAGCATACCTTCAGAGATCTAGTGGTGTCCATGCGGTGTCAGATCATGGCTGTTTTGAAAACACAAATGGCTGTCTCAGCGGCAAGAAGGGCACTTACTCAGTATTGTTTCAAATCTTTCTTTATTATTTCTTTATAATTATAAAACATACAAAACATCCATCAACATACCTAACATCCATGAACTACTACATATTTCTCAAAAAAAAAAAAAATATATATATATATATATATATATATATATATATTTATGGTGTAGAGCCCTCTGACCGATACGGATAAGGATGACAAACAAGGATAACATAAACTCGCTTACTTGAAATGGACCTGAAAGTGTGCCCTGGTCTAACGTACGGTATACCAAAATAAGGGGGCATACCTTAAAATGAAATGAATATGAAATGGTGAAATGAGTACTCACATGAGGAGTATGCTAGAGAAAAGCCCTGATAAAGGGGGCGGGTGGGCGGGTATCGCGCACCGGAACCGACGAGGAAGATGGGCGAACGGCGGGTTATATACACGACCGGGCTCCTCCCATAATTTCAGGCCACCATACTGGCCTTTCTATTTATGGTGTAGAGCCCTCTGACTGATACGGATAAGGATGACAAACAAGGATAACATAAACTCGCTTACTTGAAATGGACCTGAAAGTGTGCCCTGGTCTAACGTACGGTATACCAAAATAAGGGGGCAAAAACACTCAGGTAGGGGAAGCATTTTATTGAATCAAGACTGTTACTGGGTGAGTTTGACGAAGGCCTGGGCCATCTCAACTTGCGGATTGGGTATGTAACGGGCAAAACAGGAGGACTTCCATCTACCCAACTTTTTGATAACATGGACAGGGACCCCTTGGCGGGAGGCCGTCGAAGCTGCCCCGATACGAAATGAATGTCCAGAGTAGTGGGCAGGATTGAGGTGAAGGATGCCCAGGAGTATCCTGACATGTTCCATGAACTGGGCTGCGTTGAGAGGTTTCGTGTGAAAGGGCAGAAGCGGGCCAGTCCCTGGTTGATCGGCCAAAAGGGTCAACAAGCGGGTGAGAACAGTGACCGGGCACCAGCGGTTGTAGGTCTTATAGAAGTGAATGTCCGTGCCTGAGCCAAGCTGCTGTGTCTTGGAAACCGCTAAGTGTAGGATGAAGTGGTCCTCGAACCTGACTAGATGGTGCTTGCACAGCATGCGTGCCGAGGGGCTACTGCAGGTAAACTCGCCTGGTCGTAAGAAGCCGTAGAAGGCCAGATGTATGGCTGCTTGCAGGACGACACTAACGTGGAGACCGAAAGGTGAAGAGGCCAGAATATCTGACATGTCCCTGAACACTTCACCTGTGATAGGCAGCCGTTTGGTGCTGGACACCGGCCGACGCTTCTGAATGCCGCGCATGAGAGCCCGGACGGCGTGGTAAGTGAACAAGGAGGGCTTAGTAGGGTCCTGGAGGGACGTGAAATGTTGTACCCCGGCCAAGTACAACCGGATCGTATTAAAGGACAATGCCAACTCGGAATGGCAGTAAGAAATGAAGGCAAGGACTTGTTTGACCCGGGAGGACTCTGTGCTGTGAGACGACGCGAAGCGGCTAAAGGCCCTCCAGGCCGATTGATAGGCCTTGCGGGTATTGTTTGAGAGGGAGAGATCAATGAGTTGAGTTGCTGCTGAGAGGTGTGGGGCTAATCCAAGGTCAGTTGAGACCAGTCCGGGATAGCTGCTGATGTTGGTCCGGCTCCGGGCACCTGGTCAAAAAACGAAACAAAGTTAAAGCGGGAGAGGGCATCCGCCGCCTGATTAAATTTACCGGGGACAAAGGAACAATGAAGGTTGAACTGAAACAACAATGAGAGCTGGGTCAGTCGCCGCAGGAAGGACATAATCTGTAGAGACCTGGACCTGCCTTTATTAATGATCTCCGCAGTGGCCAGGTTATCTGTAGAAAAAACCACCGTCTGGCCCGACCAGCTGCGGCCCCACGTGTGTGCAGCGGCTACAATGGGATATAACTCGAACAGGGAGGACGTCTCAGTGAAGCCAGGAATAGCCAGTATCTGGGGAGGCCAGGGGGCTGCGAGCCAGAGGTTGCCAAAGATCGCCGCAAAGCCCGTGGAGGCCGCCGCATCGGTCACCACCCGAGGTGAAAGGGAGGACACGGAGGGGACGAACAGGGACACTCCATTCCAGGAAGATAGGAATTCCTCCCACATGGCAAGGTCTGCTATAGCTGCGGAATCCAGGCTGAGTACTTGCTCCGGGTCCTGAGAGTGGGACAGTAAGGCTAACAGGCGTGACACGAACGAGCGCCCCTGGGGGATGATGCGCATGGCGAAATTAAGCATGCCAAGAAGGGATTGAAGCTGTCTCTTGGTACAAGTCCTGGCACGGGTGAAGTCCCTCAGGACCGACCTGATGCGGGTCAGTTTATCCGGGGGAAGGCTGGCCTGCATAGTGTTAGTGTCTAGGCTGACCCCGAGAAAGGTGATGGCCTGCGATGGACCCTCCACCTTATGCTCGGCAATGGGGACGTTAAGATTATTGAAGACTGCCCTCAATTTACCCAGATCTCGTGGAGGAGAGCCGGGTGACTCTATCAGCAGGAAGTCATCCAGATAATGAATGACTTCCTGACACTGGGCTACGTGCAGCAAGATCCATGCGAGAGCCTGCGCAAAAGTGTCGAAGAGCCAGGGACTACTCTTAGATCCGAACGTGAGTTTAGTGGCAAAGTAGTACAGCTGCCTCCACTTGATGCCATGCCAGCACCAGAGGGATGGATGGATGGGAAGAAGCTTGAAGGCGTTTGAGATGTCGGCCTTGGAAAGCCAGGTACCTGTGCCTGTTTTAAGAATGGCCTGGATGGCCATGTCCACAGATGCATATTTAAGGGAGAACTCCTCAGAGGGGATAAGGGAATTGAGGCTGGGGACCGTAGAGGAATGAGGCGCTGACAAATCATAAACCAATCGGAGTTTATTAGAGAACTTGCCCTTGACAAGCCCAATAAGGCTGACTCGCCAGGTGTTAAATGGGGGCTGTACGAAAGGGCCGATGATAAAGTCCTGGTCTAGCTCAGATTGCAGCAGTAGGTCGATGGCTTGTTTATCCGTGGCTGCTGACCGTAGGTTCTGGCATTCGTGCGTGAGGTGAGGGAGAGAGACAAGTCCAGTATGAAAACCTTGTGTGAAGCCCTGGACGAGGTAGGCGGATAGTGAGGGGGTAGGATGACTGGTGAGGTAGACACTAAGCCATGAAATGTTGAGCCGGCTTAGTCAGGACCTCTTGAGCTGCTTGAGCTCGCACATCAGCCGGGGGTGAGCTCTATGACACTGGGTGCACACATGGAGCAGCCTACACTGACTAAAATTGCACGACCCACTGTTGTAATTGTTGCAGATTGGTGCGCCGCCCATGGTTTTGACTGGGCGCCCAAGCTTATCGGTCTGTGGCAGGCGTGCCGGTGCCTGTAGGCCCTGAGCGGCACCCGAGGTAGATGGACCGTCTAAGGGCGGGGCTGCCAGTGAGCTAGCGCACCAAGCCGCAGTATGAGTTGCTGACTGGCAGATCGCACACAGAGGGGACCGTAGCCCCGCGAAGTGGCGGCAGAACAGCTCGGTATCCATGGTGCTCCAGTCCGTAGGTGTCTGGAACTGGGAGAGCCTGGCGGCTGCTTTAGCGGAGAAGGAGCGGTGGTAATCATAGAATGAAAAACCGCCGTACTTGTAACCCAGGTCAACTACCACATGGAGGTACCGATCCAGCTCCTCCCTCCTGCCAGGGGAGGCTGAGCAAATGATGTCCCTCATCATGCCGAAAGCCAAGGTAAACTCGGTGATTGAGAGTTTCCTGTCCAGTCTGGAATCCTTGGCTTTGAGGACCACTGACACGTCCCCCCAAGTATACGCCTTGTTCTCTGCCAGCTCATGAATAGAGATGAGGAGAGAAGCCAAATTGACGTCTTTGCCCTCTAAGATGTCCTTCCTGATGTTAGCTGACACCAGATGGGACGGGTACACTATTGGTGCACATCCGGAGATACCTGCGGGAGGAATAACAACTGGCTCGGATGCTGGTACTGGCAGAGGAACAGCGGGGTGGGTCTCGAGGAGGGCCACTCGACTCTGCAGTTCTGACATTAAGGTTGTGAGGGACGACACCAGGGTGTGAAGCTGTGAGATTGAGGAGGCGATGGAGCCCAGGGAGGCCTGCTGGGCGCAAGCCTCAACCGCCGCAGGGGGAGGAAACAGGAGCCTGAAAAGCTCGGCCTTTCTGGCTGTTGCTAGAAAGGGCACGCCCCTGCGTCTTAGCTCGGCTGTGAGCCTGGGAATGGTCCACGCTCTGAAGGCCCTTTGGCTGCCATTTTCTGAGACAACAGATGGAGACAATGGAGCCGTGAGGTCCTCGCTGCCAGCCTGGGACATGGTGGCAGAATGCGGGTCTGGCGAGGCTACTAGCCCTCTGATCCGGGTTTTCTCCTAATATGGACCTATAGGGGTGACATGGATTACGAACTGGTTGGAGACTCCTAAAGAAAAATACATTTTTCTTCTTTTTTTCTTTTTTTTTTTTTTTTTAAAAGAAGGATGCTTGTGCTGAAGAGCGTTTCCTACCAGATGATTATGCTTTCCTAAGGAGGCACCGTCCGACCAGGTGCAGGCTGGACCTACTGAAACTCGACTGACCTGAGGAGATGAAGGTGAAGTTTGTTTGAGACTCCCACCTGACGAACGGCTAGCTAACAGTGGAGGTGAGATTTAGACATGAGATGAAACGACACAATGAAAGAAACAAATGAAATCTTCTCTTCTCTTCCCTTTTCTTTTCCCCCTTTCTCTCCCCTTTTTATTATATATATATATATTTTTTTTTTTTCCCCCTTTTTTTTTTTTTTTGTCAACTCAATAGCGAATGAGGCTGACGAGCAAGGGCCCCCCGATAAAATCCAACATTGAAGAATCAACTGGACTAGAAGCGGGAAGCGATGAGTGACCGTGAAATGAGTGAATCTGCCATGACAGAGATCCGAATCGCCATGCCACGAACTTGCGACCGAGCACGAAACGGATTCTGGAGCATGTACTGAAATGAGGCCAATCCTGGGGCACGCCGGGACGAATTTGGTCCACGAATGTGACTATTCGTACCGGAACGTGATAGGTGAAATGAAATGAAACCCATGACAAAGACTGGAATCAGAAGACAAGCCCATGAACCTAACAGATGAATCCCGTCTTTGGAGCATGTACTGAAATGAGGCGTAGCAGCTGGGCACACCGGGACGAATCGGTGCATAAATAAATGCAACAGGATTCGAATCGGAGCGTAATAAGTGACAGAAATGATATCCCATGACAGAGACAAGATTCAACGACTGGACTGATGGTAACAACAAAGAATCCGACTCTGGAGCATGTACTGAAATGAGGCGTAGCAGCTGGGCACACCAGAACGAATCGGTGCATGAAAATGAGACAGGATTTGAACTGGAGTGTAATAAGTGACAGAAATGATATCCCATGACAGAAACAGGATTCAACGACTGGACTGTAGGTTACAAAGAATCCGTCTCTGGAGCATGTACCGAAATGAGGCGTAGCAGCTGGGCACACCAGGACGAATCGGTGCATAGAAGAATGCGACAGGATTCGAATTGGAGCGTAATAAGTGACAGAAATGGTATGCCATGACAAAGACAAGAATCAGGGACCGTGCGTGATCCTGCGAGTGACTCAGTCTCTGGAGCATGTACAGAAATGAGGCCGAACCCTGGGGCACTTCAAAGCGAATCGGTGCACCAGAGGTGCGACAAGATTCGCGCCGGAGCGCGGCTAGTGACAGAAATGACTTGAAACGGTAGAAATGAGTGGGACTGAAATGACTTGAAGGAGATAAAATGAGATACATAACACAACTGCATGAATGATGAGACATGTTCGAACTGGAGCAGACCAACCGATACGTGCGGACTGCTTGCTTTGTCGTAACAAGCAGTCGGCTGTGAGTCGAACGATTCGACCGATACTAATAGAATGCTCGGGGAGTCGAACGGTTTCGAATGTACCTGCGAACGAATCGCCTGACGTGGCGTGATCGACCGAAGGTGATAACGACTACATCGAAAGTAGAAACAGTGACATGAGTACGAGAGCCACAGTAAAACATTCGAGCGGTTCGTGAGTTCAGGGAATGTTTGCATTGAAATACATGAACTGAAAAAAGGGGGTGCCGAAGCCCTACCTGCGACAGCCGGCCCGACGTGTAACGACAAATTCGATGGGTAAGACGACACTCCGACGGCGAAACCCACGGACGCTGATGAACGGGAAGATGGTCAAGACGGAGACGAACAACGCGGGAACTCACGAACGGGCTCACTGCGTCTGGTCTAGGATAGTCGGCCCTTGATATCTGACGTATCAGGTATCGCGCACCGGAACCGACGAGGAAGATGGGCGAACGGCGGGTTATATACACGACCGGGCTCCTCCCATAATTTCAGGCCACCATACTGGCCTTTCTATATATATATATATATATATATATATATATATATAATCAGCCCTCATCCCTCCCCCCTACCCCATCGCTCCTCACTTTCTCACTTACAAATATTCCTTAAGGATCCCTGAGGTGCAAAACTCCTCCCACTTTTTCCAATGCTTTGAAATCGGATTCTCCACATATCCTTCTTCTCTTATTTGCTTCTCCATATAGTGTGTTTCACTCATTTCACATTTCCACTCTATTATTAATGGAGCATTTTCCTTTTTCCATTTTCGCGCTATTACAACTTTTGCAGCAGTAGTCATACAGTGCAAAAACTCTATCTCTTTCTGTGTTAATGATTTAGGTGTGAGAGAGAATAGTACTATCATTATATCTATGTTTATCCTAGTACCTGTCACTCGCTGATATATTTCTGTTATCTTACCCCAAAAATCTCTTAACTTGTAACAGCTATACCATATGTGTTCTAAAGTACCCTTTTCTATTTTGCATCTCCAACAGGTTTCAGGGTTCCTTTTATTTATTCTATTCATTACTACTGGGCTTCTATACCATCTTATTGCAACTTTATAGTTTTTTTCTTGGTCCTTGATTGCTACCGATAGTTTATGTATTCTTCCATATATCCCTTCCCATTCCTTCTCTGTCAACACATTCCCTATTTCCTCCTCCCATTTTTTCACTGCTGCTATTTTTTTAATATCACCATAGGGGAGTAATAGATTGTATATCTTAGAAAGTTTTTTATTCGCTTTATCCTTATTTAATACTATTTGCTCGAATACAGTTAATTGTCTATTAATACTTATCATTAATGGATCTATATATGCTTTCAACTGAGAGTATTGCAGCCATTTATTATTATATTCATGTCCCATTTCCTGAAACGTTGGCATTCTCCCATCTATCAGGATTTGTATTATTCGCTCATGCTCCTCCATATTCCATTTAAGAAATGTTTTGCTTTTTAGTGCTGGTCTAAATTCGGGGTTGGCAAATAGTGGGGTCATAGGAGAGATTTCCTTTTTTTATTATATCATCCCAAATTTTTAATGTTGTTTTTACAAAAATGGGTAACTCCTTTTCTTCTGGTCTTAAATTAGATTTTATCCATGGTTGATGTTTTATTCTAGCCCCTATTATATCTTCTTCTAGCTTTACCCATTGTTTATTTCTTGCATTATGCTGCTATAATTCTCATTATTGACGCTGCTTGGAGGTATTTGGAGAAGTCAGGCATTGCCAGTCCTCCATTTTTTTTTGTTCTTATTAATACTTTTCTTCCTATTTTAGGAACCTTATGCGACCATATAAAACTTTCTGCAGCTTCTCTTAAATCCTTCATAATCTTTCCTGATGGTATAATAGGGACCGTTTGAAAAATATATAGCATAATTGGTAGTATCACCATCTTTAGAATATTTATTTTCCCTAACCAGGAATAAGTTATTTTATCATATTTTCCTAAAAGTTTTTTTACCTTATAAATTGCTTTATTATAGTTCATGTCCTGTAGAAGTTTTAAGTCACTTGGAATATATATTCCAAGATACTTAATCGCGTCTTGTTTCCATTTAAATGGGAAATCATTTAGTATTATCTTTTGCATTCCTTCTTCCAATGAGATGTTCATTACTTCAGATTTATCATAATTAACTTTAAAGTTGCTCAATTGCCCAAATCTTTCCAGTTCTTTTATACACTTACTCAGTATTGGATGGATGGTCATAAATGTATGACTGATTGATGTAGCAAGGCCCATAAAGACATGGATAAGTGGGTTTGGGGTGGAGTCCTGACCTCAACCCAATAAAACACTTTTGGTATGAATTAGAGTGGAGACTGCAAGCCAGGCCTTCTCGTGATCTCATCCAACATCAGTACCTGACCTCACAAATGCGCTTCTGGAGGAATAGTCAAACATTCCCATAGACACACTCCTAAACCTTGTGGACAGCCTTCCCAGAAGAGCTGAAGCTATTAGAGCTGCAAAGGGTGGGCCAACGCAATATTGAACCCTACGGACTAAGACTGGGATGCCATTAACGTTCATGTGCGTGTAAAGGCAGAATACTTTTGACAATATAGTGTATACCTGATGCTAAGTCTTCTTTAAAAGATGGGCATCTGAAGTGTATACATCAGTATTCATCTAGAGTACACCCAATACAGATTTTTGCAGTATCAATGTGATCAGAGCTTTGACTGCGCTCTGTTTATTATCACACATCAAGTATTTATCTAGAATCTCAGGGTATATTTTGACCTCCAGTTTTTCACAAGTTTTACATTCTTCAAATGAAAACAAAGGATTTGTCTGATAAACCAAAGATTTCCAAGAAAGATTTCACGGTAAAACTGGTTTTGAAACAAAGAAGCTTTTACTGGATTGTTGAGCAAAACATGCAAATATGAAGATCTGTTAAGGTGTAAGCAGATATACCTGCCTTACATGTTCATGCTTAAGCAGGTATTTCAGCTCACCCAGAAATTGCAAGCATTTTTATTAATAGATTGATTAGTAATGCCCATTTGAGAGTCGTTTTCGTTATTACATGCCCTGTGATATTTATTATATTACCCACAGTAATTGTGGGAAACAATAAATAATTGTGTCATATCCTGTAGAAATTTTGGCAAAGGCCTAATAACCTGATTAAATAACTCATGCACAATTATTACAGTAGAGTTTTGTATCAGTTTGCATGATTAATTATGCAGTACCCCCAAAGCATGCGAGGTATGGTGGGCCATAACTTTTCACCTCGAGGTCTAGTCGTTGGCAATAGTGGTGCAATTCAAAAGAAAAAGGATATATGTGGGGCCATCATGTGTATGCCTTCACAATGTTTTTTATTACAATGATATGTACCATTTGCAACAATCTTAATTGTTATGTTGTCTTTTGATAAAATAAAACATTTATAAATTTAAGTAAAAAAAAAAAAAAAGGATATATGTGCTGGGACTATAAAACACTTCACCTAAAAAGCATATATACTTTATAATGGGATGCCGACTCTACCACTTGTCTTCCACATAAACAAGCAGAGGACTCCTGTACCATGGAAGAACACATGGGAGATGTACTCCCATAGGAAAATTGGACTGATAGTGATTCAAAGATTTATCTTTGGTTCTCCAGAGATGATAGGTTCTTCCAGATTAAATTCACTCTCAACAAAGATAAAAGAGCATCATCGCGCAAGATTGCTGTATATTCATTATTTCTACTTAGTATAGAATATTCACTCACATTTTACTTGGGAAAAAAACGCATATTGAACGATCAGTATCGCAAGCAGCTCTATACCTTACTGCACATCCAGTATATCAAAACACCGTAAGTGACGTCACCGGCTCCTCCCGATGTGTTGCGTCACAGGTCACGTGACTTTCTCAAGGGAAATGACACTAAATCACTATCTAGACACAGAAAACTTATAAGCTGATCCTAGTGAGGATCCCTGTTTAAAAGTGATATCTGGCCCAAGGGGGTTTTATTTCCGGAAGGTGAGCAGGAAATTCACACAAAAGGTGGTGATGACTTTTTTTCTTCACTTATATAATATGTAACAAAAAATATATAATATATATATATATATATTTATGGTGTAGAGCCCTCTGACCGATACGGATAAGGATGACAGACAAGGATAACATAAACTCGCTTACTTGAAATGGACCTGAAAGTGTGCCTTGGTCTAACGTACGGTATACCAAAATAAGGGGGCATACCTTAAAATGAAATAAATATGAAATGGGTGAAATGAGTACTCATATGAGGAGTGTGCTAGAGTAAAGGCCTGATAAAAGGGGCGGGTGGGCGGGTATCGCGCACTGGAACCGACGAGGAAGGATGGGCGAACGGCTGCTTATATACCACCGGGCTCCACCCATAATTTCAGGCCACCATACTGGCCTTTCTATTTATGGTGTAGAGCCCTCTGACCGATACGGATAAGGATGACAGACAAGGATAACATAAACTCGCTTACTTGAAATGGACCTGAAAGTGTGCCTTGGTCTAACGTACGGTATACCAAAATAAAGGGGCAAAACACTCAGGTAGGGGAAGCATTTTATTGAACACAGACTGTTACTGGGTAAGCTTGACAAAGGCCTGGGCCATCTCAATCTGCGGATTGGGTACGTAACGTGCAAAACAGGAGGACTTCCATCTACCCAACTTTTTAATAACATGGACCGGGACCCCTTGGCGGGAGGCCGTTGAAGCTGCCCCGATGCGAAACGAATGTCCTGAGTAGTGCGCAGGATTGAGGTGAAGGATGCCCAGGAGTATCCTGACATGCTCCATGAACTGGGCTGCGTTGAGAGGTTTTGAGTGAAAGGGTAGAAGTGGGCCAGTCCCTGGTTGATCGGCCAAAAGGGTCAACAAGCGGGAGAGGACAGTAACCGGACACCAGCGGTTGTAGGTTTTATAGAAATGTATGTCCGTCCCTGGGCCAAGCTGCTGTGTCTTGGAAACCGCTAAGTGCAAGATGAAGTGGTCCTCGAACCTGACTAGATGGTGCTTGCACAGCATACGTGCCGAGGGGCTACTGCAGGTAAACTCGCCTGGCCGCAGGAAGCCGTAGAAGGCCAGATGTATGGCTGCTTGCAGGACGACACTGACATGGAGACCGAAAGGTGAAGAGGCCAAAATGTCTGACATGTCCCTGAACACTTCGCCTGTGATGGGCAGCCGTTTGACGCTGAAAACTGGCCGACGTTTCTGAATGCCGCGCATGAGAGCCCGGACGGCGTGAAAGGTAAATAAGGAGGGCTTGGTAGGGTCCTGGAGGGACGTGAAGTGTTGTACCCCGGCCAAGTACAAGCGGATTGTGTTAAAGGATAATGCCAAGTCCGAATGGCAGTAGGAAAGGAAGGCAAGGACTTGTTTGACCCGGGAGGACTCTGTATTGTGAGATGATGTGAAGCGACTAAAGGCCCTCCAGGCCGACTGATAGGCCTTGCGGGTATTGTCTGAGAGGGAGTGATCGATGAGTTGCGTTGCTGCTGACAAGTGTGGGGCTAATCCAAGATCAGTTGAGACCAGTCCGGGATAGCTGCTGATGTTGGTTCGGCTCCGGGTACCTGATTAAAAAATGAAACAAAGTTAAAGCGGGAGAGAGCATCCGCCGCCTGATTAAATTTGCCGGGAACAAAGGAACAATGAAGGTTGAACTGGAACAATAATGAGAGCTGGGTCAGTCGCCGCAGGAAGGACATAATCTGTAGAGACCTGGACCTGCCTTTATTAACAATCTCCGCAGTGGCCAGGTTATCTGTAGAAAAGACCACCGTCTGGCCCGACCAGCTGCGGCCCCAGGTGTGTGCAGCGGCTACAATGGGATATAGCTCAAACAGGGAGGACGTCTCAGTGAAGCCAGGAATAGCCAGTATCTGTGGAGGCCAGGGGGCTGCGAGCCAGAGGTTGCCAAAGATCGCCGCAAAGCCCGTGGAGGCCGCCGCGTCGGTCACCACCCGAGGTGAAAGGGCGGACACGGAGGGGACGAACAGGGACACTCCGTTCCAAGAAGATAAGAATTCCTCCCACATGGCTAGGTCTGCCATAGCCGCGGAATCCAGGCTGAGTACTTGCTCCGGGTCCTGAGAGTGGGATAACAAGGCTAACAGGCGTGACACGAACGAGCGCCCCTGGGGGATGATGCGCATAGCAAAATTAAGCATACCAAGAAGGGACTGAAGTTGTCTCTTGGTACAAGTTTTGGCATGAGTGAAGTCCCTCAGGACCGTCCTGATGCGGGTCAGTTTATCCGGGGGAAGGCTGGCCTGCATAGTGTTGGTGTCTAGGCTGACCCCGAGGAAGGTGATAGCCTGCGACGGACCCTCCACCTTGTGCTCGGCGATGGGGACATTAAGATTATTGAAGACTACCCTCAACTTACCCAGATCTCGTGGAGGAGAGCCGGGTGGCTCTATCAGCAGGAAGTCATCCAGATAATGAATGACTTCCTGACACTGGGCTACGTGTAACAGGATCCAAGCAAGAGCCTGCGCGAAGGTGTCGAAGAGCCAAGGACTACTTTTGGACCCGAACGTGAGTTTAGTGGCAAAGTAGTACCGCTGCCTCCACTTGATTCCATGCCAGCACCAGAGGGACGGATGGATGGGAAGAAGTTTAAAAGCGTTTGAGATGTCGGCCTTGGAAAGCCAGGTACCTGTGCCTGTTTTAAGAATGGCTTGGATGGCCATGTCTACTGATGCATATTTAAGGGAGAATTCCTCAGAGGGAATAAGAGAATTGAGGCTGGGAACCGTGGAGGAATGAGGCGCTGACAAATCATAAACCAATCTGAGTTTATTAGAGAACTTGCCCTTGACAAGCCCAATAGGGCTGACTCGCCAGGTGCTGAAAGGGGGCTGTTCAAAAGGGCCGATGACAAAGTCCTGATCTAGCTCAGATTGCAGCAGTTGGTCGATGGCTTGTTCATCCGTGGCTGCTGACCGTAGGTTCTGGCATTCATGCGTGCAGTGAGGGAGAGAGACAAGTCCAGTGTGAAAACCTTCTGTGAATCCCTGGACGAGGAAGGTGGACAGTGAGGGGGTAGGATGACTGGAAAGGTAGACACTAAGCCATGCGACATTGAGCCGGCTCAGTCAGGACATTTTGAGCTGCTTGACCTCACACATGAGCCGGGGGTGAGCTCTATGGCACTGGGTGCACACATGGAGCAGCCTACACTGACTGAAGTTACACGACCCGCTGTTGTAGTTGTTGCAGATCGGAGCACCGCCCATGGTCTTAACTGGGCGCCCTAGCTTATCGGTCTGTGGCGGGCGAGCTGGTGCTTGCAGGCCCTGAGCGGTACCCGAGGTAGATGGACCGTCGAAGGGAGAGGCTGCCACTGAGGTAGCGCACCAGGCCGCAGTATGTGTTGCTGACTGGCATATTGCACACAGAGGGGACCGTAGCCCCGCGAAGTGGCGGCAAAACAGTTCGGTGTCCATGGTGCTCCAGTCCGTAGGGGTCTGGAACTGGGAGAGCCTGGCAGCTGCTCTAGCGGAGAAGGAGCGGTGATAGTCATAGAATGAAAACCCGCCATACTTGTACCCCAGGTCAACTACCACATGGAGGTACCGATCTAGCTCCTCCCTTCTGCCAGGGGAGGCTGAGCAAATGATGTCCCTCATCATGCCGAAGGCCAGGGAAAACTCGGTGATAGAGAGTTTCCTGTCTAGTCTGGGATCCTTGGCCTTGAGGACCACTGATACGTCCCCCCAAGTATACGCCTTATTCTCTGCCAGCTCGTGAATCGAGATCAGAAGAGAAGCCAAGTTGACGTCCTTGCCCTCTAATATATCTTTTCTGATGTTTGCTGACACCAAATGAGATGGGTACACTATTGGTGCACCTCCGGAGATACCTGCGGGAAGACTAACAGCTGGCTGGGATGCTGGCACTGGCGGAGAAACAGAGGGGTGGGTCTCGAGGAGGGCCACTCGGCCCTGTAGATCAGACATCGAGGTTGTGAGGGACGACACCAGGGTGTGGAGCTGCGAGATAGAGGAGGCGATGGAGCCCAATGAGGCCTGCTGAGCCGAAGCCTCCACCACCGCGGGGGGAGGAAACAGGAGCCGGAAAAGCTCTGCCTTTCTGGCTGTTGCTGGAAAGGGGACGCCCCTGCGTCTCAGCTCGGCTGTCAGCCTGGGAATGGTCCATGCTCTGAAGGCCCTTTGACTGCCATTTTCTGAAACGGATGGGGATAATGGAGCCGTGAGGTCCTCGCTGTCAGCCTGGGACATGGTAACAGAACGTGGGTCTGATGAGGCTACGCCCTCTGATCCGGGTTTTCTCCTAATACGGACCTACAAGGGGTGACATGGATTATAACTGGTTGGAGACTCCTACAGAAATACCTGTTTTAAGGAAGGATGCTTTGCTGAAGGGCGTTTTCCCCCTAGATGATTTATGCTTACCGAAGGAGGCACCGTCCGACCAGGTGCAGGCTGGACCTACTGAACTCGACTGACCTGAGGAGATGAAGGTGAAGTTTTTTGTTTGAGACTCGCACCTGATGAAGGCTAGCTAACAGTGGAGGTGAGACTTCAGACATGAGATGAAAAATGACACCAATGAAAGAAACAGATGAAATTTCTCTTCTCTTCCCCCCTACCCCCTTTATTATATATATATTTTCCCCCCTCTTTTTTTATTTATTTTTTTTCGTGAAATGAGGCTGACGAGCAAGGGCCCCCCGATAGGAATCCAACATTGAAGAATCAACTGGACTAGAAGCGGGAAGCGATACGTGACCGTGAAATGAGTAAATCTGCCATGACAGAGATCCGAATCGCCATGCCACAGACTTGCGACCGATCACGAAACGGAAACTGGAGCATGTACTGAAATGAGGCCAATCCTGGGGCACGCCGGGACGAATTGGATCGTAAATGTGATTTATTCGTACCGGAACGTGATAGGTGAAAATGAAATGAAACCCATGACAAAGACTGGAATCAGAAGACGAGCCCATGCACCTAACAGATGAATCCTGTCTTTGGAGCATGTACTGAAATGAGGCGTAGCAGCTGGGCACACCGGGACGAATCGGTGCATCCAATAAATGCAACAAGATTCGAATCGGAGCGTAATAAGTGACAGAAATGATATCCCATGACAGAGACAGGAATCAACGACTCGACTGATGGTAGCAACAAAGAATCCGTCTCTGGCGCATGTACTGAAATGAGGCGTAGCAGCTGGGCACACCAGAATGAATCGGTGCATAACAATATGCGACAGGATTCGAATTGGAGTGTAATAAGTGACAGAAATGATGTCCCATGACAGAGACAGGATTCAAGGACTGATCTGTAGGTTTACAAGAGAATCCGTCTCTGGAGCATGTACCGAAATGAGGCGTAGCAGCTGGGCGCACCAGGACGAATCGGTGCATAGAGGAATGCGACAAGACTCGATTTGGAGCGTAATAAGTGACAGAAATGGTATGCCATGACAAAGACCAGAATCGGGGACCGTGCGTGATCCTGTGAGTGATTCAGTCTCTGGAGCATGTACAGAAATGAGGCCGAACCCTGGGGCACTTCAAAGCGAATCGGTGCACCGGAGGTGCAACAGGATTCGCGCCGGAGCGCGACTAGTGACAGAAATGATTTTGAAACAGTAGAAATGACTGGGACTGAAATGAATGAAACGAGATGAAAATGAGACATATAACACAATTGCATGAATGAAGAGACATATTCGAACTGGAGTAGACCAAGCGAAACGTGCGGACTGTTTGCCTTGTCGTAACAAGCAGTCGGCTGTGAGTCGAACGATTCGACCGCTACAAATGAAATGCTCGGGCAGTCGAACGATTTCGACTGCCGTACCTGCGAATGAATCGCCTGACGTGGCGTAATCGAACGTGTCGAACGATGATAACGACTACATCGAAAGTAGAACATAGTGACATGCGTATGAGGCCACCGAAACATTCGATATGAAAGGACCGAGCGGCTCGTGAGTATAAGCATGATGACGGTACATCAAAAACATAATGAAAAGAGGGTGCCGAAGCCCTACCTGCGACAGCCGGCCCGAGGCGTAGCGACGAATTCGACGGGTACAATGACACTCCGACGGCGAAACCTACGGATGCTGATGGACGAGACGGTTTTGTCAAAAATTGGAGACGAATAACGCGGGAGCTGACGAACGGCTCACTGCGTCTGGTCTGGATAGTCGGCCCTTGATATCTGACGTATCAGGTATCGCGCACTGGAACCGACGAGGAAGGATGGGCGAACGGCTGCTTATATACCACCGGGCTCCACCCATAATTTCAGGCCACCATACTGGCCTTTCTATATATATATATATATATATATATATATATATATTGTGAGGGGGTTAGCTCGGTAGCGGGTGTGTGTGACCCCCTGGATGGGTTCACAACACAAAGTCAGGCACAGCAGACAGCGGTATAGGTGCAAAAAAACAAAAGATCCGGTTTATTTAGGCTACATGCAGTGATACATATAACAGCAAAACAAAATAAAACAAGAAAATAAATCCTGGTCAGCTTGACCTCTAACTACACACGTAGACTCCCTGTCTAACAACTGGGTGCAGCCTTGTGCTGCCCCAGTCCCTGTCTCTATTGTAGGGGTTTGCCACACAGGCGTTAACTCACCGCACAGAACAGATCTCAGACTCCCCAGTCTATACACACAAAACTGGTTCCAGGATGGAGCATCTCCCTATGCATGCTGGGGTTTTTTGTAGAGGTCTTAATGAGCCCACTTACTACAGCTGGGCTCATTAACTCTTCCCCTCTAGTTGTACAAGTCTGCATAAAGCCTGAATCTAGGGCACACATATTTCCCATCCTGAATACAACCAGGTGATTTTACCTGCGTGCTGCCACATACCCCCCCCCTCTTGTTTCAACCTTGGGGTTGTAACACAAGCAGCCAGACACGCATGTATCCGAGACAAAGCATCCACATTCCCCATTTTAACACCAGGGCGATGCTTAACTGTAAAGTTAAATTCCTGTAGGGCCAGGAACCACCTATTTACCCTTCTATTGGTCTCCTTGTTTTGAGCCATCCACTTTAAAGGAGCGTGATCAGTCACCAGGTCAAAGTGCCTACCTAGCAAATAGTACCGAAGGGAATCTAGAGCCCACTTCACTGCTAAACATTCCTTCTCAATCGTGGAGTAATTTACCTCATGGGACTTCAACTTCCTGCTGAGGTAAATGACTGGGTGCTCTTCCCCGTTCCAGACCTGGGATAACACTGCTCCTAACCCAACGTCTGATGCATCAGTTTGTACCACGAAGTCCTTAGAGAAGTCTGGTGAGTACAACACTGGCTGGCTACATAAGGCTGTTTTTAAGGACTGAAATGCTTCTTCAGCCTATGGGGACCATTTAACCATAACCGACTCTTTCCCTTTTGTCAGGTTGGTGAGGGGCACAGCCTGAGAAGCAAAATGGGGAATGAATCGTCGATAATAGCCAGCGATTCCCAGAAAGGCTCGTACCTGTTTCTTGCTGTTGGGACGTGGCCAACTCTGTATGGCCTCGACTTTATTGACTTGGGATTTTATCACCCCCCTCCCAATAGTGTACCCAAGATATTTGGCCTCCTCCTGTCCAATGGTACACTTCTTTGGATTGGCCGTAAACCCAGCTTCCCGGATAGAGTCTAGGACTGCTTGTACTTTTGGCAAATGTGAGACCCAGTCTGTGCTATGGATAATCACATCATCCAGGTAAGCTGCAGCATATTTCTGATGGGGCCTCAGAATCTTATCCATTTTCCGCTGGAATGTTGCCGGTGCATTCTGTAACCCAAACGGCATTCTCTTATATTGGAATGCCCCATCTGGGGTTACAAACGCAGTTTTCTCCTTGGCCGACTCGGCCAGGGGAATTTGCCAATACCCTTTGGTGAGATCAAGAGTTGTCATATATCGGGCTGTTCCCAGCCGGTCAATCAACTCATCTATACGTGGCATGGGGTAGGTGTCAAATTTTGTAACTTTATTTAATTGTCTAAAATCGTTACAAAACCGCCAGCTCCCATCGGGTTTGGACACTAGTACAATAGGACTGGACCAGTCACTCTGGGACTCCTCTATCACACCCAATTCCAGCATCCTTTGAACCTCCCCACGTATTGCCTCCCGTCGGGCCTCTGGTATTCTATAAGGTTTTAGTTTTACCCTTTCTCCTGGCGGGGTGATAATGTCATGCTCTACGCCAGATGTTTGTCCCGGAAGCTCAGAGAAAATCTCTTTGTTACGAAGTACAAACTTTTTAACCTCCTGTTGTTGGGGTTTCGATAAGGTGTCTGCTATTCCAACCTCAGGAACTAAGCAATCAGGCTGTACTTGTGACAAAGTCTCTGCGACTAGGGATTCCCTATCCCTCCAGGCTTTCAGCAGATTGACGTGATAGATCTGCTCCGGCTTTCGCCTTCCTGGCTGTCTAACCCTGTAGTTCACCTCACTAATTTTTTCAATTACTTCATATGGACCTTGCCATTTGGCCAGAAATTTGCTTTCAACCGTAGGGACTAGCACCAAGACCCTATCCCCCGGGGAAAAAGTACGGGTCTTGGCCCCACGGTTGTACACTCTCTGCTGTGCTAACTGCGCTTGGGTTAAATGTTCCTTTACAATTGGCATTACCTGTGCAATTCTATCTTGCATCAGGGCGACGTGCTCAATCACACTCCTGTGAGGAGAACTCTCATTTTCCCAAGTTTCCTTGGCGATATCCAGCAGCCCTCTTGGGTGTCTCCCATAGAGCAACTCGAAGGGTGAGAAACCCGTAGAGGATTGGGGTACCTCCCTAATGGCAAACATCAGATAGGGTATTAGACAATCCCAATTCTTTCCATCTCTATCCACCACCTTCTTTAACATTTGTTTTAGGGTTTTGTTGAATCTTTCAACCAACCCATCTGTTTGGGGGTGATACACAGATGTACGCAATTGCTTCACTTTGTACAACTTGCATAATTCTTTCATAACCCGGGACATAAAGGGTGTACCTTGGTCCGTAAGCAGTTCCTTACAAATACCCACGCGGCTAAAAACAAGGGATAGCTCTTTGGCTATGGTTTTGGCCGAGGTATTTCGGAGAGGAATTGCTTCCGGATAACGGGTGGCATAGTCCAATATAACCAAAATGTACTGATGCCCCCTAGCAGACTTCATTATCGGACCTACCAAATCCATTGCGATCCTCTCAAAGGGGACCTCAATGATAGGAAGAGGTACCAGTGGGTTACGGAAATGTGGCATAGGTGCCGACTTCTGACACACAGGGCAGGAGGAACAATAATTTTCTGTTTCCTTCATGACCCCAGGCCAATAGAATCTCTGCAATACCCTCTCTCTGGTTTTCTCTGTCCCCAGATGACCTCCCAGAATGTGTCCATGAGCCAATTCTAACACCAACTTCCTGTAAGGTTTGGGTACTACAAGTTGCTCAATGGTTTCTTCTGCGCTTTGAGCCACTCGATATAGCAGGTCCCTTTCCATAGTGAAGTAAGGATAAGGGCAAGTCTTATCTGGGTTCACTAACTCGCCATCTATTTTCACCACATTTTCCCGTGCCTTTATTAGGGTGGGGTCTTTTAACTGTTCTGTGGCAAAATTTTCCCTGTGAACCTCAAGATCCGAAAACTCCACAGACGGCATGTTTTCATCTGAGGATGTGGGCTCCTCCCCAGTTTCTCGAGTTTCCCCTGCCAATACCGACAAGGGAAATTCAGGAGAGTCCTCACCACTCCCAGAGGAATTCTGGTCATCTTCCTGGTTTATAGGGGCACCAATGGGGGCCTCAGGACAATCCCAGAGTTCCCAGAATTTTGGAAAATCCCTTCCCACAATAGCATCATGTGGTAACTGAGACACTAACCCCACCTGATGAGAGAGGTTACCTTTGGGGGTCTCAAAAAACACTGAAGTTACAGGATACTCTCGGGTGTCCCCATGCACACAAATAACAGCCACCCTGTTCTTCCCAGAGACCTCTGTAGTAACTAATTCAGCTTTTATCAATGTTACCAGGCTACCTGAATCTAGCAACACATCAACATGTCTACCATTAATACACATTTTACATAAATGTTTCTCAGGTCCCCGAATGGCAGTGCATGCAACTGTCGCAAACAGCGACTGACGTCTCTCCCTTATAAAGTCACATTGCATAGGCTCATCCACAACTGGGCAATTGGCTGCAATATGTCCCTCTTGCCGGCAGCGGTAGCAAATAATTTTTTTCGCTGCCTCTTGCAGCATGGGCTTCCTGGGCTGCTCCCGCCAGACCTTAGGTAGAACTCCCACCCTCTCACTCTCTCCACCCTCACCCCTTGGAGTCATCTTACCCGCCACTGGGGATGATCTGGTCTTAGGGGGGAAAGTCCGTGAGTCCCTGGAAGAGGTGGTCAGGTTCTCTGTAGCCAAGTACCTCTCAACCAGATCCACAAGTTTATCTGCATTTTCTGGGTCTCCATGGCTTACCCATTTTTGGATGGCAGTAGGAAGAGCTCTCAGGAAACGATCCATAACCACACGTTCCACAATGTTTGGTGCGGTCAAAATCTCTGGCTGCAGCCACTTCCTGCTCAGGTGAATGAGATCATACATTTGAGACCTGGGAGGTTTTTCAACCTGAAAAGTCCAGTTATGCACACGCTGAGCCCGGACTGCCAGGGTGACACCCAGCCGTGCCAATATTTCTGCTTTTAGCACCACATAGTCTTTTGCTTGGTCAGGCTCTAGGTCATAATAAGCTTTCTGAGATTCCCCAGTTAACAGAGGGGCCACCAGTCCAGCCCATTGCTCCTTAGGCCACTTTTCCCTTTCAGCAGTCCTTTCAAATGTGGTCAAAAACACCTCCGGATCATCCTCTCCAGTCATTTTTGTCAGTAAACGGCTCACACCAAAGGATGCGGTATTATTGTACCCACTTGCTTCATTGGTCTGCGGACGTTGCTGTATCAATGTCTCTATTTGCTGTTGAAAATTCTGCTCTTGCTTCTGCAACAGGTCTATGAAGCGGGCTTCAGATCGCTGCTGGGCTTGTTGCTGAGCTTCCAAACTCTGCTGCAAAGTTGCATTTGTCTGCTGCTGGGCTTGTTGCTGAGCTTCCAAACTCTGCTGCAAAGTTGCATTTGTCTGCTGCTGATTTGCATTTGCCTGCTGCTGGGCTTGTTGTTGAGCTGCAAGGCTCTTTTGTAAAGCCGCATTTGTTTGCTGCTGATTTGCATTTGCTTGCTGCTGATTTGCATTTGCTAGAGCCAGCTGTCTCAGTATCTCCTCCATGCTGGCCTTTTAAAAAAAAAAAAAATTGAAAAAAAAACTGCCAAAATTCTCCACCAACTGTGAGGGGGTTAGCTCGGTAGCGGGTGTGTGTGACCCCCTGGATGGGTTCACAACACAAAGTCAGGCACAGCAGACAGCGGTATAGGTGCAAAAAAACAAAAGATCCGGTTTATTTAGGCTACATGCAGTGATACATATAACAGCAAAACAAAATAAAACAAGAAAATAAATCCTGGTCAGCTTGACCTCTAACTACACACGTAGACTCCCTGTCTAACAACTGGGTGCAGCCTTGTGCTGCCCCAGTCCCTGTCTCTATTGTAGGGGTTTGCCACACAGGCGTTAACTCACCGCACAGAACAGATCTCAGACACACAAAACTGGTTCCAGGATGGAGCATCTCCCTATGCATGCTGGGGTTTTTTGTAGAGGTCTTAATGAGCCCACTTACTACAGCTGGGCTCATTAACTCTTCCCCTCTAGTTGTACAAGTCTGCATAAAGCCTGAATCTATGTCACACATATTTCCCATCCTGAATACAACCAGGTGATTTTACCTGCGTGCTGCCACAATATATATATATATATACACACATATATGTTCATAGAAGAAGGATTATTATTATATATTTTTGGTATATCATTTCAAGTTTTTCAGCAATCATATGCTTATGGACATTTCTTTATAAGTGTTTGCAATATTATGCACTGTGTACTATTAATATTAAGTTGGGTTTGAGCGCACTATTAATTGTATTTAACCACTACAATACAGGGCACTTTCACCCCCTTCCTTCCCAGCCCAATTTTCAGCTTTCATCGCTCTATCGCTTTCAGTGACAATTGCGCGGTCATGCTACACTGTACCCAAATGAAATTGTTATCATTTTGTTCGCACAAATAGAGCTTTATTTTGGTGTTATTTATTCACGACTCCGTTTTTTTTTTTTTTGCGATATAAGCACAAAAAAAGCGGAAATTTGGAAAAAAAACAATATTTTCTTTTTTCTATTTGAAAAGAAATCCAATAAAATCTAATTTTGTCATAAATTTAAGCTAAAATGTATTCTGCTACATGTTTTTGGTAAAAAAAATTCTGTTAAGTGTATAATAATTGGTTTGTGTGATCACGGACATATGTACGCAAATGATCATGTACATATGTGTGCAGGTGATCACGTACATATGTGTGCAGATAATCATTGGGACATGTGATTTTAGTGGGACATATGCGGGGGACATGTTTTTATTATTAGGGACATGTGTTTTTATTATTTGGGGACATGTATGTTTTGGGGACATGTGTGTTTTGGGGACATATGTGGGGACTGTGTTTGTACTGTGTGGTGTGTTGTGTGTTGACACTACACTGATGATCAGTGAGTAAAAAGCTGTAAAAAGCAGCCCATACTCACTGATCATCAGCCGGCTGCAGCGTTCTGCTCTCCTCTCCTCAGCGATGACTTCCGTGTGAGGAGAGGAGAGCCGATTGCCTAGCAACCGGCTGTTTGTTTACATCACATGACGGCCGTGATTGGACACGGCCGTCATGTGATCAGGAGGGCCAATCACAGAGCCCTCCTGCCGATCCGAGATGTGCCGTGTCCGGGTGACACGAGCACATCGGGATCGCGCCGCTGCGAGGGCACGCGCGCGATCCCGCTACTTCTGAAGGACGTTCCTGAACGTCCTATCAGGAGTAGACGGCTCCCACCCGGCCGTATATATGCATTGGCCGGGTGGGAAGTGGTTAACCTTTAACATGGAAAAATAGTGTTGACTCTGTGGATCACTCAATAATGTAGAGATGTCACCGTTTTTTGGCTCTACTTGGGAAAATTTCCTGGATGAATGATGTAGGATTAGATATTTACTTCCTCAAGCTTAAGCGATTATTGGAGAGGAAATTTGGGTTGGCATGTACTTTATTTTGAACGCTACATATACAGCACCACATATATTATATTGCTGTAGGTCTCCTGTATACACCGTTTTGTAAACATGTGGGACTGAGACATAGCTTTGATCCTTTAGTGAGCTCCTTCTTTGTCCTTGAAAGGATCCCCCAAAACCCACGGGGGGCAATTTTCATAAACTCATTTTGAAACAGTAGGCCGAATGGATATGCAACCAAAAGGATCTCCTGTGTGCTTCCTTGGCATCCCCCTCAGGGCTGTCGGGATTCCCCCTGCACCTCTCACTGGCTGCTGAATGGGATGTGCTAGGACGGAGAGTGGGGAAGGAGCCAGTAAACATGTAATTTACTGGCTCCTTCCTTGTCTTATTCATTTGTGCACTGATGTGCAGTCTTGTTGGAACAGGAAGGGGACTTCCCCAAACTGTTCTCACAAAGTTGGGAGCATGAATTTGTACAAAATGTCTTGGACATCCCTTTACTGGAACTAAGGAGCCAAGGCCAACCCCTGAAAAATAACCCCACACCAAAATCCCCCGTCCACCAAATGATTTGGACCAGTTCACAAAGCATGGTTTATAAAGCCATGGATAAGCGAGTTTGGGGTGGAGGAACTTGACTGGTCTGCACAGAGTCCTGACCTTAACCCAACAGAACACCTTTGGGATGAATTAGAGCGGAGACTGTGAGCCATACCTTCTCGTCCAACATCAGTGCCTGACCTCACTAATGATCTTCTGGAAGAATGGTCAAACATTCCCATATACACACTCCTAAACCTTGTGTACAGCCTTCCCAGAAGAGCTGAAGCTGTTATAGCGGCAAAAGTTGGGCCAACACAATATTGAACCCTACACTAAGACTGGGATGCCATCAAAGTTCATGTGCGTGTAAAGGCAGGTGTCCTAACAGTTTTGGTAAAATATTGTATATAAAT
The DNA here is from genome assembly GCF_037356315.1 of Lithobates pipiens. Taxonomy (NCBI): domain Eukaryota; kingdom Metazoa; phylum Chordata; class Amphibia; order Anura; family Ranidae; genus Lithobates; species Lithobates pipiens. The sequence continues at coordinate 222,396,575 of NW_027507748.1, read as the reverse complement.
ATAAATATACAGTATGTCACAAAAGGGAGTACACCCCTCACATTTTTGGAAATATTTTATTATATCTTTTCATGTGACAACATTGAAGAAATGGCACTTTAGTACAATGTAAAGTAGTGAGTGTACAGCTGGTATAACAGTGTAAATTTGCTGTCCCCTCAAAATAACTCAACGCACAGCCATTAAACACTAGAGATCCGCGCTATAGCCGAATGATGGCTAAAGCGCAGACCTGCTTTGCCGGGACTACGTCTATTGACGTGGTCCCGTGCACGAGCGGCGTGCGCACCCCCTGAGCGGCGCGCGGCGCGCACTGTGATCAGCGAGTCTATGAGACTCGTCTGATCACGGATCGGAGCAAGGGGTCGATCCCGACCCCTTACCACGTGATCAGCTGTCAGCCAATGACAGCTGATCATGTGACACAACAGAGCCGGTAATTGGCTATTTTTCCTCCTCGCACTGACAGCGTGAGGAGAAAAAAAAAAGCCGATCACCGGCGGCCGCGAGACGGATTTCAGTCCCGATCACGGCCAGCTCATCAGTGCCCACCTGCCCCCTGCCAGTGCCACCCATCAGTGCCCACAGTGCCACCCATCAGTGCCCACAATCTGCCTCAATAACAGTGCTGCACCTCAGTGCCACATATCCGTGCCCATCAGTGTCATCTACCAGTGCCCATCAGTGCCACCCATCAGTGCCCAGCAGTGCCACCTATCAGAGCCACCTATCAGTGCCACCTATCAGTGCCCATCAGTCCCATCTATCAGTGGTACCTATCAGTGCCCCTTAGTGCCATCCATCCGTGCCACCCGTCCGTGCCACCCATCAGTGCCACCCATCAGTGCCATTTTATCTGTGCCCATCTTTGCCCATCAGTTCCGCCTTATCTGTACCCATCAGTACTGCCTTATCTGTGCCTATCGGTGCTACCTTATCTGTGTCTATTAGTGCCGCCTTAACTGTGCCTATCAGTGCCCACCAGTGCCGCCTATCAGTGCCCACCAGTGCCGCCTCATCAGCGCATTTCAATGAAGGAGAAAAATGACCTGTTTGCAAAATTTAATAACAAACTATTAACCACCTCAGTACAGTGCAGTTACACCCCCTTCCTGACCAGACCAATTTTCAGCTTTCAGCGCTCTCACACTTTGAATGACAATTACTCAGTCATCCAACACAGTATCCATATGAAACTTGCGTCCTTTTTTCCACACAAATAGAGCTTTCTTTTAGTGGTATTTAATCACTAGTGGGTTTTTTATTTTTTGTGCTATAAATAAAATAAAACGTAAATTTTGTGAAAAAAATGCCTTTTTCTTCGTTTCTGTCATAAATTTTTGCTAATTAGTAATTTTTCTTCATAAATTTTGGCCAAAATTTATACTGCTACATATCTTTGGTAAAAATAACCCACATTAGTATATATTATTTGGTCTTTGTGAAAGTTATAGAGTCTACAATCTATGGTGCCAATCACTGAAAATTCATCACTTCTGATCAGGCCTTCAGTACATCAGGTGTATCTCATTTCTTGAGACTCTAACTAGTCAAGAAAGTACAAATACCCCCCAAATGACCCCTTTTTATAAAGTAGACATCCCAAGGTATTAAGTAAGTAGCATGATGAGTTTTTTTAAGTTGTCATTTTTTCCCACAATTCTTTGCAAAATGAAGATTTTTTATTTTTTTTTATTTTTTTTTACTAAATTGTCATATTATCAGGTTATTTCTCACACACAGCATATGTATACAACAAATTACCCCCCAAAATACATTCTGCTACTCTTCCCGAGTACGGCAATACCACATGTGTGAGACTTTTACACAGCCTGGCCACATACAGAGCACCAACATCGATGTAGTACCTTCAGACGTTCTACGAGCAAAAATGACGCATCTCATTTCTCAACCACCTATTACACTTTTGAAGGCCCTGGAGTACCAGGACAATGGAATTTCCCATAAAATCACCCCATTTTGGAAAGCTAACACCCCAACGTATAATCTGTGAGGCATAATGAGTCTTTTGAATGGTTAATTTTTTTCCAGAAGTTTTTGGAATATGTGGAAAAAAATTTAAACGCATTTTTTTTTACACAAAATTGTCAATTTATAAGATATTTCTAACACATAGCATGTATATAGCAAAAATTAAACCCCAAAATACATTCTGCTACTCTTCCCGAGTACGGCGATACCACGTGTGTGAGACTTTTACACAGCCTGGCCACATACAGAGCACTAACATTGATGTAGTACCTTCAGACGTTCTATGAGCAAAAATTACGCATCTCATTTCTCAACCACCTATTACACTTTTGAAGGCCCTGGAGTACCAGGACAATGGAATTTCCCATAAAATGACCCCATTTTGGAAAGCAAACACCCCAACGTATAATCTGTGAGGCATAATGAGTCTTTTGAACGGTTCATTTTTTTCCAGAAGTTTTTGGAATATGTGGAAAAAAATTTAAACGCATTTTTTTTTTACACAAAATTGTCAATTTATAAGATATTTCTAACACATAACATGTATATAGCAAAAATTATACCCCAAAATACATTCTGCTACTCCTCCCGAGTATGGCGATACCACATGTGTAGGACTTTTACACAGCCTGGCCACATAGATGGGCCAAACATTGAAGTAGTACGTTCAGGCGTTCTAGGAGCATAAATGACACATCTTATTTCATTCCTACCCATCACACTTTTGAAGGTCCTGGACCACCAGGACAGTGAAATTACCCACAAAATGACCCCATTTTGGAAAGTAAACACCCCAACGTATATTCTATGAGACATGGGCTGCAAATAGGTACTCGGGTACTCTGATGGGCTGGAGATAGGTACTCGGGTACTCAGGTGGACTGTGACAGGTACTCGGGTACTCAGATGGACTGGAACAGGTACTCGGGTACTCTGATTGCCTGGTGACAGGTACTCGGGTACTCTGATGGCCTGGTGACAGGTACTCGAGTACTCTGATGGCCTGGTGACAGGTACTCGGGTACTCTGATGGCCTGGTGACAGGTACTCGGGTACTCTGATGGCCTGGTGACAGGTACTCGGGTACTCTGATGGCCTGGTGACAGGTACTCGGGTACTCTGATGGCCTGGTGACAGGTACTCGGGTACTCTGATGGCCTGGTGACAGGTACTCGGGTACTCTGATGGCCTGGTGACAGGTACTCGGGTACTCTGATGGCCTGGTGACAGGTACTCTGATGGTTTGGTGACTGGTATTTGGGTACTCTGAAGGTACTCAGATGAACTGTGACAGGTACTCGGGTATTTAGATGGGCTGTGACAGGTACTCGGTACTCTAATGGACTGTGACAGGTACTCGGTACTCTAATGGACTGTGACAGGTACTCGGTACTCTAATGGACTGTGACAGGTACTCGGTACTCTAATGGACTGTGACAGGTACTCGGGTACCCTGATGGGCCGTGACAGGTACTCGGGTATCCTGATGGGCCGTGACAGGTACTCGGGTACCCTGATGGGCCGTGACAGGTACTCGGGTACTCTGATGTGCCGTGACAAGTACTCGGGTACTCTGATGTGCCGTGACAGGTACTCGGGTACTCTGATGTGCCGTGACAGGTACTCGGGTACTCTGATGTGCCGTGACAGGTACTCGGGTACTCTGATGGGCCGGGACAGGTACTCGGGTACTCAGATGAACTGTGACAGGTACTCGGGTACTCAGATGGGCTGGGACAGGTACTCGGGTACTCTGATGGGCTGGGACAGGTACTCGGGTACTCTGATGGGCTGGGACAGGTACTCGGGTACTCTGATGGGCTGGGACAGGTACTCGGGTACTCTGATGGGCTGGGACAGGTACTCTGATGGGCTGGGACAGGTACTCGGGTACTCTGATGGGCTGGGACAGGTACTCGGGTACTCTGATGGGCTGGGACAGGTACTCGGGTACTCTGATGGGCTGGGACAGGTACTCTGATGGGCTGTGATTGACAGGTACTATGAGGGGTGGTGACAGGTCCTCTTTATTGGGGGGGGGCAATCAGTATGTTTGGTGTACACTGTATGCGGTAACGAGATGTTACCGCAATCTCCTCCTCACACACGATCGGTGTGTGAGGAGGAGAACCCGGTAACATCCCGTTACCGCGGTTTGTTTACATTTTAGTGATCGGCTGTGAAAGGATCACAGCCGATCACGTGGGTAAACAGCCAGCCAATGGCTGTTTACCAGTGTCGGTGACGAGCAGTGTTCCCGGGGAACACGCCGCCACCGACGTGCACGCGCAGCGCGCTCGCGATCGCGCGCATGCGCCGTGCACGTAGGGGGTGTGACCATCTGTGATCGGCCGTGACTTCATCACGGCCGATCACGTGGTAAACAGCCATAACGAATGGCTGTTCACCCCCTTCGGTGGCGAGCGGTGTCTCCGTGACACGCCGCCACCGAAGAAACAGGGATGCGTGCGCACGATCGCACGCATCCCTGTTTAAACGGGAGGCCGTCATATGACGGCCTCCCGCCACAATAGCTGCGCCGCCTGGCCGTCATTTGACGGCCGGCGGTCAGCAACTAGTTAAACATGATTTTTTATTTTATTTTTTGCATCTTTTTTTGTTTGTTTAGCAAAAAATAAAACTCCCAGTTGTAATTAAATACCACCAAAGAAAGCTCTATTTGTGGGAAAAAAATTATAAAAATTTCATTTGGGTACAGTGTTATATGGCCGCGCAATTGTCATTCAAAGTGCATCAGCGCTGAAAGCTGAAAATTGGTCTGGGCAGGAGGGGGGTTTAAGTTCCCAGTAAGCAAGTGGTTAATGTCTACCACTGGCAACAAAAGTGAGTACAACCCTCCAAGCATGAAATCTGTTCCTATTCCCTGCAAGGGCTCACAACTTGATGTCCCTAACACATTCTTTACACAAACTAGGGCCAATTTGTCTGGAAGCCAACTTACCTACCAGTATGATTTCAAATTGTAATAGTTTAACAGAATGAGCAATTGTCTGCATGATCAAACAGAGAGTAACTGTAATCTGTAGTTTACTAAACAGGTACAAAGTTAGAAGCAATAATGAGGAACAAGTTCTGAGTGACAAAAAATGTGTACACTGCAGAACAATACAAAACAAAATCTGATTATGAAAGGTGGGACAAAACATGGACTATTTACAGCAATGTGATGTGGCTCACATAACGTCACATACCATAACATCACATCAACCAGTGGCGGCCGCTCATACGGAGCTCAGGGGCGCCGTCCCCCTAATCCATGCGCCCAGCCCCTAATCTATACGCATGGATTAGGATGGATTGATTTCAATGTTTTTTTTGTTTTGTTTTTGGCTTCAAAAAGGGTGGGCTCGAAGCGCAGAGCACATCCAGTTGTGTGACATTAGCAAATATTAATTCCTGTTTCTCCTCCTAGCCAATCAGGTCTCAGGACCCGCTTCCTAAGACCCAATTGGCCACGAGTCCTAAATTCTGATTGGCTGGGAGGAGAAGCAACGGCCCAGACTCGGGAGACGCAGAGGGGAAGCCACCAAAGCCGCAACCTAGATGGGGTAAGTGCTGGCGGGGGGGTCTGGTGGACGACGGGCAAGCAAAGCGGAGATCGATCGATCGAGCAATGGGTGAGGGGGGAAGAGGCAATTGATCGAGCTCCGGCAGTGGTTGGCTGCCTGGGTGGGGGCCGCCCCCCAAGAAAATTTAGCACCAGCCACCACTTACTCTCAGGTCTCGTACATACATACATACATGCATAAATATTCCTGTGTATGCTGGATCCTTCTGCCAGGAGGTGGTATAAAATTAATCTTAAACAATTTCCATTTTGGCACGCATTTAATTATGCAGGTTTATGTGTATACAGTGCCTTGAAAAAGTATTCATATCCCTTGAAATTTTCCACATTTTGCCATGTTACAACTAAAAACGTAAATGTATTTTATTAGGAACACAAAGTGGCACTTAATTGTGAAGTGGAAGGAAAAGGATATATGTATTTCAATTTTTTTTACAAATAAATATGTGAAAAGTGTGGGATGCATTTGTATTCAGCCCCCCTGAGTCAATACTTTGTAGAACCACCTTTCCATGCAATTACAGCTGCAAGTCTTTTTGGGTATGTCTCTACCAGCCAGGGGCGGACTGACCATTGGGCCACTCTGGCACTGCCCGAAGGCCCCATGCCATTAGGGGGACCCATCAGGGTTGCCAGCCTCAGTAAAACCAGGGACAGTATGTAAAAATTTGTGTTTTTTTTTTTACATCTGTCTCTGAAATGTCCCTTACCGACATCCTTTTGGTCTAAAAAGGATTATAGCTGTCCCACCTCTCCAGTTCCTTCTCAGCCAATAGAAACATGTCTGTGTATACTGTGTGATTGTATACTGTGTGTGTGTGTGTGTGTGTTTGTGTATACTGTGTGGCCCCATAATCTCCAATTGCCTGGGGGCCCCATAATCTCCTTTTGCCCGGGGGCCCCATGAGTTGTCAGTCCGCCGCTGCTACCAGCTTTGCACATCTAGAGAGTGACATTTTTTCACCCATTATTCTTTGCACAATAGCTCAAGCTCTGTCAGATTGAATGGAGAGAGTCTGTGAACAGCAGTTTTCAAGTCTTGCCAGATTCTCATTTGGATTTAGGTCTGGATTTTGACTGGGCCGTTCTAACACATGAATATGCTTTAATCCAAACCATTCCATTGTAGCTCTGGCTGTATGTTTAGGGTCGTTGTCCTGCTGGAAAGTGAACCTCCGCCTCAGTCTGAAGTCTTTTGCAGACTCTAACAGGTTTTCTTCTAAGATTGCCCTAATTTGGCTCATCCATCTTCCCATCAACTCTCACCAGCTTCCCTGTTGAAGAAAATCATGCCCACAACATGATGCTGCCACCACCATGTTTCACGGTTTGGATGATGTGTGTTCAGGGTAATGTGCAGTGTTATTTTCCCTGCATAGCACACATAGCTTTTTGCTTTTAGGCCACAAAGTTCTATTAGCAATTAGCCATTTGTTGACTTGACTTGACAGCAGGCGCCGACTGACCATTAGGTCATTCAGGCGCCGACCGAGGGCCCGTGGCCAGTAGGGGGCCCATGAGAAGCTCAGAATTTGGAATCCATAGCCCCGAGTCTCTTATCAGGTGCTCTGGCTGTGTGTAAATGGAAGAGAGAGCATGGCTCCTATTCTCCAATTAGGGGAGGAGGCTTCCGCTTCAATTCACACCCCTCGTCTCTCATTGGCTCCAGAGAAATCTGAGTCCTGAGCAGGAGAGGAGCTAGCTGGAGGAAGCATGGGAAATGTCAGCGCTGACAACTAGCGCACATAGGACGCTGAGCTGAGCCGAGCTGACGGAGCGAGGGAAGGGGGAGAGCGCCACCCCAGGAGCCTGGAAATTGTCACTGCTCATATAAGACACCCCTTGGGTCAATGGACAAAGGAGAAAGTTGATCTCTTCCATGCTTGTGTGTGTGTTTTAGGCAGCACCCGAGCCTCCTTCCCCCCTCCCTTCCCGGGGAGAACAGAGCAAGCAGGATAACACGGTAGCGATCATTGCTACCCATAAAGTAGTTGCTGGAGCTCCCCCAAGGCAAGATAACAGGATGGATGGCAGACTCCATTCTTCTACTGTGAGTCACATTGTTCTGCTTTCCACACTGTATAAATCTGTGCTTTAAACTTATCCTGTACCTCAGCAGGACAGGTCCTGGTGAAAGTAAAATTCTTGAATATGTTAAGAATATACCAGGACTTTTTAGGTACTCCAGACATCATAGATGCATTTTCACAAAATAATTATTTTCAATATATGTGTATGTAGAATATCTCTGTAGCACCTGAAAAGTCCCAGTATATTTCTAACATATTCATGAATTTGCACAATAACAGCAAAGGATGTGGTGCCACAATACAGCCCATCTCCAGGAAATTAAGATAAAGTCCATTCTTGCAGTGTGTGTGTATGGGGGGGCCTCTTTCACCTACCTGTTTTCATGCTCCAGCCAGCTCCACTGCTCTATTCCTCCTCTAAAACCCCCGCCTCATCACATACCATAGAGTAACATTAACCCTGTATGGTATTATGAGGGGGGCTGGAGTGTCTTCTGCACATGCACCACCGTCGTGTGGGCAAGCCCTTACGCTCTCAGTCATTTTCAAATATGCATGCACAGTGACATAATGGCAACAGGTGGCACCATTTTTAAATGTAAGGCAGCAGTGGCACTTTGTGAGGTCTCAGGAGTGGCACGCACCTCTCATCACAGCCTGGTAAGACCCCTCCGCAGCCTCTGACCCCTGTACCATGTCCGCAGCCTCTGACCCCTGTACAATGTCTGCAGCCTCTGACCCCTGTACCATGTCCGCAGCCTTTGCAGTGTGTGTGTATATTATATATACTTTCTTTACTTTTCTGCTATGGGCTCTAGCCCCAGAATCTAATTTCTTCATCAGTTTAGGCCAATATGTATTTTTCTACATGTTGGTAAAAATCCCAATATGCTATGGGATATTTTTATAGAATTTTTTTTTATACTAGTAATGGTTAACTGTACTAATGACACTGGTAAGGAAGGGGTTAACACCAGGGGCGATCAAAGGGTTAAATGTGTTCCTAGGAAGTGCTTTCTAACTGTGTGGGGGAGGTGCTTTAAATGTGGGAAGACAGATCTGTGTTCCTGTTTAGCAGACACATAGGATCTCGGTATTCCCTACTAACAGAATGGCAATCTAACTTGTCTACATCGGCAGACCACCTTTCTGCCTCTGTTGGAAACGATCGTCTGGGCCCAGTGGACATCGGGTCCACCAGACCCACTAATTAGCTCTCTGTGTGTCCAATCAAAGCAGCAGTGGGTCAAACAGCGCACAGACCCGCAAGTGTAGAAGTACCATACCTGTATGTGATTCTGCTCACAGGAGACGCAGCCCCACAGAAAATGTACGTGGTTATATGCAAGTTTATTTTTCTTTATTTTCTTTACTCTTTAAACATTTATTTTGAACATGCAGTAGAGAAATTCTGTGACCAATGCATGTAATGTAGCAGTACAATATATATGTGGGGCTTGTGCGTAGGTGGGTGGTGACAAGGGAGGGCCCCATGAGTTGTCAGTCCGCCCCTGCTTCATAGTTTGTTTGAGAGTGCAAGCAAATGTCACAGTTAGCATTTCCAGACATGCCGGGAATGTAACAATCTTTTTAAACCAGTAATTTGATGGGTTTAGTTTCACTTTAAAGGGGTTGTGAAGGTTCATGTTATTTCACCTGACATTCACTGGCCCCCTAGCCCCCCCCCCCCGTTTTACTTACCTGAACCCTTTCATTCAGTTGTCAGGGATCCGCTGTTTCTCTCTCCACAGGCTCCCAGCTCTAGATTGGATAGATTGATAGCAGCACAGCCACTGGTCCCTGCTTCTGTCAATCAAATCCAATGATGCAGGCGTCGGGGGGAGGGGCCAAGTCCTGCATTTGGCCTCTATGGACGCCGAATGCTGGACTTGGGTGCGCGCCCACAAGGTAATCCCCTGGGGGTTACCTCATGCGGGGAGGAGCCACAAGAGCCGCCGAGGGACCCCAGAAGAGCAGGTCCGGGGCCACTCTGTATAAAACTAGCTGCACAATTGAGGTAAGTATGATATGTTTGTTATTTAAAAAAATAAAATAAATAAATTACCCTTAACATGATCGGACTTTTTGACAACAAACATGCAAATTAGCCGTTTTAAGGCAACATCCAACAGCTGTACGCTCCATCGGACAAACTTTTTTGGTTTTCATCGGACTTTTTGACAACATAAGTCTGATTGTGTGTACACAAAACCATCGGACTTTTGTATAAAGTACAAACACACTTGCACAGAACCAATGCAAAAGATCGGACAACAATACAGACGTTGACCAAAGGGTGATGCCGGAGTAATTGAACGTCCTCTTTTGAAGTGTTGTCAGTAAGTTGAAACGTCACTACGTTCGTGTTTGTTGCCTAAAAAGTCAGATTGTGTGTATGCAATACAAATTTACGGCCAACGCTCCACGGGAAAGTTTTTACAAAGTCCGATCGTGTGTATGAGGCTTAAGAGTGTGACTTTGAAGAAAAGTGCCACGTATTTAAAGTGATTGTAAAGCCTTGTTTAAAAAACAAAAAAAACTTGTTATACTTTCCTGCCCTGTGTGGTAAATTTTCACAAAGTGGCCCAAATCCTCCTCTTCTTGGGTCCCTCTTCTGCAATTCTGACCCCTCCCTCCTGCTGAGTGCTCCCAAAGCAAGCAGCTTGCTATGGGGGCACCCAAGTGGAGCTGCAGCTCCCTGTGTCCATTCAGACATGGAGCTGCCAGTTGGACCGGCCTCTCTCTCTCTCCAGATTGGCTAGCTGACTTTGACAGCTGCGGGAGCTATTGGCACCGCTGCTGTGTCTCAGCCAATAAGGGGGGAGAGTCTCAGACAACCGAGGGACGCGTGGACATAGCTGGATAGAGATGGGGCTCTGGTAAGAATTTTAGTTGATGCTGGAGAGGCTGCTGCACACAGAAGGCATTTTCTCTTAATGCACAGAATACATTAAGATAAAAAAACCTTCTGCCTTTCCAACTCCTTTAATTAATTTCAAGAAATCTTATTCTGAGGACAATGTAGGGCTCATGTATGGAGGCTTTGTTTCTGTCTGAGCTGTTTTCTGTCCCCATGAATATGTAAAAGGTAACTTGGAACAGCTTAATTCAATTCAGAAGCAGCTTGATGCAGCTAAGATATAACTCAACTCAAAAAAGCATCTGAAAGCGTTCTCTTTTGATTCTCTATTGACTCTGAAACTCATGTAGAAAAACCCTAATGCCACGTACACACAATTGGAAATCCCACCAGCAAACGGTTTTGGTCGGAAAATACAATCGTGTGTGTGATCGTGTGAATTCCCGAGAGCAGGTTTTCTATTTTTCGGTCGGAAAAAGTTCCTATCTGAAAATGCGTTCGTCTGTATGCAGTTCCGAAAAAAATCACACATGCTCAGAATCAAGTACGAGACAGAAGCACTCGGTCTGGTAAAACTATTGTTGGTTATGGAGAAAGCACATTCGTCACACTGCAATTTTTTAAATAGTTTAATGCAGCGCATTCTCTTCCTCTTTATAATGCTATATATAAATATATAGAGAATGAAGTTGTTTTGCTGCTCATATTCACACAGAGTTCTCACAGACTGACTTCTTTTATTATTTCTCGTGATCTCATGAATCATATTTTTTTTTTTTAAAGCCAGATCTCCATAACAATGTTTATATTTTTTTATAGTCATGTTTTTATTTAATTTTTTAAATCAAGATCTCCTGTTTTTTGGATTATTTTTTAATTATTTTATAGTAATCTCCATATTTTTTTTGTGCGTCAAGTTACCACAACAACATTATCATCTTGTGTTTAACTTCAAGGAGGTTGGTTGGTGTCCCTTGTTAATTTGACATTGTATTTTTGAAATGTACCTGCCTACTCACAAACAAACTGTCCTATTAGAAGAAAAACACACAGGCAAGTATTTTCATATAAAAAAAATCTCCATTTATTCTGTCTAAAGAGGAAGACAATGCTGGAGAAACCGCTGGAATTTGCAAAGCCTTTCTACCCCAGGGCACACATCAACTATTTGGAAATAAAAATTGGTAGCTTGAGAAGTCCATATAATGGGGAGCACAATCTGGTCCAGGACTCCCAGAAATCAGCAGATCACATATATGTCCCCAGGCTATGGTACTACCACAGCCTGCGTCTTCTGTCAGACCAGACTGAACCCAGGCCATCACTTTCTTGTCTTCCCTGCAGCCTTCCCTCCACGCTTCCCTGCAGCCATCCTTGGAGGCTGTGGTTCTGGAGGTGGACTTGTGGTAGGAGGAGGAGGATGGGCGAGCATACATAAGTGCATGTTAGCACTCATTTGGCCACTCAACCCCTTATGAATGGCCTCAAAAATAAATTTCTCACACGAGGCATTGGCCCTCCTCTATTTGCTGCAATTTAGCAGCCATAGGCCTCTACAGCTTTGGGGGGCGTTTTCAGGGCCACATTAGCGTCCTTAATGAGGCCCAGTGCTGCCTCCTCCACGTTACTCCCCTTCCTGGCCCTTTTTGTTGTAAGACGAAGTGGAGGAACCTGTGATTGGGTCCTGCCACCTCCTGGCTGACACTTACCCCTGCCTCCTCATGTCTGCCGCATTCCTCCTGGCTGAGGTCTTCCTGTGTATGAAAAAGGGACATAGTTGTAGTTTTTGCTTCATCAATCACATACAATTTTTAGCTCATGGCTGTTGCAAATTGAATGTTAATAAATAGAAAAGACTATCATTCTGAGCCCAGCATTTTTCATTCTTTTCACAATCATTTTTGGCCCTTACTGTCTATTGATATGTAAAACACTTTTTGTTAAATCATTCCTTTGTTATCAATAATAACATCTAGTTAACAGTATTTTTCGGACAATAAATATGTTAAATACTATACCTGCCTCTAGCTGAGCTCCTCAACTTCTTCCAGGATGAAAGGCCCAGGTTGGTCCTCGGAAGTCTCAGCTGGGGTTGAGGGAAGGGTGGATGGAAGTGTGGAAAGTGATTCCCTGCCTTCAATCTGGTCTTCCAGAAACCGCATCCTGTTGTAGTACCACAGACTGGGTACATACACATCCTCTGCTGCTGCTCCTGATCTCATGGAAACCTGGACCTTATTAAGCTCCTTCCTATATGTGCTTCTCAAGCTACCAATTTTCTTCTCCACAAACTCGATGTCTGCATTGGGGACCTACATCTTCACAAATTCCAGCAGTTTCTCCAGCGATGCCTTCCTAACTGGTTTATTACTATATAAGGGGTTTTTGACCTCCCACATATTTTGCATATACCTGTATTTGTCGATGAATTGGCCCATGAATTCTGGGTCTTTGAATTGTTTCATATTTGCTGAAACACCAAACACAAGACAAAAACACTAAATATCAGGCTAAACTCTCCTAATCTTATCCCAATATAGGCCTCAATCTAGAATCAGTATAGGCCACTGATGTCCCAAGTTAAAAAGTTATAACGTTCAGTGCTTCCTCCACTCAAAGATCATACGTAAAACACATGCGTCTTAGCTTTATATACACTGTGCATATGTGAAACTCCGCCCACGTCACCCGCCCCTGATGTTCTTTCTAGAATATTCCCCGCCCCTTCTCTTTCATCGCAGTGGGAGAGGAACATGGCGGAGACACAGCAGGTGTGTGCTAATAGCAGTAACGAGGAGGAGGAAAGCCGGAGCTGGAAACGTCCCGATCCCATAGGAGATTTAAGGCCTCAAATATGTCCTTTGGTGAGAGGGTGGAGATGGTGGACATATTGAAGACGGCTGACTATGATGGGAAGTATGGACCGAACCTAAACCCAAATGTGAGAGAGTCCAAGATCATGACTAAAGTTGTGAAAAGTCTGCACAGGAATTTTGGAGTATGACAAGCCAAGGAGCAATTGAGGAAACACTGGTCAGACCTGAAATTGAGGGAACAGGATCAGTACAAAAGGATCAAGAAAGTGCTTCTAAAAAGTGAGTGGTTGTCGCAATGTTCCGATTATTATTATTACTTGCATGCTGCTCCGTGTGCTTTTCTTTATTGTTGTACAGATTAAAACTTTCATGTTCATAGTAATCAGTCTTAGGAAACATTGTTCGTTTGCAAACTAAATACGATGTTTTGAGCAGATACAGGGTTAACTACATTTGGTCATGCTAATTTGTATTATAAGAAGTTTAGGACATTGTTGTCTAGATGTGTTTGAAACTAGAAAGATACTTGCATACTTGATTCAGTGTAATGTAAGTAGAGGACACTAAGCATCTGTTTACACATTTTGACTCAGGAGCACTAGTGTGGGACACAAGAACAACATTTTTAGGGTGTCCCACACAGGTACTCCAGTGGATACTTGGGGTGTCTCCATGTATAAAACTTGTCCAAAAAAGGTAAGTATTCCAACTTTGGTAAGTGAAATAATCATGTCTTCAGCTTGGAACTCTGCCAAAACAGACAATTGTACCCCACCTCCAAACAATGTTTCATATTCCTATTTCTGCCTCAAATAGCAGTGTGCTAAGTATACCTTTTGTTTCATTTTCATAGGGGAGAAACGACTCCAGACATCTGAAGGACACCAGGAAACCCCCATCTCCTGAAGAAGGGGAACAGGGGACACCACAATCTGAGGATGTGGAGGAAGGAGAGGTGGTTGAGATTGTCACCACAACAGGGGAGTGTCTGACACCACAGATTTAGGTAATAGATGTATGCCTGCATATTTATAATACATGGTGGGTATTTTTTCTTTTAGGTGATGTGCATGTTGTGGAAGAACAATCTACTAATTTCCCGACTGACAGTGCACAAATGCTAATTCAGGACATAATGTTTTGTAGTCAGGATTTAGACCTCATCAAGCAAAAAACAAATGACATAGAACAAAAACTGAAGAACGTGATTGATGTACTAGGAAGAATCTAAAGAACAACAAAATGACACAATTTTATATTTTTGGGGACCAATTTTTGTCAATTTTTTATAGCATTTTAAAAGCCAAATTTTGAAGATGCACACAGTGTGTTAACATGTGCTATCTGCCATCAGGGGATATCAATGTATGCGTTTTGTGGGTGCGACCCCTTCCTTGTAACTCAAGTAGGTGAGAGGAAGTGATTGCACCCTCAAAACACGTCCATTGATACCCCATAATGGAAGATAGCACATGTGGACATTAGGCATGGGATCAGGAGGGAAATCCCCAGTTTGACTCCCAATTTGTGTGCATCATCAAAATTTGGCTTTTACAGGGGGACACCCCCTCATCTGATGAAGGCAATATCAACACATTTTTTACACTATAATGTCTGATATTGCCTTCAGTTTTTCAATGTTGAACTTTGTAAGTTCCTGAGTTGTGTATGTTATGTTTTGAAACATGCCTGTTTATGTACTAAAAAAATATTTTCAAGGTAAAACTTAAAAAAATCAAAAAATAAAAAAATGTACAACGCACATGTGAATGTGCACGGAGTAAAAAGGTTTTATACTCAACAATGTGTGCTTCTTCTTTCAATGCTCAATACCATTTTTTGTATTAAGTTGGTGTTTACAGTGACAATGGGTGCTATTTAAATAATGGAAAAACTACTTGGCACTACAAGTGCACTAGGAGAACCCAGGAGACAGCTAAAAGAAACACAAGCAGTAAATCAAAATCAAGATTTTATCATATCATTTTTTTTTTAAGTTGAAAATATTTAAAAAATTGCTGGCATAGCAATGGCCCCCCTACCCGTAAAATATTCCACATATTTTTGACGCACTTCACAGGCGCTTTGGGGGGGACAGCCAGGACGGCCAGCTTCAAGGGCCGTCATTGTATTTTCTGGAAGTCCAGCCTCAGGTCCAAATGAGGCGACATAATCACTGCATTTTTCTTTTAAAAGTTGTGCAGTATGCAGCAGGATAATACAATGTGGTTAAGTTTGTACTCCACCATATTTATTGCCGTTAGAAATAGGCAGAACCGGCTGGCCATTATCCCAAAAGTATTCTCTACATGACCCTTCTGGCTCTGGCCAGCCGGTAATTAAAAACCCTCTTCTATGGGGTGAGGGTTCTCTGGGGGAATGGCCTCATCATATGATCACCCAGACCAAATGCTTCATCAGCGATAAAAACAAATGGGAGTCCTTCGACAGTCTCTTCCGCAGGTGGCAATCCCAAGCCACCACTCTGGAGATGTCGGTAGAACTCGCTGTGGTAATGGACACAAAAAATTATCGACAAATGTGTCTTGATATATTATCAAAAAAGGAATGGTATTGCCCTATCTCTATTGAAAATATATTAACTTTTAATGGTGATTATGAAATAATCATTACTGAGGCTTTTAACAACGGGATAATTGATAAAGACATCTTTGAAGCATTGAGAACCACCCATCTGAGAATTCCTTCTTTCTACTCCCTACCAAAAACTCACAAAGCCATATTCTAGTCCCCATAGATGTGGAGGCATTATACTGTAGCATACCCCACTCTCTAGGCATTTTGGTGATAGAGAGCTTTTTCAATGAAAGTGATGAAATAATTAGACCATACAATGCATTTATCATGCAATTGTTAAGGCATATATTGACCAAAAATGTATTTTCCTTTGACGGCTCCCACTACCTCCAGGTGCAGGGGGTGGTGATGGGGACGTGTTTTGCCCCATCGTACGCCAACTTGTACCCTGGGGGGGGTGGGAGCAGTCCCTCTTTTCTAATCAGGATTTATCGATATGCCTGGCCAACATTAAAATGTTGGTACAGGTATATCGATGATATTTTTATGGTATGGGATGCGAGCATTGAAGATCTACAAAGATTCATGGATCAGTTAGCCATCAATGAGTTTAATTTAAAATTTACGATGGAATGTAGTCCTAGATCCTTACCATTTTTGGATCTAATAATTATTAAGGAAGAGGATGGAACCATGAATACATCATTGTTTAGAAATATTACGGCGAGAAATACTGTACTCCATGCAGAAAGCTTGCATCCCCAGCCATTAATCCGAAGCATCCTGTACTCACAATATTTGCATCTTAGATGAAACTGCTCGACCGGAGACTCATTTGGGGCTGAAGCTAACTCGCTGAGAAATCGCCTTAGTGAACGGGGCTACAATAAATCCATTCTCAAAAAAGCTTTTAAGAAAGCTCTTGATAAAGATAGAACTAAACTGCTATTTAATAAAGATAAACAGCAGAAAAAACAGGTGGACACCACTAGAATAATAACCACGTATTTGTGTAACCATAAGAGTGTGCAGGATGTAATTAATAGACGCTGGCATTTACTTAAGGTGATCGTATCATCATTAACAAATATATTGGGGATGTTCCCCAAATCACCTATAGGAAATGCCAGTCTCTGAAAGTTAGGTTGGTTCACACTCATTTTCAGGAAGCAACATGGAGTGAGGAGGAGCCAGTCGGTATGTTCAGGTGCCAAGGGTGTGAATATTGTGGCTGGATGTTAGAAGGCTCTTCCTACAGGCTACGTAATGGAGAAGTTTACAATATGAATTTTTTTGCCAATTGTCAGACGGAAGGTATTGTTTATATAGAATTTTGCAAATGTGGTTCATTCTATATTGGAAAGACGTTTAGGAATTTTTGGAGGCGGGTCTACGACCACATTTATTATATTAGGAAGAATTTGCTATACACTCCGTTAGGGAGGCATGTGGCATTAGAACACAAAAATGATACATCAATGGTTTGTTTTACAGCCCTGGAAAGGGTCAATGAAGACCCTAGGGGCGGTAACATTGACCAAAAACTGCTTCAATGTGAAGCTAAGTGGATATTTAACTTAAACGCCACTAGGGCACCAGGCCTGAATGATTCCCTCAGCTATAGATCTTTTCTTTGATTGAATTCAATTGTGATAATGTCCATATAGTAGCCTCTATGTCCTTCGGTCTGTTTATCTTCTAGAGTTAGATTTTGATGTTGGCATCAACCTGTTGGTTCGTGGTTGGAGGGCTCTGTTGAGAGATGTGAATCTATCATTAATGTAAATAGGATGTATATTTTGTTTTTGTTTATATTGTATGCTTATTTTATATGTTGTTTTTTTTTTGTATATATTCTGTACAGTATATGGGAGAGATAAGGAGGTATACAAAAGCTCAGTTTCAGTTTGGAAATTATCTCTATATGCGATTATGGAGTATGTATGGATGTGGTGGTTTGCATCTACGGGACCTGGATTTTCACGTGGGGGTTTTAGGGAGTCCTACCTGGTTTGGACAATATCGTGATGGGTGGGTCATTTAATGTACCCTCCTTTAACCATGGCAGTGGCGCTGTGGTTGGTGGCTCTTGGGGGACCCTCTTATTACCCTTTGGTGTATGGTGCTGTGGATTGGCTCTATCTGACAAGTTAACTTAGGGGTTTTACACTAGTCAGTTCCTGATAAGCTCCATTGATTAAAGTTGTTGGGCTTGGTTGCGCAATCTATCATTTATTGCCATTATGGGATTTGCTAGTTGTTTACTACAAGTCTAGCGGGATGATAATCCCTGTTGCCCATATGTGCCTGCGGTTTATTCATTTCTTTATTATTATTATTTTTTTACATGCTATGTGTGCATATGCGGGGCTCGGTATCTGATGAGCACGCATTGTTTGCATCTTTATACTCCTGGGGCGCAGGGTATGTGCGTTGGTGCATTGCTAAACATTATATAGGTTTATGCACATGTGCGGGGTCCCATATACAATATGTGCGCGCACTGTCGATATTATTGTGTTCCAGTGCTCATTGACGTTATTATTGTGCGCCATTGCGCATGCCGCGTGTCTTCCATTCCAGCTGATAGGTATATCCTTAATGGGCTAATTTGGCATTTTTTTTTGGCGACAATGCACATATTTAAGCAGTGGTGGTTGAGCTGGCTAGTGAGTGGTGAATTTGCTGTTTGGATGGACCTTGCAGGTGACTATTGTACATTTTTTGATAGCTTTTTTTCATTAGCTTAACCTTTGATCCAATATTAATGGATATATTTGGGCTTTCTTTTATAGTGGGACTCTGCATGTGTGGGATCTACATTGGCCTTTCCTGTATAGGATATCTGTCAGATTTGTTTTGGCTGTATCAGGTTATTCCTAGGAATCTGCCTTTTGTGAGAAGCCCCCGGTAGCCATTGATAGGTAATTGCCTTTATTTGTTTTGTTTTTTAGTCAGGGTTTTGATTGTTGGTTGATTCTAGATGAATGTATAATTTAAGATAAGAGGCATGTAATTAATTAAACCATATCTGGAATTTCTAGGTGGTCTGCTTGTTGGCAATTAATGGGTTATGGGTACCCAAGCCACCTAGTTGAAGCCATCATCTTTAACAAAGGCGTAAGTATTTATCCTATTTTATGCGCCTGCGGTTTAATTTTTTTTTCCCAACGCCTTTGTTGAAAGTATTGCATTGGCATAGGCATTTTTTTTATATGTTTTTATATTTTTGTTTTATTATTAGATTTATCCCAGCACCTACCTAGGTCTTGTATGTATGCAAAATCATCCATCCTACTCCATATGTTGATTCTTGGGGGAATACACCGCTACGGTCTGATTTGGCCCATTTGGTCTTTTAGGGGTCTGTACGTACATTTTATATGTAAATACTGAAGCAAGGCTTCAGTATTTACAAACCCTGTGGACAGCCTTCCCAGAAGAATTGAAGCTGTTATAGCTGCAAAGGGTGGGCCTACGCAATATTGAACCCTACGGACTAAGACACCATTAAATTGCATGTAAAGGCCGGTGTCCCAATACTTTTGGTAATATCGTTTATATATCATCAAGGGGGAATGAAGTCAACAAACGTCTTCCTTTTGCTGCTGTTATTTTTACCATTTTTATTTTCTAGATATTTTAAGAGAAAACTATAAAAATAAAAGCAAGCTTGTAAGGGGAACTATGATTGGGCAGGTGTTGGTGCCAAATTGTTCAAGTCCCTGATTCTTCTCAGATAGGATAGCCACCTATCTGTTGTTGAGAAACTCTCTGCCATCTTATGACATGTTCATTCCCCGACTTAGTTGGGGTAGGCGGGACACTTTGATGGGGGTGGGTCAGCCACGCCTCTTGACCTTTGACCTCTGGTGACATGCCTGCTGACCTTTGACTTTGACCTTTGACCCACACCCTAACCCTCTAACACCCACCCACTCACAGCATCCTTGGCCAGAGCAAACAAAAATTCCCAACTCAACTTACCAACCAGTCTGCATTAAATTGAATTGTCCTGTCTAACTGTTTATGTTAAAAACAGGGTTTTTGTTTATGTTTATGTCATCCTTTCATGTGGGGGGGGGGGGGGGGCACACTGGACACCTTTGCCACCATTGTTCTATTTGCTGGGTGTCCAGTGTGCCCCTGTGCCTTTAAGGTGGGGTGGGCTCTCTCTATGCAAACCTGTCCTCAAATCATCCATAATTATATATGTGCTTCTGCTATGTAGGCTTTCAAAATGTATAGAGTTAGGACTGCAGATAATATTGGGGTACCTCATAGTGGCCTCTGCAGTGTACACCAGTGGCGACCCGTCCATAGGGAGCACACGGGCGCCACACCCCCTCCCCCAAGCTGTAAAAAAACAAAAAAACAAAAACAAAAGTGCCCTTTAAGAGTGTCCAAGCGCCGGACACACGGTGGTCTATGGGAAGCTTCCCACCTTGCAATCAGCTGACTGCAAGGTGGGAAGCTGATTTGCCCACGTTTAGGGCGTGTGCTGGGCACAAGCGATGCGCCCGTAAACACTCCCACTCTACACTGATTTGGTTCTGTCCTCCCTTCCTGCATTTTAATTGGTGGGGATCGGAGGACGTTGCTTTTTTCACCCGCGTCACTTCCGGTTTCTCGGCTCGCTGCAGCGTGGAGTGGACGCAAATGGATGACTGAGACTTCCAGCACTGCTCCATAGGCAGAGGTAAGCCCCTATGCAGGGCAGTAACTAGGCATGGCTCTGTATAGATGCAGGACTGAGGCATCCTCTCAGTAACAAGCAAATGCAAGGAAGTAAGCCTTTCACTCACTCACCTGATAACAGCTCACTGCACACTAGACTCTGCCTTATTTATTGCAGGGAGACACCATCTTCCCATGTGACAGGTTGCCTGTGAGTGCTGCTATCTCAGCTATCTCACTGTTGAACTTGTTATACTGCCCCAGCAATAAATAAGTCTGAGCCTGAGTTTGCAGTGAATGTTCTGTTATCAGGTGAGGAGGTTTACCCTTTACTTCCCTGTATTTGATTTTTTTTTCTGTTATTATCTACTGGAGGTAGGGTATGAGCCCAGGTTCACATGGCATGTGAACTACACCCACACTGCAGTGCGAATCACATGAAATGTCTGTGAGATGCAAGTTCAGCCATACAGTTGTATGGCTGAACTCGATTTAGATTCACAGGAAAAAAAAAGTGCAGGGACTTGTTTTCCTCATTACTGAAATCGGATCGCATGGGTGTTCTCATCTATGCAATGCGATTTGTGTGCGAGTTCACAGTTCACACTGCGATCTGTGAACCGATCTGGGGGTGTCATTAACAATTTAATGGCACCCACAGCGGTTCGCAGAGGGCAGTGTGAATTGCCTACGGGAGAGATGCGATGTGGGAACAGACGTGGGAATCGCACTGGTTACCGCATCGCATCAGTGTGAACCCAGGCTAAAGGAGAAGGATTATCTCAAAAAACAGGGCTGGTGCTCCATGTTTCTAGATTAGAAGAATCCACTATTTTAGAATTCAACTGTTTGTTGAACCCGGGTGTATTACAAGGATGAGGATGATGATAGCGATGACAGCTGTATTATAGAATGATGAGGATGGGTGTATTATACAAGGAGGATGAGTGTATTATACAGGGATAAGGATAGCGATGATGGCTGTATTATACAAGGATGAGGATGATGAGGATGGGTGTATTATACAAGGATGAGGATAGCGATGATGGCTGTATTATACAAGGATGAGGATGATGATGACGGCTGTATTATACAAGGATGAGTGTATTATACAACGGTGAGGATGAGGATAGTGATGATGGGTGTGTTATACAAGGATGAGGATGATGATGATGGCGATAGGTGTATTATAGAATGATGAGGATGGGTGTATTATACAAGGATGAGGATGGTGTATTATATAAAGAGGAGGATGGGTGTATTATACAAGGGTGAGGATGAGGATAGCGATGAAGGGTATGTTAAACAAGGATTAGGATGATGATGACAGGTGTATTATAGAATGATGAGGATAGGTGTATTATACAAGGATGAGGATGATGAGGATGGGTCTATTATACAAGAATGAGTATAGCAATGACGGCTGTATTATACAAGAATGAGGATGATGAGGATGGGTGTATTATACAAGTATGAGGATAGCGATGACGGCTGTATTATATAAGGATGAGGATGATGATGATGGCGATAGGTGTATTATAGAATGATGAGGATGGGTGTATTATACAAGGATGAGGATGGTGTATTATATAAAGAGGAGGATGGGTGTATTATACAAGGATGAGGATAGTGATGAAGGGTATGTTAAACAAGGATTAGGATGATGATGACAGGTGTATTATAGAATGATGAGGATAGGTGTATTATACAAGGATGAGGATGATGAGGATGGGTCTATTATACAAGGATGAGTATAGCAATGACGGCTGTATTATACAAGAATGAGGATGATGAGGATGGGTGTATTATACAAGTATGAGGATAGCGATGACGGCTGTATTATATAAGGATGAGGATGATGATGATGGGTGTATTATACAAGGATTAAGATAGTGATGATGGGTGTATTATATAAGGATGAGGAAAATGAGGATGATTATATTATACAAGGATGAGGATAGCAATGATGGGTGTATTATACAACGATGGGTGTATTATACAAGGATGAGGATGATGATGACGGCTGTATTATACAATGATGAGGATGGGTGTATTGTACAAGGATGAGGATGAGGGCTGTATCACACAAGGTTGAGGATGGGTGTATTGTACAAGGATGAGGATGACGGCTGTATTATACAAGGATGAGGATGACGGCTGTATTATACAAGGATGAGGATGACAGCTGTATTATACAAGGATGGGAATGATGATGACGACGGCTGTATTATGCAAGAATAAGGATGACGATGAAGGGTGTATTATACGGAGATGAGGATAGTGATGATGGGTGTATAATATAGATTTGATGATGACAGGTGTATAATATGGATTTGATGACGACGATGAGGAATATGATGAGGATGATGGGTGTATAATATGGGGATAAGGACAGTGATGATGGGTGTATAATATGGGAATGATGATGATGGGTGTATTATACAATGAGGAGGAGTAGGATTATAATGACAATGGGTGTATAATATGGGGATAAGGATAGTGATGATGGGTGTATAATATGGGGATGATGATGATGGGTGTATTATTATTATAAGGTCCCTTACTCACATCCATACACATACTAGGGCCAATTTAGACAGGCTCTAATTAACCTACCAGCATGTCCTGTTACTGTATACATAGCTGTATACAGTACAGATGATGTATATCTGCAGTGAGTGATGATGATGGAGAAAGGTCTCTATATACAGGAAGGATGCTGTGCTGTATACTCTGTGCAGTGATGCTAGGGCTGTATACTCCTGTGCAGTGATGCTAGGGCTGTATACTCCTGTGCAGTGATGCTAGGGCTGTATACTCCTGTGCAGTGATGCTAGGGCTGTATACTCCTGTGCAGTGATGCTAGGGCTGTATACTCTTTTCCTGTGATGCTAGGGCTGTATACTCTTTTCCTGTGATGCTAGGGCTGTATACTCCTGTCCTGTGATGCTGGGGCTGTATACTCTTGTCCTGTGATTCTGAGCTGTATACTCCTGACACTATGGGTGGGATACAGGGGATGGAGTGGATGGATTCTATAAGAGGTGGAGCTTATGGGAAGTGGGAGGGGTCAAAAAGGAAGGGTGGGGTCTGGCCCCCCCATCCTAAAGCTTCACCAGCCGCCACTGGCGTACACATGTACTGTATTTGCAAATGTGTGCAAACCAAACCCCTGTTTTTAACGTGAACTGTTAGACAGGACAATTCAGTTTGTTGCAGGCTGGTTGGTAAGTTGAACTGAGAATTTATTTTTTGTTTTTGCTTGACATGCGTTGCCCTCCCATGTGCTCTTTGCTGTTAAGACCAGTTATGGGTTGGGGCAGTTTCTGTTTGTTCTGTTGGTTATTTGGTGGTGGGGGGGGGGGGGGGTACACTGGACACCTTTGCTGCCATTGTGCCATTTGCTGGGTATCCTGTGTGCTGCTGTGCCTTTAAGGAGGAGTGGGCTCCCTCAAGGCAAACCTGTCCTCAATTCATCCATTACTATATATGTGTTCCTACTATGGAGGCTCTCAGAATTTTTTCCTTATTTTTTGTACATCATGCATCAGCCTTCCATGTGCTGCTTGATGTTAAAGAGGAAGTAGAGGCTATTTAAAAAAAAAAATTAAAAAAAAATGCAACCTGCAAGGCAAAGGCATAATGAGCTAGTATGCATAGCATACTAGCTCATTATGAATAACTTACCTGAGAACGAAGCCCCTGAAGCGGTCCTCCGTCTTCATGTCTCGCTGCTCCGGCGCTGTGATTCACCGGAGCCGCGATGACGTCACTCCCACGCATGCGCACGGGAGCTGACACGAGCGGCATATCGCTGTGATCTGCTGCCTGCCCAGTGTGCCTGCGCGACGATGTCTACGCTGCATGCGCCGTAGACAGTGGTGGCTGTCTTTTTGTAAATATCTCCTAAACCGTATAGGTTTAGGAGATATTTCTTGGACCTACAAGTAAGTCTTAATCTAGGCTTACCTGTAGGTCAAAGTGGTTTGTAAGGGTTTACAACCACTTTAAGGCTAGTTATGAGCAGTGGTATCCCCATTATCCATGTGCCCGGCCCCTAATCTACATGCAGGGCTGGTGACCAAACTGGGGGATGGTGTCTGTGACCTGGCTGAGGGGAGTGAGGTTTCACCGGGGGATTGTTTGCCAACCCCCCCCCCCCCAAAAATATACCACCAGTCGCCAATAATTATGGGTTGGGGCAGTTGGCGTTTGTATCCTTGGCTAGAGGCCTTTATATTTGAGACTAAAGGTCCACACACAATTGCATTTGTACTTTACTGTAATATATCAAATTGACACACTAGCAGTCTTCAGTGTGGAATGCCACATGCAAGGTTTGACATTTTGTATCAGTCATTTCAGCATGGAGCACACCTCTTTTAAGCCATCATCCCCTTTGCACATTTATCTCTCTCCTTGAGAGCACCATAGAGTTGAGAGCACTTCTCTGTGCATTAAGCTTCCATCACCAAGTCACAGGACCTGCAGCCAAAGTGCTTTCTTTAGTACACCATAGTCTTCCTAATGTGCCTTCTGATAGCTCAGCTGAGCTGGGCAGGCTCACAGATGGCATGCTCCCTCCTAGGCTTCACCACTGCTCACACCAGAGGACTCTGTCCAGCCTCCAAGCCCTTATGCACCCTGCTGCAGGACATGCAGAAGGAGGCCACTAGAGAAAGAGTGACTACAGCCCCCAATGTTCTGCACACCCTAGCCTAGGACTTCAGCCCTGCAAAGGACCCTTTTGATCAGCACTACAGGAGACTATATCTTTTTTTTTTTTGTCACTCTCTCATTAGAATGTAGCATTCTCCAGACATCCATAAGGACAATCTCCTGAATATACCCAGCAAAAGGCGTGCATACAGAAGCTACTGGAGCTACTGTATATCCAAACTATAGCTACAGTATCTAAAGAGTGGTCAAGGTAATTATTGAAATCTCCTATTATTAACCAAGGAACATCCGTTTTATCAGAAGTAAAATTCAATAGTTCTTTAAGTACCTCAGAGAAATATGGGGGGGGGGGTATAATTATGTTAGCCAGCACATATGCATACATCCCAACTGTCCTGGATTGAGCGGGACTTTCCAGCATTTACAAGTTTGCAGGGAGTTTGTCCTGCATTATTCTTTTGATGTTGCTAGCTCAATAGGACCTGCAGCAGTGTGCACATTCAGAACAGCCAGGGATTGGTGAGCAAGGTGGCTGGGTGTGCACTGTGCAGCCCCCATAAGAGACTGCAGCTGTCAGATCCGAGCTGTGATGTCGGGTGTGGGTGGGACTGCTACCCAGACCTGCCCCTCTGTCAAGAAATCACTGCATAGGAAGAGAGGCATTTTTACTTCAAGGTCCGTACAAAAAATTTTTAAGCACCCCCAAAATTTATGTTAGTATTTGCAGATGTTACTGTGTTTTTTTTTCTTCTTTTTTTGCCTGCATATCCTCTATTGCTGCCTGGAAACTGGGGAATATTTTTTTTCTTGTGGAGGGATACAGCAGCCTGGTCGCATAACCCTATGATCTTTACTTAGATCCGGTGTCTTGTTGAATACTGTCCCCCGTCGGATAGTGTCTGCCCTGTACTGCTCAAGCGCAGTACGGACAAGATGAACGGCACCTGCGCCGTTCATCTTCGGAGACTTTTGGGGGCCTGTGCAGTATGGGGCGGACACTATACGATGGGGGGGACAGTTGTCGGCAGAACACCGGCAAGAAGATTTCAGTGGCGGATTGATATACAATCTCTCTTCTGCCTCCTCAGCCAATGGGAAACACTGTACCCAGCCGCCTTCTTTGACTTCTAAGAAGATGAGATGTCGGCAGCTGCATTGAAGGTGGAGAGAGAGGAGAGAATACAGCCTGCTATGGGGACACACTGGAAGAAGCAGACAGATTCCTCAGCCCCAGAACTGACAGACAGTGAGTTGTATTACCCTGCACTGCTTCCAGCATGGAGCTCCAGGGATCAAAATCATTCATCCAATCCCTCCAGGCTTGTATACTGACACCAGCAAGACCTGTGATAAAGATTGTCTGTGGGGCATACAGAACACAGACAGCCTGTATTCCTCTCTGCCAGCACAAGTCATATGGTACTGACAGGGAGACAATAATCTGGGATGTCTGAGTGTTCTGTCCATCCATCCATCATCTTTAACATAAATGTTGCTGGTGTCACAATACAAGAAGAATGCACTGAAAAATGACAGGATATTGTCTGGTGGCAAACCTATGCTTACCACACTTTAGTAACAAGGGCTCTTGAATCCCTCCCCTGTGTACATAGTGCCCTCCTGTGAAACACGAAAAATTCCAAGGGTGTGAAGACTTTTGGAAGGCACTGTATATGGGCACTAACTACACCCATGGCATGATTAAGGAGAGACCTTTCTAAAAAAGGGGAACACCTAATTCCAACTTTCCCCTTACCATGCTATAATGGGGACAGGGCCAAGCTAACTGCACCTGGCTACTAGCTCTTATAGTGATCATTGAAGAAGGAGTCACTGCCAGTCACTCTAATACACAGACTGCCAGAGAGACAGCTACAGGGAGAAATGATGTTCAGCAACACAAATTTAGACCTCTTTATAGCAGCTGTACTCGGAGTCAATCTGTGGATAGTATAGGAAAAGAACAAAGAGCAACAGAGAACATAGACCTGGAGTGTGCCAGGGTCACATGGTCAGTATGCCTAAAAGGGGGCAAAAATAAACACAGTAGGATGAAAGCTTAACAACCAGATTTATTACACACTGAATTAACGTATAACCTGCCAAAATTGACAACCGCTTGTTGTATCTCGAAAAGTGGCTCTGGGACATACCCAGAGAAACAAGAGGATCTCCACCTACCCAAAAAACAAATAAGGGCCGGGGCCTCCTGGCGCAAAGTCACAGAAGCTACTCCTATCCTGAATGAATAGCCAAAGTATGCTTTAGGGTCCAGACCCTGATTGGCCAAAAAAAGCGGGTGTCAATGAAGTATGCGTTGAGCTGCAGAGAGGGGAGCGCTAGGAGAAGGCAAACAGAGGACCATCCCTGGGTTTGACAGATGTAGCACTGACAGGCTCCAAGAACCTGATGACAGTGCTGCCTCCCGATTGCTGTGTCTTGCAAGCATGCAGATGTAAACAGAAAAAAACGTGGTGCCAAACCAGTTGATTGGCCAATAGTAAGTGAGACACTGGGCCAGAAGCGCAACTCCCCTGGTCTCAGGAACCACAGAAGGCCAGCTATAGAGCTGCCTTGAGCACCAAGCTGGAAACCAATGCAAAAGGAGACCTTTGGAGCATGTCTGATATGTCACAAAAAATATGACCCACAATGGGAAGTCTGTTGAGCACAGCAGGAGGGCTACTCTTCTGGATCCCTGATGATGGCTTAAATAGAGTGTGCAGAAAATAAAGAAAAACCTGTTGGGGTCTTCCAACCACATGAAATGCTGTGACTCAGCCAGATACACCCTGAAAGTGCTGTGGGCCGATACGAGTTGGAAGAGGCAAAAAACAGAAAAGAAAATAGGTACTGGATGTTAACCATCAGGACTAGGAAACCTTGACTGGAAAGCCTGGAAAACATCCCAAGCAGTGTCATGAGCCTTCCTGGCATTCAAAATAAAAAAGTAATGATCAAGGCTGCTGCGTCAGCCAAATGGAAACCGAAGCCATCACAAATACTGGAAAATTAAGAGAAGGTATGACGCCGGCATCTGCGTCCAAGACCTGGGCCTACTGGTACCGGCATCGAGAGAGTTCCGGAATCCACTAAAGCCCCTGAGCCAGTAGAAGCTGCTGGAGCTGCAATGGCTGACTTACCAATAGTTCCACACTAGTGTGGATTTGGGACAGGGAAGAAATCACAGTCCGCAGGGAATGCCCTGAGTTGAAATACTGCCAATCAATCAGAGCAAAGAGTTGAAGCTAGCTATGTGTGAACAATGAAGCCTTGGGATGGTCCAGGTTCTGAGAGAGGATGAGCTATCAAGCCCCGACCCCCTCAGCTGGAGAAGGAGGGATAGAAGCGAAGTCCCCAATATCCACTGTTTGAGACATGGGAATCGAGAGTAACATGAGAAAATATGAGAAGCATGGGAAACTAGAGGAAACCTGGGAAAACGAGAGAAACATGAAAACGTGAGCTGGCATACAAAACAAAAAACTGCATGAGAAATGTAAATTGCATGAGAAACTGAATTGCACGAGAAACGTGAGATTGAATGAAATATGTAAGCAGCGTAAGAACAGATGAGGAGACTTGCCACCGAACAAGCCAATTAAAAAATGATCACCTTAATCTGTTAAACCCATAGACGTGATGGGTAACCTGCAGTGGAAGAACATAGACAACCCAGCTGTGTGAAAACGACCCCTTGTACCTGACAACTATGAGGATGTGGGTGCAGAAATTACAAGACCAACAGCGCATGAAATTGAAGCTAATGACAATACCACCCTACTGTATGCGTTATGCGAACCCAAGCAACCTGTAGTGCCAAGACAGGAAATTGAAAAGGAACACTTGGGGATAGGGTACCCACAGACCTTGGTGGGTGGTAGTAAAGGTGTAATGGTGAACGTGCACGTATGGAATACAGGTGAGAAGATTGTGGGAGAAAAATCAATTAAAAACGAAACCTCAGCCCGTATGGATCTGTAGATGTGACAGATCCTGGATGTGAGCACTAGCTAACTGAAATGCAGAGAACGAAAGGCAATAACATGATATGTGAGCAACATGGGAAAACATAAAAACATGAGAAACGTAAAAACACGAGAAACTAAAAAGAAACATGGCAAATATAAGAAATATGAGAAACGTATGAAATATAAGAAACATAAAAACGTATGAAAATATAAGAAACATAAAAACGTACGATACCCAAAAGTCCGGCGGTAAAAGTATTTTTGCACTCCAATCTGTCCGCCGGACTCGCATAAGGACTTTTGAAATGAAGGGACCCGGAGAAAAGTCCGCTCATTTTGAGCAGGTCTCCTTGTAGCAGGGCCAGCGAAGGAGGCATCGCTGGCCCCATCACCTGGTATGGACTTAAAGGGGAATCCCTACGCTGAAAAATCGGTGTGGGGGTCCCCCCCAGGTCCATATCAGACCCTTATCTGAGCACCCTACCCGGCCGGCCAGGAAAGGGGGTGGGGACGAGCGAGTGCCCCCCCCTGTGCCGTACCAGGCCACGTGCCCTCAACATAGGGGGTTGCCTTGGGGAAGGGGGGCCACGCAACCCCCCCACCCCAAAGCACCTTGTCCCCATGTTGATGAGGACAAGGGCCTCTTCCCGACAACCCTGGCCGTTGGTCGTCAGGGTCTGCGGCCGGGGGGCTGATCGAAATCCGGGAGCCCCCTTTAATAAGGGGCCCCCCGGATCCCGGCCCCCCACCCTATGTGAATGAGTATGGGGTACAATGTACCCCTACCCAGTCACCTGTGGAAAAAAATGTAAAAAAAAAAAAACAACACACAAGGGTTAAAATAGTTTATTGCACAGCTCCGGGGGTCTTCTTCCGTCTCCGGCGGTCTTCTCGCCGGATTCCTCCGCTATCTTCTGCTAGCTCTTTTACTAGCGGAGGAGCCCGGCTTTCTTCTTCGCCGCCGCCGCCCTCTTCTTCCGACTTCGGGGGTCTTGTCCCCCCTCTTCGGTTCTTCTTGCCGCTGCCACTGTCGCCGCCTTCTGTTCTTCTCTTCTTCTCTTCAGGAGATGTTGCCTCGTCGCTGTCTCCGGTCACAATGACAGAGACGCGGCGTGCGGCGACTTATATAGGGACATTACTGGATGATGTCCCCGCCCATTATGATGTCATAGTCCCAGCATCCTCTGGAACTGTGACATCATAATGGACGGGGACATCATCCGTGGAGGCAGAGGAGCCATCAGACGGTCAAATCGCCCCTCCCCCGGTGGAACACCTTAGAAGCAGGCAGGCGGCCCCCTCGTGGAGGCAGAGAATCTGTCAGGCGGCCAAATTCCTCCTCCCCCGGCAGAACACCGGAAGAAGCAGGCAGGTGGCCCTTCATGGAGGCAGAGGAGCTGTCAGGAGGCCGAACCCCCTCTCCCCCAGCAGAACACCAGGAGAAGTGGGCAGGCAGCCGAGATCTTACAATTGAGCGGAGCTGGCAGGTAGCCAAAACACCCCCCCCATGCATGAACGCCAGGTGGGAGGCCTCCTCGTGGATCGGGATGACGAGAAGGTGGGCAGGCAGACTCCCTAACCCAACTCTCAGCAAAGGGCCTGGAAATGACATCCTATGACCACGAGGGGAGGAGGTTAAGGAGGGCAGGTTTACACATGTTTTATAACATGATGTTCAGACTAATTAATGATTGTTATTACTGGCTGCCAACTTTTACTTTATGATATCAAAGTACTTTGAACTTTCTGCAATCATAAAAAGATTTGCGCAGAGAGCGAGAGACACAAACAAACATGGTCACAAGACAGAATCAGATTGTGCCAGCTTGGACCTTGTAACCCATGCTCACCATTAGTGAACATGTTTATCGGGCTACAGCATAGAGCAAAACGGTGTCTGGCTTTTCAAGAGAGCAATGACTAGCATGCACTTCCCAGCTTTGTGCAAGTGCCAAGGGATACAACATTATGAAGAACAGTGCATCATGGGAAAATATACTATCTATTCATCCGCTGCATATGGGGGTCTTTCAGACTTCATTAAAAGGGCTGCTGTAAATGATATACTGCATATCAGTCATGTCATGTACATTTATTTTCTCCATCAGCACATCCCCCACAGTTATTACCTCTTGTATCTCTTAACCTTCCCTCTTAGATTGTAAGCTCTAAGGAGCAGGGCCCTTTGATTCCTACTGTATTAAAGTGTATTGTATTTGTACTGTCTACCCTTGAGTTGTAAAGTGTTGCGTAAACTGTTGGTGCTATATAAATCCTGTATAATAATAATATCATACAACAAACGTCTATTGCATGGTATATTTATTTTACAGAATGTACCTTTGCAAAGCACTAAAGAAAGCTTTCATATTCTGGTCCATGTTTAACCACTTACCGCCGCACGCTAATATATGTCCTAAGTTTGAAGAGGAATATTGTTGTTATGGGAGCAGCTAGCTGCCACAACCCCAGTATCCTCTTCTTCGGCCGGTGGTCCACTTTCTGATAAGAGTGGTCTCTGCAGCGGATTCACTGCAATATCCCTTTTAGCAGTCTGGTGCCTACAATGCTTTTTCGGAACAGTCGGCAGCGATCGGATGTTGATCCATGCCAGGTATGGAGACGAGTGAGGGGAAGATGGCCCCCACCCATCTCCATACCATTGCAGGGCAGAAGCGACGTCAAAAAGACATTTCCACCCATCTTTCTTTTTTTAAATGACATTTTTTTTTATTGCATTTTAGTGTAAATATGAGATCCGAGGTCTTTTTGACCCCAGATCTCATATTTAAGAGGATCTGTCATGCTTTATTTCAAGGGATGTTTATACTCCATGTAATAGGAATTAAAGAGAATTTTTTTTAAAGAACAGTGTAAAAATAAAAAATAAAAAGGTAAAACAAATAAGAAAAAAATAATTATTTTAAAAACACCCCGTCCCGCCGAGCTCGCGCGCAGAAGTGAACGCATACCCGAGTAGTGCCCGCATATGAAAACGGTGTTCAAACCACACATGTGAGGTGTCATCGTGATCAGTCGAGCATAAGCAATAATTCCAGCCCTTGACTCTGTAACTCAAAACATACAACCTGTAGAATTTTTTAAACATCGCCTATGGAGATTTTTAAGGGTAAAAATTTGTCACCATTCCACAAGCAGGTGCAATATTGAAGTGTGACATGTTGGGTATCAATTTACTCAGCGTAACATTATCTTATACAGTATAAAAAAAGTGCGCTTGTAAGACCGCTGCGCAAATACGGTGTGACAGAAAGTATTGCAGCGACCGCCATTTTATTCTCTAGGGTGTTAGAAAAAATTATGTATAATGTTTGGGGGTTCTAAGTAATTTTCTAGCAAAAAGCCTGTTTTTAACTTGTAAACCACAAATCTCAAAAAGAGGCTCGGTCCTTAAGTGGTTAAATGCCAATTGGCTCAGATAATTACAGTTGCATTTTAAAGATTTGTTTGATGTCTAATTTAAAAAAAATCACAACTTTTATGGGAAAAACCTGTTGTATATCAGATGTTCATGAAGATAGTGGTATTGGGGTGGATTGAATGTATGGTTGGATGACTGAAGGGAGAGGTGAATGGATAGATACATGTAGGAAGGAATAGAGGAAAAAATTGTTGGAGAATGACAGAAGAAAAAAACAAGAATATAGTTGAGAATGGATGAATGATAGGATTTGTGAATGGATTTGTGAAAAGAGGAATGATGCACATGTGCTGATGTTGACGTGATGTTAGCAATGTAATATTTACCTACAAATTTTGAAGGGTCTTCTTCATCACCCATTTAGTTGGCATTTTTTTAAGTCCAGTGTGCATAGACCCTTCATTTTTAAAATGCTTTTGTAGTTCTTGGTAGAGGAGTGGCAACAACTCAAAGTGTTTAATGAAGTTTCTATATTTTACCAAGTATTCTTTTTACTTCTATTTAATGGCATTATATCCTCAATCTCCTACAAGCACCACATATATACAGCATACACAGTCATGTTAACCAAAACCCTAACAACTTCACTCCTACCAACATTGCTGCCATCTACAACAACAAACACAGCTCCGTTCACTCTTCTTGTCATCCCTAACCTGAATCATTGGAAAGTTACCTAAAACAAACTGATTGCTGTGCTTCGCTGTATTTTACTGTCTTTTCACACTCCTATCAGCCACTGTCCCTCTTGACAGGAAGCACAAATCATAATCATGAAAGTGGAGGTGAACAATGAATTTTTCTTACTTGCTAGGTTTTTTGTCTGTGAAATTTTCAATTAAAAGGGTTTTGTAATATCTGTTTGTGTGCTCCCTAGGGCCCATAGTAGATCACTGACCCAAATACTGTATTCTCTCTCTGGTTCTACACTCGTATTATGTACCTGTTCACTATGGCTGAAGGTCATGTTGGGATTTGCATGAAAATATTCACTAATGATCCGTTCAAGGCCCCAGGCTTAAATGATTGAATTACTGCCCAATTTCGCTGATAAACGTGGATCTAGAAATAATATCAGACGTACTAGCCTGTAGACTGAATTCCTTCCTTGTACATTACATACATCCTGACCAAAAAGGATTTTTCTCTAACTGCCAGGCATCACATTAGATCAGGAGAATAATTTAAATTATGTCAGCTATCCATTCTAATTGGGATGGCAAAGGGCCCCCGACAGGGTTTGCTGCCATCTTTGGATATACGCAAGGCCTTTGACTCCTTGTCATGGGACTATTTGTTCTATGTCCTGTCTCAGCTCGGATTTGGCCTGAAATTCTTGTCCACTCTAAGCGTCTTGTGTAGTTCACCTACTACATCCCTAATGATCAAGGGCTATTCATCAAATTCTTTTTTAATTCAACGGGGTACTTGCCAGGGCTGTCCTCTATCTCCATTGCTATTTCTGTTGGCTCTGGAACCATTAGTCATCAATATTTCCAAATGCCCGGGCATAAAGGGGATAGAGTGTGGAGACAGACAGTATAAATGCGCACTCTTCGCAGATGATATCTTAATGGTTGTTTCAATGCCTATTACCACCATTGCCAACCTTTACGCAATACTTCAGTCCTTTTCAAAGCTCTCTGGCCTCAAAATAAACCACGAAAAATCAGGAGCACTAAACCTCTTTATCATTACAATACGTTGGAAGCCCTCAAACTTTCATATAAGTTTGGGAACCGGAAGCTCTCCTTTACCTGGGTATACATCTGATACCCTCTTTACAAACCTTATACTCTCAAAATTATCCTGCGCTATATAAATGCCTAACGGCAGACGTGGTCAGCTGGCAACTCTATCCCCCATCGTGGTTCAGCATACTGCACTCTGTAAAAATGAATATCCTTCCCAGATTTCTGTACTTTCTTCACACTTTGCCAATCAGTCTGGTTCAGTCTGATTTTTTTTTTTCTGCATTTCAAAGAAAGCTTTTCCTGTTTATCTGATGGGACAAGAGGCCTAGGGAAAACAGACACACACTATATACTCCAAAGGTAAAGGGTGGTCTGGGACTCCCTGACCTGCTCAAATATTTCTATGCCACTCATGTAGCCCAGCTCATTAGATTCCATTCATGCCAGCCCCACTCACTGTGGATGCAAATCAGGGGTCAAGTCCTGGGGAAAAAAGTGTGGGAACTCCCACCCAAGATCCACTCCCCCACCAAAAAAGAAAAAAAAAGGTACGCTCATATGCATATATATTTCACAGAAAATACAGTACAACATTTATTGTAAAGTGCCAGTTTACAAAAACAAAATAAGTTATCTTGTCAAACAGAATAATCAACACAATGGGTGATGATCTTTCCCTCGCAGGGAATTTCTAACACAAATACCCCCTGTTCCAAATTCAAATACAAAAAATATCCTACAAACTGGAATAACGTTGCCCTTGCCGTGCAAGATTATCGGCAATGGATCAAAAAACTCACGGATCGGATCATTCCTTGGATCAGAGTCACGGATCGGATCAGCAAATAATAATTGAATTTGCAAAAACCTGTGAAAATGTCACCACCATATAGTCCCCACTGCAATATACATCTCCCCACTGTAATATACATCTCCCCCACTGTAATATCCACGTCATCTCCCCCAATAATATTTTGGCTGAGCATGGATGGGTATGGCTGGGTATTAGCAGAATATGTATTGGCAGGGTATTGCAGAATATTGGCAGGATAAGTATTGGCAGGGTATTGCAGAGTATTGGCAGGGTATGGCAGATTATTGCTGGGTATTGCAGATTATTGGCAGGGCATTACTGGGTATTGCAGGGTAAGTATTGGCAGGGTAAGTATCAGCAGGGTATGTATTGCAGAGTATTGGCAGGGTATTGCAGAGTATTGGCAGGATAAGTATTGCAGAGTATTGGCAGGGTATGTATTGCAGAGTATTGGCAGGGTATGTATTGCAGAATATTGGTAGGGTATTACAGAGTATGTATTGCAGAATATTGGTAGGGTATTACAGAGTATGTATTGCAGAGTATTGGCAGGGTATTGCATTGCAGAGTATTGGCAGGGTATTGCAGAGTATTGGCAGGGTATGTATTGCAGAGTATTGGCAGAGTATGTATTTCAGAGTATTGGCAGAGTATGTATTGCAGAGTATTGGCAGGGTATGTATTGCAGAGTATTGGCAGGGTATGCATTGCAGAGTATTGGCAGGGTATTGCATTGCAGAGTATTGGCAGAGTATTGATAGGGTATTGCAGAGTATTGATAGGGTATTGCAGAGTATTGATAGGGTATTGCAGAGTATTGACAGGGTATTGCAGAGTATTGGCAGGGTATGTATTGCAGAGTATTGGCAGGGTGTTGCAGAGTATTGGCAGGGTGTTGCAGAGTATTGGCAGGGTGTTGCAGAGTATGTATTGCTGAGTATTAGTAGGGGATGTATTTCAGAGTATTGGCAGGGTATTTATTTCAGAGTATTGGCAGGGTATGTATTGCAGAGTATTGGCAGGGTATGTATTGCAGAGTATTGGCAGGGTATGTATTGCAGGGTATGTATTGCAGATTATTGGCGGGGTATTGCAGAGTATTGGCGGGGTGTTGCAGAGTATTGGCAGGGTATGTATTGCAGAGTATTGATACGGTATTGCAGAGTATTGGCGGGGTATTGCAGAGTATTGGCGGGTATTGCAGAGTATTGGCAGGGTATATATTGCAGAGTATTGGCAGGGTATATATTGTAGAGTATTTACAGGGTATTGCAGAGTGCAACTTAATAACACACTAGTGACTAACCTGGTATCCTCTTCCCTTCTCAGGAGAGAAGTAAACTGGAAGCAGTGCAGCGCTGTGGCCCCAGGAGGCCAGGACTGTCTGGCACTGGGTAGAGGGGAGGGAGGGGACAGTCCGGATCCAAGCGGCGTGTGTCTGTCGCTGGCTGCGCTGGAGGCCATATGCGCACTGCCCACTGACTCCTGCCAGTGCGTGCCCACGTCTCCTGCCAACGTCATGTGACCAGTTGCTAGACGCGGAGCGGCCCTAGCCTAGCAACCAGTCACTCGGGCGGCCGCGGCGGACTACCCGC
This sequence comes from Lithobates pipiens, assembly GCF_037356315.1. Taxonomy (NCBI): domain Eukaryota; kingdom Metazoa; phylum Chordata; class Amphibia; order Anura; family Ranidae; genus Lithobates; species Lithobates pipiens. The sequence goes on along the minus strand of NW_027507748.1, from coordinate 222,359,877 downwards.
TGAATAGCCTCAGGCGGCTAATGGGAACGGCATTCCCGTTGTAGAAATAGTATGGGAACACCTTTCCCATGCGTTCCCGCAGGACTCGAGCCCTGATGCAAATGTCCATCCAAACCAATTTCCCACGCCATGTGGTTACCAACTTGAGATCGGTCTCTAATCTTATGCTCCCCTCTCTCTCTCTCATTCAGCATTTGGGATAGATTTTCTAAATCACATTCATTTAAGTCTCCGCATTGCCCATTGGCTCCCTTGTTGCAAAAAAAAGATTCGCCCAGGCCACACTCCTCACATCCTCAATTGGTGGACCAATAAAGGTCTTCTGTGCATAGCAGACCTCTGTGACCACAAGGGCATGTTGACTAAACAGGCCCTAATAGATAAGTACCAGCTGGCAGCTTCAGAACACTATCTGTATATTCAGTTGAAGCACTATTTACACATCTTATTCCGCAATAGTGATCTTGTGACTATATCACCCATGGAATATCTGTGTCATAAATATGATAAGGTTTGGGGTCATATTTCTGAACTGTATACTATTTTGATGCACACCTCAGCCAAACAGGATTACATGGTCAAGTAGAAAGCCTTGAATTTGAGGAGTGGCATTCGATTGCTCAGGCAGCATAAAAATCACTCATCTACACTTCTATTATAGAAGCCAACCATAAGGTTCTCTTGAGATGGTATATGGTGCTGACCAGATTGGCTACCTATGTTCCGGGAGATTTTGAGGCTGTGGCTGGGAAGGAACGGTATCATAAATGGTGGCAATGTTCGAAAGTGAGGAGATTCTGGAGTACACAATTTCATTTATTGCCTCACTCAAATTATTCAAACCAAATCTCCTAAACATGCCCTGTTGGGTTACAAAACTGATGAAGCCGCAAAAAAACAGAGGCGCCTCCTCACTTTTATATTTGTATTGGCTAGAATTACCATAGCTAGAAACTGGAGGTCAGCTGCCATCCCATTTGACCAGCTTAAGCACAAGCTTCCCTGGCTCATAGTCAATCAAAGTCTCTCAGCCGTTTTAAATGACAAAATAAAGGTTTTCGAAAAAGACTGGGGTCCGTGGATCAGATACTTGACTGGCAATCCCCAGGCTGTTCCAGTCTGATAGACCTTTAGGTGGCATGGACCAGAACGTGGGCTCTTCCTCTTTCTGCCCCCCTCTTCTTTTTCTTCTTCTCTTTTTTTTTAATGTGGTGCTCAAAAGGTTTTGAACATGCAATTCTAGTAATGGAGGACAGGGTGCCCTCCTTCATGGCAGGGAACACCTTATCTTTCAAATATGCAGGGCAAATCCCGTGCTCCATTGACCCACATTGGTTACTATGTGATTACTATGATACAGTGCCTTGCAAAAGTATTCGGCCCCCTTGAACTTTTCAACCTTTTGCCACATTTCAGGCTTCAAACATAAAGATATAACATTTTTATTTTTTGTGAAGAATCACCAACAAGTGGGACACAATTGTGAAGTGGAACGAAATCTATTGGATATTTTAAACTTTTTTAGCAAATAAAAAACTGAAAAGTGGTGCGTGCAAAATTATTTGGCCCCTTTACTTTCAGTGCAGCAAACTCACTCCAGAAGTTCAGCGAGGATCTCTGAATGATCCAATGTTGTCCTCAATGACTGATGGTGATAAATAGAATCCACCTGTGTGTAATCAAGTCTCTGTATAAATGTACCTGCTCTGTGATAGTCTCAGGGTTCTGTTGAAAGCGCAGAGAGCATCATGAAGACCAAGGAACACACCAGGCAGGTCCGTAATACTGTTGTGGAGAAGTTTAAAGCCAGATTTGGATACAAAAAGATTTCCCAAGCTTTAAACATCCCAAGGAGCACTGTGCAAGCGATCATTTTGAAATGGAAGGAGTATCAGACCACTGCAAATCTACCAAGACCTGGCCGTCCCTCTAAACTTTCAGCTCAGACAAGTGGAAGACTGATCAGAGATGCAGCCAAGAGGCCCATGATCACTCTGGATGAACTGCAGAGAACTACAGCTGAGGTGGGAGAGTCTGTCCATAGGACAACAATCAGTCGTACACTGCACAAATCTGGCCTTTATGGAAGAGTGGCAAGAAGAAAGCCATTTCCCAAAGATATCCATAAAAAGTCTCGTCTAAAGTTTGCCACAAGCCACCTGGGAGACACACCAAACATGTGGAAGAAGGTGCTCTGGTCAGATGAAACCAAAATCAAACTTTTTGCCCACAATGCAAAACGATATGTTTGGCGTAAAAGCAACACAGCTCATCACCCTCAACACACCATCCCCACTGTCAAACATGGTGGTGGCAGCATCATGGTTTGGGCCTGCTTTTCTTCAGCAGGGACAGGGAAGATGGTTAAAATTGAGGGGAAGATGGATGCAGCCAAATACAGGACCATTCTGGATGAAAATCTGTTGGAGTCTGCAAAAGACCTGAAACTGGGAAAGAGATTTATCTTCCAACAAGACAATGATCCCAAACATACAGCAAAATCTACAAAGGAATGATTCCAGGTGTTAGAATGGCCAAGTCAAAGTCCAGACCTGAATCCATTTGAGAATCTGAGGAAAGAGCTGAAAATTGCTGTTCACAAACGCTCTCCATCCAACCTCACTGAGCTCGAGCTGTTTTGCAAGGAAGAATGGGCAAGAATTTCAGTCTCTTGATGTGCAAAACTGATAGAGACATACCCCAAGCGACTTGCAGCTATAATCGCAGCAAAAGGTGGCTCTACAAAGTATTAACGCAAGGGGGCCAAATAATTTTGCACGCCCCACTTTTCATTTTTTTATTAGTTAAAAAAGTTTCAAAAATCTAATAGATTTCGTTCCACTTCAAAATTGTGCCCCACTTGTTGGTGATTCTTCACAAAAAATAAAAAATTCATATCTTTATGTTTGAAGCCTGAAATGTGGCAAAAGGTTGAAAAGTTCAAGGGGGCCGAATACTTTCGCAAGGCACTGTATAATGAGTTGGAAGTGCACTTGTAGTCTCTCTGTTAGATACAGTGCCTTTAAAAAGTATTCACACCCCTTGAAATTTTCCACATTTTGTCATGTTACAACCAAAAACATAAATGTATTTTATCGGTATTTTATGTCATAGACTAACACAAAATGGTACATAATTGTGAAGTGGAAGGAAAATGTTAAATTGCTAAAAACTTTTTCGGGGCATTATACGATTACTGTATCAATAATGTTTGTGCATAACCTCATATGTTGGATTGTGTAAACTATACATTACCCAGATATCTATATCGTTTTTTTTCTGCTCTTTGTGAAAAACGTTAATAAAAACATTGAAACAGAAAATATTCACTAACGAGGCCTCACTTCAGTGGTTACAGGTTAGATGCAAGGGACACCAGAGGCCCATGCAACATGGGGGGCCAAGTCACCGGATGCAACACTGAAGAAATCATTTACTCTGCCACCAAGCTGGTGTATTGTGCCCCATGAAACCACCATTCACTCTCAACCCCAACCTGGGTATGTTCTTGTAATCCAGCACCTTTACCATGGCACTATTTTCTGTTGTGCTAATATTACCAACCTTGTACACTAAGGAGGAATATTTGGCTTAAAACTTCTACTGTCTTTAATCGCATTATATATCACTGGTCCAAAGATATGGTTTATTACCAAAAAAAAAAAGAAGAGGGGGGGGGGATTCCCCCAAGGGTTTTCTAGCAGCTAGGTATTCTAATCAAGGAAGTTTATAATACTGTAAAATCTTTATTGGACAAAATTAGTACTAGAATGGGAATAGGATTTAAAATATGAGTTCTGGTTACAGGTATGTACAATCATGTTCCATTACAGCTGTCAATTATTGCACAGTACAACTATCAATTGAAAGTACATTACAAGAATGATATCCACACGAACATTCCAACGAGTTTCAACTTATTCGGTCATAGTCTTCTTCAGGGTTTTTTTTTTGCTCTAAATCTAGATATATCAAAACATCCATATGTTCAATACTCCATATTCTGTGAGCATTTGCACATGTGATATATTAGTAAATTGATAATTACTGCTCAGGAAATGGAACTCTACCCTATAGCCAAAAAAATTTTTTAAAAGGATCCCAGTGGTCCAAAAATTTCCACACGCCGTTCCCACCTCCTCAAGATGAAGCCCAGGTCCAGAAGGCTTACAAGGAGCCACATATGTGAGCCCTCCTGGGATGGGGAAATGTACAGCACCTGTAATGTTTTACAATAAGCTCAATGCATTAATCAATGAAATGGTAAAAGTGTAGTAAAATAAAAATGATCACTTTGTCCATTTGCAGTACTATTGGAACATGCTGAATCTGTTAATGTCCATATATACTGGTTTGTTTGGAATTATATGTTGTTATTTATTTATAGGATACCATTTGGTTTTGATTCAAGTATTAGTTGTTTTTAAATAAGAATCAAATTGGATTTTTTTCTTTTTTAATAAGTATTATTGGAATTTCAAATGTAGAATCCTAAATTTGTGTCTATTATGATGGGGGGTTAAGTGTAGGGATTGGGCGTGGAGTGTCTACTAGTGTGTGGACTGTGTGAGGAGTGTGTGTGAATGAGAAATGATGATTGTGTAGAAGGAGTGAAAATAAGTGCAATGACAGGAATGATAAGTACCATGTATATCTAAATGGAAGCTAGTGTGTAAAAAGTGAGTGACAAAATATGTGAAAAAAGTTTGCAATTGTGTAAACCATTCTGTGTAAATAAAAATAACCAAGCACAAAAATGGACAAAGTTACCTTGGCTGTTAAGGGACATACATGGACAAATGTTGCAATTTTCGGTGTTAATTTTGGCAGCAAATTTCAATTTAGTTTTAGTTTTAGGACTAAAATGGCATTTTAGTTTTAGTCCCATTTTAATCTGCAATTTTTTTTAGTTTTTGCCATATTTATTCGACTAAATCTCCAATACATTTTAGTCGACTAAAATCTCCAGTACATTTTAGTAGACTAAATTTTAGTGTAATGCATTAGTTAACATTTCGCTACAATTTCCAAACTCATTATATACTGCTGGAGTGAAAAATCTCACGTTATTATTTAAGATATTGAGGTATGAACATGCATTAAAGGCCAGTGTTCATTTTGTAGTCAAATTTAAATTTAGTTTTAGTCTTATGCCATGTACACACGACCCATTTTCCCATCGGAATAAACTCTGAAGGTTTTTCCGATGGAATTCCGCTGAAGCTGTCTTGTGTACACAAGATCATAACAAATTCCGACCGTCAAGAACACGGTGACGCACAACACGTACGACGGTACTAGAAAAAGTTCAATAGCCAGTAGCCAATAGCTTCCGTCTCGTACTTGCTTCAGAGCATGCGTCGTTTTTGGTACGTTGGAACAGCATATAGACAAGTGGTTTTCCCGATAGGAATTTGTTCCGTCAGAAAAATATAAAACATGTTCTCTTTCTAGGTCCGTCAGAATTTTCAACATAAAAAGTCTGATGGGGTATACACACGGTCAGAATATACAATGAAAATCTCTCGTTGGACTTTTTCTGTCGGAAATTCTGACCGTGTGTACGGGGCATTAGTCTTTTGACCAAAATACCATTTTAATTTTAGTCCCATTTCGGTCTTTTGGCTAAAATGCCATTTTAGTTTTAGTAAAATTTTAGTCATCTCAATTGTTTTCGTTTTAGTCGTATTTTAGTCGACTAAAATGTCGACTAAACACCGGCAATTTTAAACTCCTGCCAACAAAGGTCTATCACTCTGATGCGCAGGGAAAAGTGCCATATCTAATCATTTTAAAAATAATAATGATAAATAAGTATCTACTATAAATGAACTGTAGTTCTTATTGAATGAGGTGTTGACAAAATAGAACATTGGTTCAGCATTCCAAATAAAAGCACTTCTAGCACTGTGATCTTTCATGTGCAGCAGCTCTCCTAGGATCATCTTGGAATCCTCTGGAGGCTGTGCACTTTATATGGTGTCTCCCATATTATAGCTAATTAGCCACAGGTGCCATCCATTTATCCCCAATCCCTGAGAGCCGGTCCACACAGGGGCGACACGACTTTCAACACGACTTTTGGAGGCAACTTGGACACGACTTGAACACGACTTGGGGTGACTTACAACACGACTTTAAGTCGCCCCAGGCCAGGCGACTTTTGCCGTGGCCAATCAGAGAATGAGCTCTGAAGGGGGAACTCCACGCCAAATTTATTTAAAAAAAATTGGCGTGGGTTCCCCCTCCGAGAGCATACCGGGCCCTTAGGTCTGGTACGGATTCTAAGGGGAACCCCCTACGCCGAAAAAACGGCGTGGGAGTCCCCCCAGATCAATACCAGACCCTTATCATAGCACGCTACCTGGCCGGCCAGGAAAGGGGGTGGGGACGAGCGAGCACCCCCCCTCCTGAGCCGTACCAGGGGAAGGGCCACGTGGCCCCCCACCCTAAAGCACCTTGTCCCCATGTTGATGAGGATAAGAGCCTCTTCCCGACAACCCTGGCCGTTGGTTGTCAGGGTCTGCGGGCGGGGGGCTTATCGGAATCTGGGAGCCCCCTTTAATAAGGGGGCCCCCAGATCCCGGCCCCCCACCCTATGTGAATGAGTATGGGGTACAATGTACCCCTACCCATTCACCTGTGAAAAAAAAAATGTACAAAAAAAAACACAACACATAAGGCTTAAAATAGTTTATTGCACAGCTCCGGGGGGGTCTTCCGTCTTCGGGGGTCTTCTCGCCAGACTCCTCCACTATCTTCTGCTCTTTTGCTAGCTCTTTCACTAGCGGAGGAGCCTGGCTTTCTTCTTCGCCACCGGCCTCTTCTTCCGACTTCGGGGGTCTTGTCCCCCTCTTCGGTTCTTCTTGCCAGGCCACCGCGCCTTCTTCTAGCTCTTTTACAAGCGGAGACCCGGTCTTCTGTCGCCGCTGTCACCGTCTTCTGTTCTTCTCTTCTGGAGATGTTGCCTCGTCGCTGTCTCTGCTCACAATGACAGGGACGTGGCATCTTATATAGGGACATCACCGGATGATGTCCCTGCCTATTATGATGTCACAGTCCCAGAGGATGCGGCTCCCGTTGCGTTCTGGATGGCCGAAGCCTTGCCCACTGCCAGCACCTCTGCTGCACATGCAAGACGCTGTCCCAAGACCAGTTTATTACCAAAATTATTATTCTGTTCCAAATGTTTCTCTGTTAATAAAAGTTAGTACTCATTGAACCATAGAAATGCTATCCCACTAGGGGTTCACCACCTTCCACTTTTCCCCAAGGCTTCATGTACATGGTATGTTGTTTAACCTCTCCTGAATGATTTATCTTGACAGCTAGAATCCTATGTTTAAAAAATTTATATTGTTTTTATTTTTTACATTTTTTTCTTAACATGAAAAATTTCTGTAAACGCAACGCTGCTAAATGCAGGTTACTGAGTTTAGCAGCGTTTACAAGCTGTTACAGGCATTTGCTGTTTCAAATGCCTCTGAACATCGGTCCTAAATGCATTTTTTTCGCGTTCCAAAAAATGCTTCTAAACTCAACTGCCTAGAAACGACTATAAACAACCCTGTGTACATGTACGGATAAGATAACATGGAGGAGAGTTCAGGGTCAGCTGAAAAAAAAATGCCCAACTGCTCCTAAACGTCTGTTTACCAGCAGCAGTGTACATGAGGCCTAAAAGAGAAAAGCCTACATTAAACAACCACTACATGGTGCACCTGCTGCTCTCCAACCTACATCTACTAAACACCCACTACATGGTGCACCTGCTGCTCTCCAACCTACATCCACTAAACCACCACTACATGGTGCACCTGCTGCTCTAAAACCTACATCCACTACATGGTGCACCTGCTGCTCAAAAACCTACATCCATTAAACATCCACTACATGGTCCAGCTGCCGCTCTCCAACCTAAATCCACTAAACCACCACTACATAGTGCACCTGCTGCTCTCCAACCTACATCCTACATGGTGCACCTGCCGCTCTCCAATCTACATCTACTAAACATCCACTACAAGGTGGACCTGTTGCTCTCCAATCTACATCTACTAAACTATCATTACATGGTACACCTGCTGCTCTCCAACCTACATCTACTAAACACCCACTACATGGTGCACCTGCTGCTCTCCAACCTACATCCACTAAACCACAACTACATGGTGCACCTGCTGCTCTAAAACCTACATCCACTACATGGTGCACCTGCTGCTCAAAAACCTACATCCATTAAACATCCACTACATGGTCCACCTGCCGCTCTCCAACCTACATCCAATAAACCACCACTACATGGTGCACCTGCTGCTCTCCAACCTACATCCACTAAACTACCATTACATGGTACACCTGCTGCTCTCCAACCTACATCTACTAAACATCCACTACATGGTGCACCTGGTGCTCTCCAACGTACATCCACTAAACCACCACTACATGGTGCACCTGCTGCTCTCCAACCTACATCCAGTAAACCACCACTACTTGGTGCACCTGCCGCTCTAAAACCTACATCCACTAAACCACCACTACATGGTGCACCTGCCGCTCTCCATTCTACATCTACTAAACATCCACTACAAGGTGCACCTGTTGCTCTCCAATCTTCATCTACTAAACTATCATTACATGGTACACCTGCTGCTCTCCAACCTACATCTACTAAACATCCACTACATGGTGCACCTGCTGCTCTCCAACCTACATCCACTAAACCACCACTACATGGTGCACCTGCTGCTCTCCAACCTACATCCACTAAACCACCACTACATGGTGCACCTGCCGCTCTCCAATCTACATCTACTAAACATCCACTACAAGGTGCACCTGTTGCTCTCCAATCTACATCTACTAAACTATCATTACATGGTACACCTGCTGCTCTCCAACCTACATCTACTAAACATCCACTACATGGTGCACCTGCTGCTCTCCAACCTACATCCACTAAACCACCACTACATGGTGCACCTGCTGCTCTCCAACCTACATCCACTAAACCACCACTACATGGTGCACCTGCCGCTCTCCAATCTACATCCACTAAACCAGCACTACATGGTGCACCTGCCGCTCTCCAATCTACATCCACTAAATTACCATTACATGGTGCACCTGCCGCTCTCCAATCTATATCCACTAAATTACCATTACATGGTACACCTGCTGCTCTCCAACCTACATCTACTAAACACCCACTACATGGTGCACCTGCTGCTCTCCAACCTACATCTACTAAACACCCACTACATGGTGCACCTGCTGCTCTCCAACCTACATCTACTAAACACACACTACATGGTGCACCTGCTGCTCTCCAACCTACATCCACTAAACCACCACTACATGGTGCACCTGCTGCTCTAAAACCTACATCCACTACATGGTGCACCTGCTGCTCAAAAACCTACATCCATTAAACATCCACTACATGGTCCACCTGCCGCTCTCCAACCTACATCCACTAAACCACCACTACATGGTGCACCTGCTGCTCTCCAACCTACATCCACTAAACTACCATTACATAGTACACCTGCTGCTCTCCAACCTACATCCACTAAACTACCATTACATGGTACACCTGCTGCTCTCCAACCTACATCTACTAAACATCCACTACATGGTGCACCTGGTGCTCTCCAACGTACATCCACTAAACCACCACTACATGGTGCACCTGCTGCTCTCCAACCTACATCCAGTAAACCACCACTACATGGTGCACCTGCTGCTCTAAAACCTACATCCACTAAACCACCACTACATGGTGCACCTGCCGTTCTCCAATCTACATCCACTAAACCAGCACTACATGGTGCACCTGCCGCTCTCCAATCGACATCCACTAAATTACCATTACATGGTACACTTGCTGCTCTCCAACCTACATCTACTAAACACCCACTACATGGTGCACCTGCTGCTTTCCAACCTACATCCACTAAACCAGCACTACATGGTGCACCTGCCGCTCTAAAACCTACATCCACTAAACCAGCACTACATGGTGCACCTGCCGCTCTCCAATCTACATCCACTAAATTACCATTACTTGGTACACCTGCTGCTCTCCAACCTACATCCACTAAGCCACTACTACATGGTGCACCTGCTGCCCAAAAACCTACATCCACTAAACATCCACTACATGGTGCACCTGCTGCTCTAAAACCTACATCCACTAAACATCCACTACATGGTGCACCTGCCACTCTCCAACCTACATCCACTAAACCACCACCTCATGGTGCACCTGCTGCTCTCCAACCTACATCCACTAAACATCCACTACATGGTGCACCTGGTGCTCTCCAACCTACAACCACTAAACCACCACTACATGGTGCACCTTCTGCTCTAAAACTTACATCCACTAAACAACCAGTGCATGGTGTACCTGCTGCTCTCTAACAACTACTCTCTCCCCCCAACCTGATCTACCCTTATAATACTGCCATCTACCTAATAATACCAGGGGCTTGTGTTAAAAATGGGTAAACCTAACTTAGGAATTCACCCCTCTAATGCCCTGTACACATGGTCGGAAATTACCATGGGAAAAGTCTGATCAGATTATGTTGTCAGAAAATCAGATTGTGTGTGGGCTCTATCGGACTTTTTCTGTCGAATTTTCCGACGGAAAAACTTTGAGAGCTGGATCTAAAATTTTCCGACAACAAAATCCGATCAGACCTTTTCCGATCGTTTGTTGAGAATTCCGCTACGCATGCTCAGATTAAATTACGAGACCAAAGCCATTGGCTAGTAACCTCTATGTAGTCCCATCGTACGCAACGAACGTCACCTCGTTCGGAACAATCGGATTTTCCGACAACTTTGTCCGACCGTGTGTATGCAACACAAGTTACGGCCAAAATCTGTCGGAAAAAATCTGACAGATTTTGTGGTCGGAATGTCCGACGGTGTGTACAGGGCATACATGTTTGATATGTGAAAAAAAAAAGAAAAGCTGATTGTGTCTGAAATCCAGAGCTATCCTATGTGCACTTGCTGTGTTATTTGAAGTAGTCTAATTCTCCTAGCTCTTATCTTGGACTACAGAATTATTAGTCAGGAGTTAAAGTCAGTAAAACAATAGTCAGTAAAACAATGCCACTTATTGTGTAAGGCACTGCAGCACAGCACCTTATCCTTGCAACACTTTTCAAAACTAAAAAACACACAATGCAATCATAACAATAGAACATAGTTAAATCTGAAACTACTATTTCACAATATACATCGCCCTAAAGTTTGTAAGCATACAGCATCTAATAATTAAGTAACTTGTAAAAGAGAAATCTTAGCATGATTTATGTATACCATTGGCAATGTTTGAAGTAAAGAATGTTTGATACAAACATTGTGTAGTAGAAAATTATTTTAAATTATCAACAATCTTTATTTGCAACAAAAAAAGCATTGCCAAGAAAGAATAAAAAGTCACTGCAAAGAATATTGATAAAAATCCCATTAGGTAAGGTCAAAAGAGAACACCAGGAGACTGAATAAATAAATGAGCTCACTCAGAATACACAAAGAGTGCAGTAATGTTTGTAAGTGAAATACGTAGGTTGGGGTTTGTTTGATATTTTTAGGCGTGATTCTCTTGTAGAGAGCAGTTAAAAAGCTTACCCATTCTTGCATCAGTATTTTGACCGGTTGTGTGCCATAGGCACTGGTCACAGGGCTCTTGGGAAACTCATGTCAAGACAACCAGGCACTTTGTGTGGTCCCTCAAGATCCTTTCCCAGAGACTTTGTGGCTCAGGCCTTCATAGTGGTCATGTGCACACATGGTAAACCAAGAGCATGGTAGTAGAGAAAAATGTGAGGATCTATTAACTTTTAAAATAAAATGCAGGTAAGTATTATAATAATGGATTCGTTTTTATATAGGCCCATTTTAAAGCAAAATTCTAGGGAAAAAAACAAATTATATACATACAGTGCTAGCAAAAAGTATTTGCCCTTTCTATTTTTTTTCTTGTATATTTGTCACACTTAATCTATTCAGATCATCAAAAAATTTTAATATAACCCAAAGATAACCCGAGTAAATACAAAATGCAGTTTTTAACCTCTTGCCGACCACCTAACCTGGGAATTTACATCATGGCTTTGACTATAAATTTTCTTTTCCCATAGGCAGTGATAGATTTGCCTGTGATAGATTTGCCGCAGGATCACTTTTAGAAGCGGTGGGAGATGTGCCCCCCCCTCCTGCCGCTTCCGGGGTGTCACCCCCCTCCCGCCACTCTCCTATGCCATCCACTGCTTACCGGAGCTGCGGAGGCGATCGGGAACTGTAACTTTCTTGGTATGGAGACGAGTGAGTCTAAGATGGCCCCCACCCCTCTCCATACCATAGCAGGGCAGAAGCGATGTAAAAACGTCACTTCTGCCCATACTACTTAAAGGCACATTTTTTCAATGTCATTTTTTTCAAATCACAACTTTTTTTATTTTTTTTACTGCATTTAAGTCCAAATATGAGATCTGAGGTCTTTTTGACCGCAGATCTCATATTTGAGAGGACCTGTCATGCTTTTTACATTCCTTGTAATATTTTTTTAAAACAGTGTAAAAATAAATAAAATAAAAATAAATAAGAAAAATATTTTTTTTTTAAAGCGCCCCGTCCTGACGATCTCGAGCACAGAAGCGAACGCATACGTGAGTAGCGCCCACATATGAAAACGGTAGTCAAACCAGACATCTGAGGTATTCCCGCAATCGTTAGAGTGAGAGCAATAATTCTAGCCCTAGACCTCCTCTGTAATTCAAAATATGTAACCTGTAGAATTTTTTAAACATCGCCTATGGAGATTTTTAAGGGTAAAAGTTTGACGCCATTCCACGAGCGGGTGCAATTTTGAAGCGTGATATGTTGGGTATCAATTTACTTGGCATAACATTATCTTTCACAATAAAAAATAGAAATAAAAATTAGGCTAACTATACTGTTGTCTTATTTTTTATTCAAATAAGTGATTTTTTTTCCAAAAAAAGTGCGCTTGTAAGACCGCTGCGCAAATACGGTCTGACAAAAAGTATTGCAATGACCGCCATTTTATTATCTAGAGTGTTAGAAAAAAAATTTATAATGTTTGGGGGTTCTAAGTAATTTTCGAGCAAAAAAACGTGTTTTTAACTTGTAAACACTGAGTCTGAAAAAGAGGCCCGGTCCATAAGTGGTTAATTTTGTTTTGTTTTGAGACATTCAGAGGTGGACTTGCTGGTGTGTTTCGGATCATTGTCCTGCTGCATAACCCAACTACATTTAAGTTTGAGGTGAGGAACGTCTCGTTCAGGATTTTCTGGTAGAGCGCAGAATTCATGGTTCCATCAATTATGGCAGGTCATTCAGGTCCTGAACCTGCAAAGCAGCCCAAGACCACTACACTACCACCACCGTGTTTGACTGTTGGTATGATGTTCTTTTTATGAAATGCTGTATTAGTTTTATGCCAGATGTAACGGGACGCATACTTTCCAAAAAGTTTAACTGTTGGCTCACCAGTCCATGGAATATTTGCCTAATTCTTTGGTATAATCAATATGTTTTTTGGCAAATTTGAGGTGAGTCTTTGAGTTCTTTTTGGTCAGAAGTGGCTTTCACCTTGGAACTCTCCCATGGATGCCATTTTTACCCAGTGTCTTTCTTATTGTTCAATCATGAACACTAATCTTAACTGAGGCAAACAAGGTCTGCAGTTCTTTAGAAGTTGTTCTGGGTTCTTTAATGACCTCATGGATAAGTCATTGTTGTGCTCTTGGAGTAATTTTGTTAAGCCAGCCAATCCTGGAAAGGTTCAACACTGTTTTCTCCATTTGTGGACAATGGCTCTCACCATGGCTCGCTGGAGTCCCAAAGCCTTAAAAATGGTTTTGTAACCCTTTCCAGATACATGTCAATTACTTTACCTAAATTTGTTTGATGATCTGAATCATTTAAGTGTGACAACTATGCAAAAAAATATATATATATATATTTAGGAAGGGGACAAATACTTTTTCACAGCATTGTATACTCTATGATAGTGTTTCTCAACTCAAGTACTAAAGGCACCCCAACAGGTCATGTTTTCAGGATTTCCCTCAGATGAAACAGCTGTGGTAATTTACTGAAGCAGTGAAACTGATCAAATCATCTGTAAAAAATAATGGAAAACCTGAAAACAATACCTGTTGGGTTGCCTTGAGGACTGGAGTTAAGAAAAACTGCTCTATGAAACCCAATTTGGAAATGAAAATGTATACTGTTGTCCAACCGGGGTTGAGATTTAAGTAGCCATTCTAGACACCTCATTTTAGTCATTACATTATTTGAAATACCTAAACTTGACAAATCAGTCAAAACTTGACCATCCACCAAAACTGTCAATTGTAATGCCAAAACAGCCCTCACCTGTCATGACATGGATGCTATTATCCCTGTAAGTTGTGAGATTGGGCCTCCATGGATTGGACTCCCAATTGCTCAGTTAGACATGTCAAGTAACATGCACATGAATGACAGGACCCAAGGTTTCCCACCAGAACATTGCCCAAAGCATCACACTGCCCCCGCCAGGTTGCTTTCTTCCCATATTGCATCCTAGTGCCATCTCTTCCCCAGGTAAATGACGTACACACACCTGGCCACCCACAGGATCTAACAGAAAACATGATTTATCAGACCAGGACATTTTCTTCCATTGCTCAGTGCTCCAGTTCTGATGCTCACCTGCCCCTTGTAGGAGCTTTTGGCCGTGGCCATGGGTCAGCATGGGCACCCTGACCGGTCGGTAGGTACGCAGTCCCATAAATAACAAACTGCGAAACCCATTGTTTTTTTCCTGCTTTCACCAAATCAAATTTAGTAACAATATGTTTACGTACTGCCTGATATATCCCTCCAACTTTCAGATGTCATTGTAAGGAGATAATTAATGTTTTTCACTTAAAGTAAAACTAAAGGCAAAACTTTTTTTTTTTTTTTTTTTGTTTTGGATGGATTGGAGAGAGATTAGAACACTTGTCAGTTTTTATTGCTGTTTGTGCCCTCATTAAGGAGCTGCACCTTCTCTATTTGTCCTGTTTACCCTTTATCATTGAAATTGAAAGTAAATGACAACCCCAAATTTTGGGTTGTCCCAAAAAAGGTAATAGAGGGGAAATCTTCCAAGGGGGGCACTAGTTCTAGTGACCTGGGTGTCCCCAAGGAATTCCCTTAATTTGCAGGGATTACCTCTCACTTCCTGTTTGGCTATTGGGAAGTGTAGGAAAATCTCTGCAATGGGACACAGATGGCGGAAAGAAATCTGGTAGAGGTTATAACCCTCCTTTGCTCTATCTAAAATGAAAAAAAACGTTTTGCCTATAGTTCTAATTTAACTTGTCAGTGATCATAAAGTTATGACTATTTTGTGTATATTTTAATGTATAAGACCAAGAAAACATCAACCTTCAACTACTGTAGGTGACGAGCTGGTAAATGGGGGCATCTTGTTGGGGGTGGGTCCTTTATTGTAGCTTAAAGGACAACATTAAAAATATAAATTTCTCCAAAATAACATGCTTGGGGGATGCCTTAAGGCCTGATTCATAGCTTTACAGGTTACAGTTTGCATATTGCAGATGCATTTTGTGTTTTTCACTACACGCTTTTGATCCATTGAAGTCTATGCCCTTGTACACACGGTCAGACATTCCAACGGAAAATGTCCGATCGGACCGTGTTGTCGGATAATCCGACTGTGTGTGGGCTCCATCGGAGTGTTTCCGTCGGAATATCCGACGGACAAAGTTTTAGAGCTGGGCTATAAAAAAACTTTCCGACAACATGATCTGATCGGACTTTGTCCGATTGTGTGTAGAGAATTCCGATCAGACAAAGTGGCACGCATGCTCAGATCAAATTCCTAGACCAATCTATTGGCTACTAGCCTGAACGTAGTCCCGTCGTAACGAAATAACGTCATCACGTTCAGAACGATCGGATTTTCCTACAACTTTGTCCGACTGTGTGTATGCAACAGTTTCAGACAAAATCCAACGGATTTGGTTGTCGGAATGTCAGACCGCGTGTACAAGGGCTTAGGAAACAAAAACAGGAATAAAACCCCTTTCCATAAAATGCTAGACGATCGAATTCTGTTTTTCTGTAATACACAAGCATGAGTTAGAAAGCTCTCAGTTTCCTGCAAGGGCAATAGTGACACCTACAGCAAAATAGATAAAGTGGAAGTATAGAAAGATTTACTTATGCTAATCTGCATTTCTTGAAGATTATGGGCAACCAATTTCTCCTGTGCGTCCAATTTTCTGCACTGTCTTTAGTGGTGTTTCAACAAAAAAAAGTATTAAATAGTAGTAAGCAGTGTCTACTTGCATTGATACATTGGTACTCATCCTCAATCATTCCATTACTTTATTTGGACTACCAACTGCAGTGGCGGCTGGTGCTCAAAATTTTTTTGCGGGGGCTCAAAAAAATTAAAATAAAATTAATTGCAGCCACTGTGCCATCAAACGCAGCCACTGTGCCCATACGCTGCCACTGTGCCCATCAAATGCTGCCACTGTGCCCATCAAATGCCCCCAGTGTGCCACTGCCCGCTCGCCATCTGCCTGGCACTTACCATCTTGGTTCCCCTGCCGTCCTCATCTCCCATCCTCTCCTCCTGATAGGCGTCCAATAGTAGCACCTGACGTTTCAGCCAATCAAGTGATAGGTAACAGACCCAAGCACCTGATTGACGGAGAGGCGATTTAGTGTTTGGAAAGCGAATAGTGATCCGCTTTTCTAACACATCTGAGTGACCTGCGAGTACCCAGCATGGCGCTCGCAGGTCACCTTTTTTGAAGCCTATTAGAGCCTATGGCTCTAATCAGGTGCTTCAAAAACACCCTCCACCGCTGTAATTCAGGGGCCCGTGCCTGAAAAGGGGCCGGGTGCCTGAATAGGGGGTGACAGCGGCAGCCATAGATAGATTCATGCATTGCATGAATCTTTCTATTGGTGATAGAAGGGGTGGCAGGAGAGAGGGCGCGGCACCCTTAATGCACGGGCTGCCAGTGACCGACTGTATCAAAACTACATGTCCTGCACACCTGCTCCTAGCCCATGTGTAAAAGCCTTAAACCGTGTTTAATCACATATTCTTTACTATATTGTATTTCAATTATTTCTAGCCTACTCTTATTAATCTGAATTATCTTGAAGATTGTAAACTTACCTTGTGAAAATCCCCACACATTTACTTGCCTGAATTCTGTGGCACATAAACATTATACCCTGTGAGTAGGCACTGCTGTGGCACACATTTCACAGAGCCTGCCTTCTGATCTACAGAGGTGCTGAGGAGTTTAATGAGATGGAGTCAGTACAGGAATTATTGCTTGCAGTCAGAAAGGTACCATGAGGTATGCAGTCCTTAGAAACTGAAAGTAAACAGCAGAGGAGAAGCTGCAAAGGATGCTGGGAATCCAGGAAGTTGCGGAAAGAGATAACCAGCAGACAGGAAGAACTCACAACATAAGAGGAGATTTTTTAAGTAAGCCTATACTGGATTGCCTAACATAATCAAAATAAAAATATATGCTGTAACCATAGATCTCCTTTAACCTGCTCCCGCCCAGCCTATTCTAATATAACGGCCAAGCGAGAGCCCTATTATCCTGGGAGGATGTTATATAATGTAATCCCAGGATAGCGCGATCTGTCACCCGCCATGTCCAGATGACAGATCACTGTAGCAGTCGGCTGCCAGTACCATGTGATTGCTGTGGCCAATCACAGCAGATCACATGACAATTGAACACAATGAAAGGCTTTGATCCATTGTGTATTATTGTGATAAGCTCTGTGATTGGTTACAGTAATCACATATTAAAAGCAGGGCCAATCACAGCCCATCTGTACCATGTGATTAGCTGTGGGCAATCACAGCTATCCCCAATAGTAAACACTGACTGAATAGTTTTAATTCAGAAAAAAAATGGCTGCCTATAACTATAATATTCACAGTTATAAGCAATCAGTGTGTAAAGCAAAAAAAAAAATCACTTTACCTCCCCAGAGTCGTACAGTGTTACTACGGAACACTGTATTGCTCTGGCCACTGTATGTATATATATATATATATATATATATATATATATATATATATATATATATAAAAAAGAAAGAAAAAGTAATAAAAAATAATATATAAAAAAAACATACATACTGTCACGAGTCAGTGTCCCTGATCACTGCCACACCAGTTATGTCAGTGGTCATCAACCCTGTCCTCAGGGCCCACTAACCGGCCAGGTTTGCAAGATAACTGAAATAAATCACAGGTGATATCATTTGCTGCTCAGTGATTGCAATATTCTAGTCTGCATCTCCCCAAGGTAATACATAAAACCTGGCCTGTTAGTGGGCCCTGAGGACAGGGTTGATGACCAATGAGTTATATGATAACGCTGTACTGCACTGGCGACAGTATGGACAAAAAAAAATTAAAAATGGTGAAATGAGAAATGATTTTCAGATATACAGTGGGAAAACAAATTATTTGATCCCCCTACAGATTTTGCAAGTTTGCCCACTTACAAAGAAATGAAGGGTCTATAATTTTTATCATAGGTGCATTTTAATTGATGGAGACCGAACCAAAATCCAGAAAAAACACATGATACAAAATGTTATAAATTGAATTACAGTTAAGTGAGTAAAATAAGTATTTGATCCCCATGCAAAACATGACTTAGTACTTGGTGGAGAAACCCTTGTTGGCAAGCACAGAGGTAAGACGTTTCTTGTAGTTGGTTACCAGGTCTCCACACATCTCAGGAAGAATTTTGCTCAGATCTTCTCTAAATCATTAAGTTCACCTTTGTACACTTTTTTTTTCTAAATTCCAGCTCCCCTATGCACCAATATGCATGTATTCATGTACTTTTTTTTTTCAAAAATATCAAAGCTTTCCATTAAATCTAGCAGCCACTTACTTTTCTTGTGTTAATCCATGTATCCAGACTAGGGATGAGCCGAACACCCCCCGGTTCGGTTCTCACCAGAACTTTCAAACGGACCCCAAATTCGTACGAACTTTAGAACCCCATTGAAGTCTATGGGACTCGAACGTTCGAAATTAAAAGTGCTAATTTTAACGACTAATATGCAAGATACTGTCCTAAAAAGGGTTTGGGGACCTGGCTTCTGCCCCAGGGGACATGGGTCAATGCCTAAAATGTTTTTAAAAATGGCCGTTTTGGCAGAAGCACTGATTTGATTGACGATTAAAGTGAAAAAAAAAGTGAAATATTCCTTTAAATATGGTGCCTGGGGGGTGTCTGTAGTATGCCTGTGAAGTGCCACGTGTTTCCCGTGTTTAGAACAGTCCCTGCACAAAATGACATTAAACGGAAATAACATCATTTAAAACTGCTCGCGGTTTTAATGTTATATCTGGTTCCTGCAATATGGTTGAAAATCATTAAGAAAAATGGCATGGGTAGCCCTCCCTGTCCATTACCAGCCCCTTTGGGTCTTGTACGCATATTAAGGGGAACCCTGTACCCATATTAAAAAAAGGAAATATGTGTGGCCCCCAGGCCCTATATACTCAGAACAGCAGTATACAGGCGGTGCAAACAAGACAGGGACTGTGTAGGTTTGTTGTGTTAAGTTGAATCTGTTTGTAATTTTCAACTGGTACATTTTTAAAGTGTAGCTCCAGTCAAAAAAACTATTTTTAAGCTTTTTGGAAAACATAGGGAAGGGTTATCACCCCTGTATAATTTGTTTTGTCGTCCATCTTTTTTCATCTCACTTGCTGTTGTCTCCTTCCGTTTGCAAGTAGGAGATGTTTGTAAGTTGGATGTTTGAAAGTAGGGGCCTGCCCTATATGCTCTGCAGAAATGGCGGAACAAGGTGTTGGTTTTGCCACGACATTGTAAGCCCTCAAAGTGACTCTTGGTGGGCACTGGAGCGCCCTGCTGTGAACGATTATATCAAGAATTGTAATTACATGCCATTGTTGAACAGTGGTAGAAAAATTTACCTTTGGTGGTTCTGGTGCTGGTGCCACAACACTATAAGTCCTCACAGTTACTCTGGGTGGGCACAGGAACGGGCCCTCCTGTGAAATATTATATCAAGAATTGTAATTACATGTCCCTGTTAAACAGGGGCAGAAAAATTGGGCCTTAGGCACTGGTGCTGGTGTCACGACACTGCAACCTCTCCCATATACTCTAGTTTTATTGCAGGAATTAGCCCTGCTGCAAAGCATTGCATCAAAAATTGTAATTAAACGCCCCTGTTAAACAGGGGCAGAAAAATTGGGCCTTAGGCACTGGTGCTGGTGCCACCACACTGCAACCTCTCCCATATACTCTAGTTTTATTGCAGGAATTAGCCCTGCTGCAAAGCATTGCATCAAAAATTGTACTTAAACGCCCCTGTTAAACAGGGGCAGAAAAATTGGGCCTTAGGCACTGGTGCTGGTGCCACCACACTGCAACCTCTCCCATATACTCTTGTTTTATTGCAGGAATTATCCCTGCTGCAAAGCATTGCATCAAAAATTGTAATTAAACGCCCCTGTTAAACAGGGGCAGAAAAATTGGGCCTTAGGCACTGGTGCTGGTGCCACCACACTGCAACCTCTCCCATATACTCTAGTTTTATTGCAGGAATTAGCCCTGCTGCAAAGCATTGCATCAAAAATTGTACTTAAACGCCCCTGTTAAACAGGGGCAGAAAAATTGGGCCTTAGGCACTGGTGCTGGTGCCACCACACTGCAACCTCTCCCATATACTCTAGTTTTATTGCAGGAATTAGCCCTGCTGCTAAACAGGGGCAGAAAAATTGGGCTGATGGCATCACCCAGAACCAGAAATGTTCTTCCAACATATCAGCGGAGGAGGAAGAGGATAGACAATCAACATAACAGGACAGTCACTCAGCATCAGCATAGGCAGTCTTGAAGGGATGTGATATTTCAAAAAAAATATTCGGTTACATCAGCTTCAGGTGCTTGGTAGCTGTGGGTGATCCAAGACTGATTCATCTTGATGAAGGTCAGTCGATCAACTGATTCGGTGGACAGGCGCACCCTGTGATCGGTAACAAAGCCACCAGCAGCACTGAAGGTGCGTTCCGAAAGAACGCTGGATGCAGGACAGGCCAGTAGCTCAATTGCATACTGTGCAAGCTCTGGCCAGTGATCCATCCTCAAGACCCAGTAAGCCAGAGGATTTTCGGTGGGAAAGGTGTCCAAGTCTGACCTTGCCCCTAGGTATTCCTGCACCATGTAAATCAGACGCTGGCGATGGTTGCTGGAACCGATCATACCTTGGGGCTGCGGACTAAAAAATTGTCTGAAAGCATCAGTCAGACGGCCACCTTCTCCACCGCTCCTTCTGACCGATGCCTCAACAACACGTTGTCCAGGACCAGGAGTTTGTAACCTCCCAGTCTCTGGGAACGCATTGCACAGACCTTTCTGCAAGGCCTCCCGGAGATGTCTCATCCTCTGCTCCCTCTGCGATGGCAAGATAAGGTCGGCAACCTTACCCTTGTACCGTGGATCAAGGAGAGTGGCCAGCCAGTAATGGTCCCTCTCCTTGATCCGAAGAATACGAGGATCCTTCCGCAGGCTTTGCAGGATCAGGGAGGCCATGCAGCGTAGGTTAGCTGAGGCATTTGGTCCGGAGTCCTCTGGGTCACTAAGGACAACATGATCCGCAGCTACCTCCTCCCAGCCACGTACAAGTCCACGTGTTTCTTGGGACTGTAAATCATCCCTACAAGACTGCTGCTGCTGATGCTGAGTGCCAGCCTCCACCTCCATGCTGACACAATCATCCTCCTCCTCCTCTTCCTTCTCCTCATCCTCTTCCTGTGTGATGGGTGGCACAGCAGGAACACTGTCTGGATAAAGGGGGCCTTGAGAGGCAAGGAAGTTTTCCTCTTCCTGCCTCTGTTCTGCCTCAAGTACCCTGTCCATTATTCCACGCAGCGTATGCTCCAAGAGGTGGACAAGAGGTACAGTGTCAATGATGCATGCACTGTCACTGCTCACCATCCTTGTGGCCTCCTCAAACGGTGACAGGACAGTGCATGCATCCCTGATCATGCCCCACTGGCGTGGTGAGAAAAAACAGAGCTCCCCTGACCCTGTCCTGGTGCCGTAGTCACACAGGTACTCATTGCAGCATGGCCAACGTTGAGTTCCACCTGGTGGGCATGTCACATATAAGGCGGTTCTTGGGCAGGTTCAACTCCTTTTGGAGCTCAGCCAGCGGAGCACAGGCATTAAATGATCGGCGGAAATGCACACAGTCTTTCCTGGCCTGCATCAGGACATCCTGTAAGCCCGGGTACCTGCCCAAGAACCGCTGCACCACCAGGTTAAGGACGTGAGCTACACAGGGCACATGGGTCAGTTGTCCCTGTCGGAGGGCGGAGAGGAGGTTCGTGCCATTGTCGCAAACCACTATTCCTGGCTTAAACTGGCGAAGCGTCAACCACCTCTCGGCCTGCCCCTGCAGAGCTGACAAAACATCCGCCCCAGTGTGGCTGCTGTCCCCCAAACAAACCAGCGCAAGCACGGCATGGCATCGTTTTGCCTGCGTACTTGCGTAGCCCCTGGAATGCCTACGGAGCACCGCTGGTTCTGAGGACAGAGCACTGGAAGAGGCCATGGAGGAAGAAGAAGAGGAGGGGGTGGAGGAGAGAGGTGTGTCACAACCAATAGTAGCATTTTGGAGGCGTGGTGGCGGAACAACCTCCAACACTACTGCACCTTGTCCTGCATCCTTCCCAGCTGCCAGAAGAGTGACCCAATGGGCCGTGAAAGACAGGTAACGTCCCTGTCCATGCCTGCTGGACCATGAGTCAGTGGTAATATGCACCTTACCGCTGATCGCCCTGTCCAGCGAGGCAAGGACATTGCCTTCCACATGCCGGTAGAGAGCCGGAATCGCCTTCTGTGAGAAAAATTGGCGTTTGGGGACCTGCCACTGAGGAACCGCACATTGTACAAACTCACGGAAGGGGGCCGAGTCTACCAACTGAAAAGGCAGCATTTGAAGTGCTATCAATTTAGCCAAGCTAGCATTCAACCGCTGGGCATGTGGATGGCTGGGAGTGAACTTCTTTCGCCGGTCCAGCAGCTGGGGCAGGGACATTTGCCTGCTATAATCGGACGTGGGTGTACTGCTAGCAGAGTGCCCGGAAGCACTTGGCTGTGACACACCTAATTCTACACCTTCATTCCTCTCAGAGCAGGTTTCAGAGAGGATTGAAGGTCTAGTGGGGTTGGAGATGCCAGCTGATGAGGAGCAAGGAGAGGTCCGCTTTGTTCTTTGGTGTGGGTCTTTGAGGTACGCTTGCCAACGAGCTGCATGGCAGGTCAACATATGTCTGGTCAAGCATGTGGTGCCCAAGCGGCTAATGTTTTGGCCACGCGAGATACGCTTGAGACATATGTTGCAAATAGCAGCGGTGCGATCTGATGCACTTGTCTCAAAAAAGGCCCACACCAAAGAACTTTTAGAATAACGCCCAGAGGCAGCGCCCTGCACAGGCGGAGCTCTGCGGTGTGATTCAGTCGGTGTGCTGCCCCTAAGCTGGCCCCCGGAGGGCATCCTGCCTCATTGGACATGTGCCTCCTCCTCCTCCTCTCTCCTACCACGCACCCACGTGGAGTCAGTGCCCTCATCATCCCCTCCCCCTTCATCGCTGTAGCAAACCTGGCAATATGCTGCAGCTTGTGGAACATGACTGCCAGATTGCTGTCCCTCTTGAGCATCTCCTCTCTCTGCATTCACGCTACTGCCTTCCTCTAGCTGAGTGTCATCATCAGAGACTACAAAACACTGGGCATCCTCCTGGAGCATGTACCCAACACTGTGCTCAAAGAGTTCAGGAGACTCCTCAGGAGGACGTGGTGGGTCTAGGGAAGGAGTCACTGATGATGACATTGAGACGAGGGAAGACGATGCGTTGGCAGCTGCTTTGCTAGTACCCTGAGACTGGGTGAGAGACGATGAGGAGGATGAAGAGGGCTTGGTCATCTACTCTACCAAGTCGTTGGCATGTTGCGGTTCAACATGTCCAGCTGCCGAAAAGAAGGACAAGCGTGTCCCATGCCCACGTGCTGATGACAATGCACCGCGTCCACGACCAGCACTGTTGTCTCTAGACACAGAGCCTGCTTGCCCTCTTTTATCGGCTCACGCCTGTCTGCCTCTCCTTGCTGGCCTTCCAGAC
This sequence comes from Lithobates pipiens, assembly GCF_037356315.1. Classification (NCBI taxonomy): domain Eukaryota; kingdom Metazoa; phylum Chordata; class Amphibia; order Anura; family Ranidae; genus Lithobates; species Lithobates pipiens. Next base: position 222,335,606 of record NW_027507748.1, on the reverse strand, counting down.
ATGGTAATTGCCTGAAGGGAGTTGGGTAAAACAGCAGTTGGGTAGTGTATATTGTGCTGGAGGCACACAACACCCACTAACTCCTGCAGATGCCTTTATTATAGAACACCAGAGATAAAGGGGTATACTGTAATGGAGTCACACAACACCCACTAAGCCCTGCAGATGGCTCTATTAGAGAACAGCAATAAAGGATAGATACAGGTGTATATTGTGCTGGAGGCACACAACACCCACTACCTCCTGCAGATGCCTTTATTATAGAACACCAGAGATAAAGGGGTATACTGTAATGGAGTCACACAACACCCACCAAGCCCTGCAGATGGCTCTATTAGAGAACAGCAATAAAGGGTAGATACAGGTGTATATTGTGCTGGAGGCACAAAACACCCACTAACTCCTGCAGATGCCTTTATTATAGAACACCAGAGATAAAGGGGTATATACAGATGTATACTGTGCTGTGCTGGAGGCACACACAACTTCCAATAACTCCTGCAGATGGCAGATGGCTCAAATAGAGAAGAGCTATGTAGGTGGATATAGTGGTGTGTACTGGGTACAGAGCACGCAAACAGCATGCACAAGCTCCTAACACTACTGACTGCAAGCTCTATTATAAAAGATAGATCACTAGCTATATAGGTGAGGTGAATATAGCGGTGTATACTGCGGTCAGGGCACGCAGACAACAACCACTACAGAAGAGCAAGATCGAAAATCGTCCGATAACGATCGGTGTATACTGTGTTGAAGGTACACAGAACACCCACTAACTGCTTCAGACGCCAACACACTACACAAGGCCGCCGCGCTGGCGGCCTTATATAGTGTGGGGCGTGTACTACACAGCCTGAGCTATGATTGGCCACAGGCATCCTGCCTGTGGCCAATCATGGCTCTCCTCGCTGCTGGCGATGTGATTGGCCAAGCATGCGGGGTCACAGTGCATGCTTGGCCAATCATGAGCCAGCAATGCACTGCGATGACGCAGTGCATTGTGGGCCGTGAGCGCCGCACAAATTTGGCGCGAACGGCCCATAATGTTCGGAATTCGCCGAACGGGCGAACAGCCGATGTTCGAGTCGAACGTATGTTCGACTCGAACACGAAGCTCATCCCTAATCCAGACGTTTCCATTAGTAATGTCTTCTTCCTGATCAGACTGTAGGTCATGACACAGGAAGGAGTTGACCAGCTGATCTCTAGCACACACCCTGCGTCATCCACCCTCCCAATCCCAGCTGCACATTTTTTTAAATGAAATGCAATCAATCCGTGATCACCCTTCTCACTAAATACACAATCAGATTGCACAGTGTATGGCCATCTTTATACAAATACATAGAAGGAAGTGGACAGAAACACTGAGCTGTCAAGCCCCGTTCACATCTCTGCATAGCGGGAACTCACATTCCCACATGCGTCTTTTTTTTTTTGCGAGGTGGGGAGGTATTTTGAAGCATTTTCACTCATCACACATAGGGCACATCATCCACCTGAATGGGCTGCCCTACACGCAGCAATCGCCCCAAAGAAGCTTCAGGATTATTTTTTATAGTGGAGCCTGGTGTGTTTTTTACTGCGATTTTTGGTGCAGTGCATTTCTAAAATGCAAGGAAACGCACAGATGTGAATGGAGCCTCATTGTTCTTGTGTTATCGCACCAATTTCACTTTCAGGCCCCATTCACATCTAGCATAGTGGGAGTGAACGTTTTGTGTCTCGTTTTTCCTGTGACACGCATAGGGCAGCCTGTCGGTTACATGTGGTTAATGGGACTTTTTGTGGGTTGTGTGTTTTTTGCAGCATTTGCCCCTCATTTTTTCACATGGCAAAATGTGTGTTTGCTTCCTTGTTTGGTGTGCCGTTAACAATTAATGGCACTGAAAGCGCAACTAGTAATTTTAGGTGTATAAACCTGGCCATACACTATACAATCTGATTGTACAATCTCCTTTAGATACATTCAAAGGGAAATTGGGACTTTAGATGAAGCAGTTGAAATGTGGAGGTAAAGGTAAAAAGTATTATATTCATAGCGAATATAGTGGAAAAGTAATTATATATATACATACACATATATTGGTACAAAGTGCATAGTTGCCAACTGTCCCGAATTTCGCGGGACATTCCCGCGATTAGGACATTTGTCCCAAATTAATTTTATCCCGGGAAATTTGGTGTGTCCCGGGAAATTGAATTTCCAGTTTTTTTGCCGCCGGCCGCTAGAGGTCGGTGGCCGGTGGAGACAATGTCTCCGCCGGCCGCCATTTTTAAGAAGACCAGAAGTTGGTCTACACCTGTGGCGCTGCCCACCGCCGCTGCTAGTGTGTGTTTGTGTCAGTGTAAAGGGCAGTGGGCGGCGCCACAGTTAAATGTCTGCGCACGGCAATGGCGGCCAGTCTGTCAATGTTGATGTCGGGGCGGGGGCCAGTCGGATGTCGGGGGCCAGTCGGATGTCGGGGGCCAGTGACAGTCATGGTATGTGGATGACGGGGCCAGTCTGTGAATGTGGGGGCCAGTGGTATGTCGGGGGCCAGTCTGTGGATGTGGGGGGGCCATTCTGTGGATGTGGGGAGCCAGTCTGTGGATGTGGGGGGCCAGTCTGTGGATGTGGGGGGCCAGTTGTATGTCGGAGACCAGTCTGTGGATGTGTGGGCCAGTCTGTGGATGTGGGGGGCCAGTCTGTGGATGTCGGGGGCCAGTCTGTGGATGTTGGGGGCCAGTGGTATGACGGGGGCCAGTCTGGAGATGTGGGGGCCTGTCTGTGGAGTATGTGGGGGCAGGTCTGTGCAGGATGTGGGGGGGGCGGTCTGTGGATGTCAGAGGGGCACCAGATGTAAGGAGGGGCTCCGCTGATGGACACAGATGTGAGGAAGGTACCTCTGATTCGATTGAAAAAGCCCATGGCATGCAAAACACACCCAAAAAACTTCCACCCGGTGCATAAAAAAAGTGCACACACATAAAGAGTGAAACACTAAAAAGTTCAGGTGTCTGATGTCCTCCACAAGGAAGGACCATACCTTGATCCCCCGGGGCATTAGGCTCCAGACAGGGACTGAGGTACCAGACTCATCAGTGGTCTTCCAGCCGGAGCCGGGAGGACTGCCGAAACAGAACCTCCTAGTTACTTGGTACTATGGGGCTTCCCCGAAGGTAGGCCCCCCAATGGAGGTTGGACCAAGCCAGAGGGCCTATGTCCGCCCTCCCACAAGACGTTCAGGATTGGTCCGAGGACCGACACCCTACTAATCAAAAAGTGAAGTGACAAACGTGACTCACACAACACAAATAAAATAAATAAAAAGTGAGGAAAGGGATAGTGAAGAGGAGAGTGAAAAGGTGGCCATTGTGCAATATAATGACCAGGCCCTCCGGCCAGGAATCAAAAATTCCTCTGGTCCTAGCCAAAAGGCCGGGCCCTAGAGGCAGGTGTGAAAAAGCATGTTAATGGTGACGTGACCCAGGTGCCGAATATCAAAGTGCGTAGCACAGTGAGTATAATGCACCCCTGGACTGCCACTTTTGTAAAAAAAAAAAACACAATATCTTTTACTTTTTGCTATAATAAATACCCCACATTTTTTTTAAAAAAATATTTTTTTTTCCCTCAGTTTAGGCCAATATGTATTCTTCATATTTTTGGTTAAAAAAAAAATCGCAATAAGCGTATATTGGTTGGTTTGTGCAAAAGTTATAGGGTCTGCAAAATAGGGGATAGATTTATGGCATTTTTATTATTATTATTTTTTTTTTACTAGTAATGGCGGCAATCTGCGATTTGTATTGGGACTGCAATATTGCGGCGGACATATTGGACACTTTTGACACATTTTTGGGACCATTGACAATTACACAGTGATATAAGAATGCACTGATTACTGTATAAATGTCACTGGTAGGGAAGGGGTTAACACTAGGGGGCAATCAACTGTGTTCCCTCTATGTGTTCTAACTGTAGGGGGGTTGGGACTGTCTAGGAGGAGAGAGATCGGTGGTCATACTTAGTATGAACACACGATCTGTCTCTACTCCCATGAAAGAACCAGGATTTGTGTGTTTTACACACACAGATCCCGTTTCTCGCTCTGTCACAAGCGATCGCGGGTGCCCGGTGGTCATCGCACCCACCGGGTACTCACATCGGCTCCGGGGCACACGTTGCAGGCACACGCCCCTAGTGGCCAAAAGGTAAATCTACGTAAGGTAACGCTGATTTGCTCAGCCAAACCAACCTGACGCAGTAAAACTGTGGCGGCTGGTCCGGAAATGGTCAATAACAAGCTTTTTAATTGTCTAGCTCTGTATCAACAAAATATATTTTTATATACAGTATCTCACAAAAGTGGGTCCACCCCTCACATTTTTTTTGTGTGACAACACTGAATTTGCTACAATGTAAAGTAGTTACAGAGTTTTTCACGTATGCGTTCGCTTCTGCGAGCAAGCTCGTCTAGAGCTTTTAAAAAAACATTTTTTTTTTCTTATTTATTTTACTTTTTATTTTGACAATTTAAAAAATATATATATTTGGGTCACTTTTATTCCTATTACAAGGAATGTAAACATCCCTTGTAATAAAAAAAAAAAAATATGACAGGACCTCTTAATATGAGATATGGGGTCAAAAAGAACACAGGTCTCATATTTACAGTAAAAAAGGAAATAAAAAACATTGTAAAAAAATTCTCCTTTAAGAGCTATGGGCTGAATTGACGTTTGACATCGCTTCTGTCCTCCCATGCCATGGAGCTAAGCAGGGGCCTTCTTCCAGTCAGTTGGCAGCCAGGCATCCATGGGAGAGGACACAATCGTTTCCGCCGTTACTGGCGTGTCCAGTAAACAGTGGAGACATCCAATATCGACAATAAAAGTGATCTTGCAACGAATCCGCTGCAGAGACCACTTTTATCCTAAAGGGAAACGCACCCTGGTATTTACCCTCGAAGTACCGACGTACGGGTACATCGATTTACGTGAAATTTTTAATGTCTAAACCGCTGCCAACAAAAGTGAGTACATCCCTAAGTGAAAATGCCCAAATTGGGCCCAAAGTGTCAATATTTTGTGTGGCCACCATTTTTTGCACTGCCTTAAAGAGGAAGTAAACCCTGATGGGTTTACTTCTTCTTTCATTCCCCGCAAAGGTAAAGCATAATGGACTACTATGCATCGCATAGTAGCCCATTATGTGTCACTTACCTGACACAGGAGCCAGCGATGTCACCGCTGTCCCCTGTAGTCCGGCGCATCCATCTTTTCGGTGGGGTCTCGCAGCTCCGTCGCTGTCATTCGGAGGAGCCGCGATGACGTCACTCCCACGCATGCGCACGGGAGCCAACACGTGCAGCAGCTCCGTTGTTAGAAATGCCGCACTCAGTGCGCCTGCGCGCCGCTGTCTACGGCGCATGCGCCGTAGACAGCGGTGCCTGTCTTCGGGCAAATATCTCCTAAACCGTATAGGTTTAGGAGATATTTCTTGGACCTACAGGAAAGCCTTAATCTAGGCTTACCTGTAGGTCAAAGTGGTTTGTAAGGGTTTACAACCACTTTAACCCGATTGGGCATGGAGTTCACCAGAGCTTCACAGGTTGCCACTGGAGTCCTCTTCCATTCCTCCATGACAACATCGCAAAGTTGGAGGATGTTAGAGACCTTGCGCTCCTCCACCTTCCGTTTGATAATGCCCCACAGATGCTCAATAGGGTTAAGGTCTGGAGACATGCTTGGCCAGTCCATCACCTTTACCCTCAGCTTCTTTAGCAAGGCAGTGGTCGTCTTGAAGGTATGTTTGGCCTCGTTATCATGTTGGACTACTACCCTGCGGCCCAGTCTCCGAAGGGAGGGGATCATGCTCTGCTTCAGTATGTCACAGTACATGTTGGCATTCATGGTTCCCTCAAAGAAGTGCAGAGGCATAGATAAGGGGGAGGTCAGGGGTGTTCAAACCCCCCCAGGGCCGAAATGAAATGCATGGCACCCCTGATCTGCAGTCGCACATGGCACTAGCGACAGGCAACACTGCAGTCAGTGGCACACAGAGTGTAATAATGCCGCTGCAACAAGTGTAATAGATCATTAGGCATACCCGCATGCATGTTGTGGTACACCGCCAGGTCGGTCTATCGGGCTTGGGCTGAAGGCTGACAGATCTATCACCAGGTAGCACAGTGGGAGCCAGCAGTCCGTGTAGTCCTGCCCACTGCCCACCATATATTCCCATTGGCTTGCAGTGCCACTCCCAATTTGGGATTGGGAGAGGAGCTTTGCCTGGACCCGGGAGTGCACAGTGCTTGTAAAGTGCTGTGTAGCCGCCGCCCCCCCCCCCCCCCACATGGATGAACTGCTGCTGTCCTGTGCAGGTATGCTCCTCTTTCTCTCTGGCCTAGTCTCTGAGAGTGTCCTAAGACTTACCACTGTCCAGACTGCTGTGCTGCCGCTGAGTTTTCTATTGCTTGTATTACTGACAGTCCAGCTTGGCACTGGCAAGCTTGTTGTGGTGCTCACCGGCTTACTGATTCAGCAGTTGACACCACAACATGTCTGCTAATGCCAGAACCAGGCTGGACTTTCTGCTGCCCTCAGTGGCATGCCTTGGCCCTGTTTTACCCATGGTTCGTACATATGTGGTACAGGGAACGCTGTTATCCCTGTGCATTTCCCGCACTGCATTGCAATCACACCGTGTTTTTGATCTGCTACAGGCGTCAATTCAAAGTTAACAACTCCCAAAAAGTAGGTAGGTCACAAACGCAGTGTTTGAACCAGATCGCATGGTTGGTTTTAAAAAAAAAAATCTGCCTGCACTTGTTTGGTGCGATTCAGCCCATTCAAAATGGGCTCAAATCACACCACACAGAATTGCTTGTGAATTGCACAGGAAGGCGGTGCAGTTCCTGTGCAATTTACATGCAAACACTGTGAAACCGGGCTTACTGTGTTGATTGCGGTGCAGTCAAGGCCCATTCATTTTGAATTGGCTCAAATCGCACCATAGCCATGCATGTACCAATTTTGCAACCAGTTTGCATGGTCATTTTGTGAATGCGATCTGGTACAGGCAAACACACTGCGTTTTGTAGCCTTTGTTTGGGGCGTCGTTAAAATAGCACTGACACCCACTGCAGATTGGAAGGTGGGGGAAAAGTCAGTGTATTCAAGGCTGGTAATTTTTGTTTGTTTTTATTATTCTGTGATTAAGGCTGCTTTCACACTGGGGCGGGTGGGCAGGCGTTGGCACTTCGGCAGCGGTACCCATTCATGCCAATGGGCAGGAGCGGTGAGGAGCAGCATATACACCGTTCCTCCACCTCCCAAAAGATGCTGCTTGCGGGACTAACGTCCTGCAAGCGCACCGCCTCAGTGTGAAAGCCCCCACCTTACAGGCACTATTTTTAGCCCAAGAGCACCTGAAAAAAACCCCCAGTGTGAAAGGGGTCTTATTAAAAATTATGCTAATGTGAACACAGTGAGTGTACTGCCTTCCACAAGAGGGTGCCCTTTGTACCTGCCTAGTAAGATTGGCTATTACAGTGCACCATCCTGTGGCAGTGCAAACCCCCCCCCCCCCTTTTTTTTTTATTATCTGTAAAAGTAAAAAAAAAGTCAGTGAGTGCTCTGTCTGACACAACATGGTGCACTTTGCACCTTAATAGCCAACCTTACTAAGGAAGTGCAAAGGGCACCATCTCCTTGTAGGTAGGCAGCACGCTCACTTTGCACCTATTCAGTTTTTTTTTTTTTTAAAGACTTCTACTTAATACCCACTTGACTGTAGGCAAGACACACTTGTCTTGGCCACCGTGCTGCAGCTCAGTTTCAGGGTCTTGGAAATCTTCTTATAGCCTAGTGATGGCGAACCTTGGCACCCCAGATGTTTTGGAACTACATTTCCTATGATGCTCAACTACACTGCAGAATGCATGAGCATCATTGGAAATGTATCTCCAAAACATCTGGGGTGCCAAGGTTCGCCATCACCGGCCTAGGCTATCTTTATGTAGAGCAACAATTTTTATTTTTATTTTATTTTTTTTAGATCCTCAGAGTTCTTTGCCATGGGGTGCCATGTTGAACTTCCACTGACCAGTATGAGAGAGTGAGAGCGATAACACCAATTTTAACACATCTGCTCCCCATTCACACCTGAGACCTTAGAACACTAACGAGTCACATGACACCAGGGAGGGAAAATGGGTAATTGGGCCCAATTTGGACATTTTCACTTAGAGGTGTACTCACTTTTGTTGCCAGTGGTTTAGACATTAATGGCTGTGTGCCGAGTTATTTTGAGGGGACAGCAAATTTATACTGTTATAAAAGCTGTACACTCACTACTTTACATTGTAACAAAGTGTAATTTCTTCGGTGTTGCCACATGAAAAGATATAATAAAATATTTACAAAACTGTGAGAGGTGTACTCACTTTTGTGAGATACTGTATAAATTCTGTTTTCAATGTGTTGGCACCCAAGAAATCTGCCTCTATTGAATATTCAGGGATGTTGGTGCCTTTTTTGAACCTGTCACAACTCCATATCACCACCATTTCTTGTCTGGCACTGATGTTGGACGAGAAGACCTGGCTGACAGTCTCCACTCTAATTCATCCCAAAGGTGTTCTATCAGGTCTGGACTCTGTGCAGGCCAGTCCAGTTCCTTCACTCTAAAGCCACTCATCCATGTCTTTATGGACCTAAAGGCTGGGGCGCCCCAATACTTTTGGTAATATAGTGTATATAGTTTGTGGACTCCACAAAACTTTCCTACAGACTAAACAAAATACACCGATTTGCGTTATTTTCACCAAAGGAATGTAGCAGAATACATTGCGGTCTAAATTAAGAAATATTTATTTGAAAAAATATAACAGAAACAAAGATGTTCAGTCTTTTTTTTTTAATTAGCAAAAAATAAAAACCCATCAGTGATTAAATATCACCAAAAGAAAGCTCTATTTGTATGAAGATAAAAATGTCATATAGGTAGTGTTGCATGAACACGCAATTGTCATTCATAGTGCAACAGAGCTGAAAATTGGCCTGGGCAGGGAGGAGTAAAAGTTTCCATTACTGAAGTGGTTAAAGAGGAACTTTGCCATGGCATGTGAAAATGAAATAATCTAGCTGCTGAATTTTAAGAAACAAATAAATACTTACTAGCCCAAGATGTTCAACACTATCTTCCAAGTAGCTCTCTTCTCAGGACTTTAGGTCTTCCCACACCACCATCTCAGCTTTGGGAGCCAGATGTCACTTCCTGATGACTTGTCCAGTAGCCTCCTGGGATATTTATGGGTAATCCTAGGAGGCTACAGGTCAGGGTGTAGGCTGAGGTGACATTATACTTTCTTAAGTATGGAGTAGCCACAAAAAAGGGGAAAAAAACCTGCAATTTCTTAATAAGGTGGGATATGGGTAGGAGAATTATGAGGGGAATTTTCATGTTCAGGTGAAGGTCTGCTTTAAGGCACTTTCATAATCAAAGATACTAGTAAAGACACCTGTATGTTCTTTTAAAATATGGGATTTGGCCTTGTATCACATCTGCATCTGTGTATATTTTTTCACAGAACTTTTTTATTAACGTTTTTTTATTATTTTCTTCCTTGTTCTACTATAAACCATACTTTACTCCATTGCACTGCAGCCAATAAAATTCCATGCCGTCCCCTCCACTTACAGGATGTACTGTATGCCCAGTCATCTGTCTCTTGCCTTCCTTCTCTACCCTCCAATTTCCAGATATTACAAATATTTCTTGCTCATTTCCTTGATAAAATTTCTTAAAAATGAACTCTGTGAAAAATTTCTTTGCTATACAGATACTTTCTGTGGATTTAAGAAACAGCTGTGTAAGAAATGACACTATAGATCAGTGATTCTCAACCAGGGTTCCTCCAGAGGTTGCTAGTGGTTCCTTCAGCATTGGGCCATTTCTACCTCTCAGATAAGTTCCCACCGACACCATTGATCTTTTTAGCTATCTGTAAGGAGGTAATTCTTCCCAATAACCACAAGTGTAAGGACCATTCTTCCCACCGACCATCACACTAATGTATCATGAGTTGTAGATTTCTAATTTTTAGCAGGGGTTCCCTGAGATTGGAGAACTATATCAAGGGTTCCTCTGGGTTGAAGAGATTGAGAAAGGCTGCTCTAGATCTTCAAGAGTTTTACTAAAAAAAACATTAGCAGTTTTGCTCAACTATCATATGGCTGCTGTACAGATTTTATCATCATCCCAAAGTTCTACTTTAACACTTATCTCCTTTTCCATTCTCTCTACATACTTTAGCCATCACCGTATATTAAGGTCTGGTTCCACAAGTTTGCCAATTCTTCTTTATTCTCCCCAATCCGTTCTTACATACTGCTCCAAAGATTTTACGCAACGCTTTCCATTCTCATACTACAAACATTTTCTCAGCTGCTTGTGTTTGACATGCTTTTGAGCTGTAGATCACAACTGGTTTCATGATGTTTTGATACCAAACTTCAGTGCATTAAAACACAATCTCTTTAATGGTTGTAATGTAGAAAACTAGCGCTTAAAAAAAAAAAAAATTCATAGCTTTCTATTTGAAAATTCTTTATATTAAGTACCCCAACATAATCATACAATTACGTTTCTTTTTATTGTTTTCAAGTTCCATCCTTTCCTTTTACAATTATTCATTGGTTTTTAACCTCCCTGGCGGTATGATTCTGTCAGGAATTCTATTCCAAAAGCGGTACAATTCTTTTGAATGGAAATTTGGTGTTATGTATTATAGGCCTGCAATTCTTAGTAATTACTTACTAAAACCTGACCAAACAAGGCTCTAGTAGACATCCCAGATGTGATAAAGTTTGAAACACAAAATCATGAATTATAATCTGATAAATAATATAATTTTATTCAATAATGTAATGCGAAATAATGAAATTTGTAAAACAAAGAAAATTCAATAAACATCCTGAGTGTGATCAATTTTGAAGCAAGGTACAGCACACAGTCCAACATCACAATCCGGACAATAGAACTGGCTTTCTTTTCTGACTTTTTTTCCACTGCTATCTCTCTTTGAGCAGCAAACCACACACATTCTTGTAGGTGCTGCCTTTTTTGCGGTTGGTGGTATATAGTCCACAAAGTGATGACCTGTTAGGCGTTCTGGGTTGACAACGTCAACAGCATGCCGTCCAGGTCTGATCGCAGATCATGATGGTGTCTGGTGTTCGATGAAAATCTGCTCAGCCACCTTCCAGGTAAAATCGGCATGAATAAGAGGCTTGCGACTCTGTGCTCTGTATAGGACATATGCATTCCAAAGGCATTGCTCCAAAAGATGCCGGAAAATCTTTTTATAATTTTTTTTTGCTGCTTGCGCATAGCCGGATAAAATGTCATTGCCTGATCGGCTCTGTCGACACCTCCCATAGTGCTATTATAGTCTATCACGACTTGTGGCTTCAGCACATCTTTCCCACGTTTGGTGTGGACCATGGCAGTGGAGGTATTGTGCACCGTGCTCATGAGACACACGTCCTTGTCTCGCCATCACATTGCCATCATCTTACCCTTCTGCCAGGCAACCATTTCTCCGGTTTTTAGATTTTTCCTGGAGAACAGAGATGACATGTCATGTCGATTAGGCCTAACAGTACCATACGCATCGGTCTTGTTTTTTAGCAAAACCTCCAAAAGTTCCGGAGACGTATAGAAGTTGTCCATGGTGACACAATATCCCTGGTTCATTAATGGCTCCAGCAGTGTGAGGACTGATGATGTGGCCATCCCATAGCCGCTGTACCTGGGGTTGAACTTCGTGCCTTTACCAATGTAAATGACCGAATTCCAGATGTACCCGGTGGATGACTCACAGAGCATGTAGGACTTTATGCCAAATCTCGCTCTTTTGGACGCAATAAATTGTATCCAGCTCAGGCGTCCCTTGTAGGCCATCAAGCTTTCATCCACGCAGACGTCCCTTTATGGCACGTAGGTCCGCTGGAAATTGCTCACAATAATTTGCGATACCTCCCAGATTTTTTTTTAGTTTGGGTGCAGGATGCGTGGCCTCATCAAAATATTTCATGATGAGGGAAAAACGGTATTTGGACATCATGGCGCCAAAAAACGGAGTGGCCAGTAATTTATTGGTGGTCCAGTACCATTTCTGGAGCGGTTTCCCCACCACCCCCTGAAGAATAATGAGTCCCAGGAACTGCCAGATGTCCTCTTTGGTCACCGGTTCCCACTTTCTGCTTTGGGAAAACCTGGCATACAGCGTAGCGGATTGCTGTACCTGGTAGCGGTTTGTCTCTGTGACAATTTTTTCAATTACATCCTCAGTGAGAAATAAGTGCAGGTATGCCAGAGGATTGTCACGTTCGACATCTACCTGTATCCCAGGTGATCCAGTGAAGGGGAATCTTGGCGGCGCTACCTGGTCTGTATCGCAGTCGATAGGGCACCAATTGCGCACATCGCTGAGGTCAGGTGCAGGATCATCACCGCTGTCACTTGTCAGATCCGTGTCAGTGTCAGACGACAAAATCTCCCCACGACTCACTATCGCAAATTTCTGCGAGCAACTCCGTGTCGCTACCGCTGTCACTCAGCTGGTCCAATGGCGATTTTGTAGCGAAGTGGCGCTTTTTTCATGCCATGTTATATTTTATTCTATTGGAGTCAAGGGGCACTGTATAGTTTATCAGTCAGATAGAGATGATACAGTGCAATCCTCTCAGATTACAATGCATCACCTCTATTTATGTGTTTGTGTTGTGTTCACTTTTTGAAATTCCCACCCAGTTCCGCTCCCGTGCGCCGCTGCTGCTCGCAGAGAACGGAACCAGGAAGTCAGGATGCCGCTGGAGTGCCGGGAGAAGGTAAGATCTCCGTTCTGCAATGTTACCCCGAGCGTGACTCGGGATTACCGATAACACAAGAAAAAAACAAACCCGAGTCATGCTCGGGGATACCGCCAGGGAGGTTAATACATCCCTAATTAATTGCCCATTAAATGGTCCAACATCTATTTTAATAGGAATATCCTGTCTAAACTTGAGAGAAATGCAGTGGCTGCCAATGCTCATCTCTTCTTTTTAGTTATATAAAAAAAAAAAAAAAAAAAAAAAAGAGTTTTACTTGTACTTACAGTCACCACTTTTTTTGCATTTTGACATAAATAATCTTTATTACTGACATCTACTGCTCTTAATTACCTGACACTTTCTGTAACCCTTTTGGTATTGTTGCACCTCAATTTTAGGGATAATTTATAAAATAAATAAAACACACAAACATTGTAAAGAAAATTTTAGTGGTCATGCAGTTTAGACAATACTGCCTAAATCACGGTTCTGTAACATGCATGATGTAGAATTATCTTTTTTTTTTTTTTTGAAGAAATGTCCAACGTCCAGAAGGAGGGTAGAAATAGTGCTCTTTATTTAGTTTAGCATAGATTATATTTAAGAAGTTCTACATCTGCATATGTGAGATATTGTAGAGGTCTGTTACAATAAAAACAATTTTCAACACTTGTTCCAGATGTAAAGTGGAACTCCATCCAAAAGTTCTAGTTTAAAATTAGAGGGATTTAAAGTTTTTTTTTTTTTTTTTAAATACTCTTTTGGAAGATTTTCCCCTCACTTCCTGCTTCAGAGATGAAAATGAGAGAGAAATATCTGCTCTATAGGTTACCTTTTTTTTTTTTTTCTCTAAAAACACCCCATTAGTTACTTTCTAATCTTACTGGCAAATTCTGACAAAATGCTTTATCTACTTGCTGCAGGATGTATCAAATTAATTTTCAAAAGAGTAAGCAAGATTCCGTTTTCACACCAGGAGAGCGCCATACAGACATGCTACACAGGACTAAGGAATCTCCAAACAAAATATCAACAGATGCAAACTGGATTGATTGGGTTGTTTGTGTTAATCGCACGCACACCCCTTTAAAAAAGTCTGCAGCTGCTGACTTTTACTAAAAACGAACACTTACCTATCCCTGGGTCCAGCGATGCGGAGGATCAAAGCCCTCGTCTCCCCCCTCCACTCGGTGTTGCCGGCATTTTAACTGTGAGCACCCGGCTGTGGCTTCACAGCCGGGCACCCGATGCACATGCGCAAGCCGTGACTGGCAACACAATCATCTGGGACCTGTCACGTGTCCCAGATGATTGACAAGAGGGAGGGGAGAGAGGCAATCTCCCTTCCTGCACCAAGGGAAGTGAAGTCAACATCCCAGGCACCAAAGGAGGCAGACTACGAGGGGAATTTAGAGGAAAGGTAAAAAAAAAAAAAAATTCTCCAAATTTTTTTTTTTTAAGCACAGTATTTTTTTTTGGGGGGGGTGGAACTCCACTTTAAAATGATTAAAATACAAAAAAAAAAAAACACACACCACATCAAAAGCTTTAATGCAATTTGTTCCAAAAAAAAAAAATACAAAAATTGGAAAAACTACCCCTATAGTGCACGTTGATGATCTCAAAAAGAATCATAGAAATTAAACATACAAAAATAGCAGTAGTCATAAAATACATTGGATAAATTGGGAATACATGACGTTTTGAAAACTGGGCCCTGCATACATTGATGGTATTTAAATAATAATTTAAAGACCCCTGGAAGATGAGGGCTTAAAGTAAACCTAAAATGAGAGTGACATTGAGTCCGCCATTGTCCACCCTCCTTGTGGAAATGTTAGCTGCCAGTCTGTCAAAATTACCCTATTATTGTACTGCAGCATTCAAATGAGGTATGCAAAAAAACGTGACTTGCCTGTTCTGTATCCTTATTACAGAATCAAAGCATTAAAGCCAGTGGTTCACCATAACAGCCAGGTGTCTTGCCTTTAGAGAGGAGCAGTCCCTACAAATCTCTCATGAAAGGTTTACGTTTTACGGCACTACTTTATCCATAATAAAATATGTTAAGTGCTAATCTGCTTGTTCAAATCTAAAATGTGTGCCAGTAATGCCACTTTTATTGTGCAGCCAACCTTTTTCCTTTTTATTTATATAAATAAATGATACAATATGATATTCTTGCAGCTGTTCTGTTCTCAACTACACATATGTAAGGCAAACATCAAGCTATTGACATGACAATAGTGAGGAGTTCTAGTCTGAGGAAGCATAACATGGACATATTGTAGGGGGTATGTAATAAAAAGCCCTTTTTTTTTTTTCTTAAAAAGAAAGTATCTGTGGAATTATATTTTAAATGCAGGACCTGAATCAATCTCCCGCTGGGTCAGTTTAATTCTGGAATACCAATTCTCTTTCCTTACAAAGCTAATGGAAGCATTCATAGTACTCCACTTAGTGGTAGAAGTTATTCAAAGCCTAAATGTGAGTATTCTAGCTGGCTAACCACCATATAAAAATGTTTTACATCATTATATTAATACTGTGCTGGTAGCATTCAAATAAGTTTCATTAAACAATTTTAATTTAATTGCCAAGCTATAAAAATCTATTTCTGTATGCCAGGAGATGGATGTTGAGTGCAGTAAATATTACTGCGTGTTTCTGGTGTCTTCATCTTATGTAATGCTTTTTACACTCCCAGGATTTTTTTCACATAACTGCGGACATTGTGATGAAGCTGCGGAGATGTCTGGTGAAAAGTTTCTGTGGCTAGAGCACGAGCGGCCTCTGATCCAGCTTTCATAGCACGGTATAATGGCAATGTGTACTTCTGTTTTCCCTGGAAGCACAATGAGAAAATATGTTTATGGGTTAACAGGACACTTGAAAAGAAAGAAAATTAAACCCAATAATGTTAACCAACCAGGCTCAAAACTAGAGTTGCGTGTGGCCATTTCTTCTAATTTTATTGTGTGGGGAGGAGAGCCCTGGCTGGATCATTAGGCTTCCTTATCTCACCTGGAGAAGCAGGTTGCCCCCCCCCCAATCAAACTAGGTATAGGTGGTATAAGTTTCACTAATGATGTAACTAAACTGATGAGAGCGGAAAAATAAATAAATAAAAATTGGTTTCCATCGCCGACCTGTCCGACCGCATAAGCTGCTTGAATTTAATACTTCTGAGTAGGAACACAAATTCGGACTGAAATGTTGTCTCTTCGTTCTTTTTCAGAATGCTGGAATTTTTGCTTTTTTTTTTTGCCATTTTTCTAGGTAAATATATTTATAAACTATGCTACTGACTTGATTTTTTTTTTACCACGTCGATAACAACCCATACATACAAAGAAACCAAAATAAATAAGTTCAGAAATGAGGTTATGTTTATTAAAATGGAATGACACAAGGAAAACTATTGAACACATGAAGAAAGGGGGGGTGCAAAAAGGCATGGAAAGGCAAGACACCAGCTAAAATCTGTCAGTAATTAGAAAGCAATCCTGCCTCTTGTCAGTGCAAACTAATAGCTGGTTCAGTCTCAACTAATGGCCTATAAAAAACGGGTCTCATTACCAAGGTGTCACACAAGAAACATCTCATGATGGGTAAAAGCAAAGCGCTCTCTCAAAACCTTTGCAACCTTATTTTTGCAAAACATACTGATTGCATCGGTTACAGAGGGACTGCTAAGGGTCCGTTCACACAGGGGCAACACGACTTTGAGCGAGACTTTGGGAGGCAACTTGGACACGACTTGAGTATGATTCACAGCACGACTTGAGGCAACTTACAAGGCAACTTGAAGTTGCTTCCAGGAGAGGAGACTTTACCAGTGGCCAATCACATAATAATCAGCTCTGTGGGGGGGGAGGGGTTTGCCTAGAAAACTATTTTTACTTCCTGGAAAGTTGCTTCAGTTAAGACAGGGGATCAGACTTGGAGGCAACTTCTATTGAAATCAATGGGTACAAGTTGCCTAGAAGTCGTATTGAAGTAGTACAGGAACCTTTTCTGAAGTCGGAGCGACTTCAGTAGTGTACATTAAGACGGCTCTCATTCACTTACATTGATTTTATCATGTTGCGCGACTTGAGGCATCTTGGGACGACTTCAAGTCGGATCCAAAGTTCCTCCTGTGTGAATGGACTCTAAATGTTCCAGTGAGCACTGTTGGGGCCATAATCCAGAAGTGTAAAGAACATAATTTCCCCATAAACCAGCCACTACCAGGTGCTCTTCGCAAGATTTCTGACAGAGGAGTGAAAAGAATCAGAAGAGTTGTCCAAAAGCCAAAGATCACTTGTGGAGAGCTTCAGAAAGACCTGGAATTAGCATGTATAACTGTTTCAAAGAAAATAATAAGTAATGCACTCAACCGCCATGGCACACTAACCACGCAATACTCCATTGCTGAAGAAGCATGTTGAAGTTATGCGTTATGAAGACTTGGGTCAGTCGGTCAGAAAGTTTGGGTGATACTAGTTTATATGTGTCAAGGCCATCACTCCATTCATCATCTGCTATAGGTCATTTCCCCTACCCATATATTCTTTAGTGCGCAGGCCGCCACGGTCATTGGAGGGAGTGACAGCATGACATAAAATTGTGAGATGAGTTTTTTGGGATCTGGGTTTTTAATGGCTTCCATCAGTGGATTATTAGCAAGGAAAGGTCATCTATGGGAAATTGTGCACAGTACGCATGGCAAGGCTGCAAGTATCTATAATAATAGCTATTAGAGAGCTCATATTCAGATTGCAAGTTGTGAAAAGACTTTAATTTACCACCAGAGGTTATGTGGGATAGAAGATGATGCCCATTTTACTCTACATCCCGCTGTCCGTGATCCGTTGAAATTTGGGGAGGGTTCTATTGTGCCACAGGGGGGTGTATTCGTGTGGGGGCGGTAGGTGTAGTTTCGCAGAGGTTATGTTACACACCCTCCTATACTGGTAGACAAGCGATTTGTTGTCCATTGTCCTGCCCTCATTCTCTGTTCCCACAGTAATCACCACCATGGAGTCAAGAGTTAGTCTGGTCCATTTTGGACATAGGAAGCTCAAGAACCTGTCTTTATCCATTTTGTCTACATGAAAAATTTGCGATAATTGGGCTGCAAGGTAGTACAAGTTGAAGTCAGGCAGGGCCAGTCCTGCGAGGTCAGTGGGTTGTTTGAGTTTATGCTAGGGAAATTTGTGCCTGTTATTGCCCCATACGAATGGTTTTAGGAGGGCTTCCATCATCTTAAAGTGTTTGAGCACCAAGTATACAGGGGAGTGCCAAATCATGTATAAAATTTTCGGGAGCAGGACCATCTTAAGGTTTGTGCGACCCATAACCCCTAGTGGAAGACGTGGCCATACCTGTGTCTTCTGCTTGATCATATCTATTAGAGGGGTAATGTTGAGTAGGACATAGTTTGACGGGGTTCTGGCAGTCCAGATTCCGAGATATTTAATAGTGTCTACCCTCTGCAGAGGGAGCAGAGCTCTGTTTTTGGATGGTGGAAAGCTGTCCAGGGGGAGAATTTGGAACTGCTCCCAGTTGATTTTTAGGCCAGAAAATGTGCCAAATTTTTCTATCAGGGCTAGGGCTGTTGGTAGTGAGTTGTCTGAGTCTAAATATAGAAGTGTATTGTCTGCATATGTGCTGATTTTCTCTGTGATCCCGCCCCCGCGCAAACCCACTATTCCCATATGCGCGTAAATCGCTATGGCCAGTAAGATTGTGGAAGGTGTGGATCCTTCCCAGGTTTGGGGATAAGCACTATAGTTGCTTCCCTCATGGACGCTGGGAGTTCAGAATTTTCAAAAATAGAATTCTATAATGCTAGCAGTCTGGGGGCCAGTAGATCTAGGTACGTGGAGTAGAATTCCACCGGTAGGCTATCTGAGCCTGGGGCTTTAGATGACGGGAATTCAGCTATAGCTGTAGAGATTTCTTCTTTTGTTAGGGGCTCCTCTAGTTCTTGGGTTTGTTCCTCAGTCAATTGCGGAAAACGTAACCCCGTCAAAAAGGACTCCATCTGGGAGAGGTCATCCGAGACAGTGGTTGTATAGAGGGCAGTGAAGAAGTTTCGAAACATCATCGTGATCTGTGAGGGGTCAGTCTCGAGCGTGTCGTTTGCAGAGCGGAGGGAGACCACCACTGGGGGCCTCTCCTCACTATGGACTAGATAAGCTAGCAGCTTCCCCGCTCGTTCACCATGCTCAAATGACCTCTGGCTGAGGAAGAAAAGTTTTTGTTTGGATTTTTCATAAATAAATTGGGCCAGTGCTCTGGAGCATATTTTACGGCTACCTGCCTTCTCTGCTGTGGGGTTAATAAATTCACTCTCCGCAGTCTGTAAATTATGTGTCGCCACGTCTATATTGTGGAAGAGCGCTTCACCCTGTTAATTTGGGTCTGAAGAGTCTAGCATGTATTTTGAACGCTTCCCAAACTATTTGTGGTCACGCTGACCCCTCGTTGGTCTCAAAAAATAGGTCTCCCAGCCTGACTCCAGGTCATTAACCTCCGGTAGGAGGGTTAACCAAAAGGGATTCAGGCGCCACGTTGTCGGGGGGCATGTATGCAGTAAGGAGAGGTTAGCCCAGAATGGACAGTGATCAGACAACGATCTGGGCAGGAAGCCAGTATCTGTGAGCCTAGGTAGGAGTGATTTGGAGAAGAGTATAAGATCTATTCGGGACAGATTGGTGGGAGGCGGAGAAGCAGGAATACTCCTGCTGTGTAGGGTGCCTAGTTCTCCATGTATCCACCAGGTGGAAATCATTGAGAAGTCGGGCAAATCTCATCAGTTGGGTGCGTGTTAAAGGTTGCGTGGGGCTGATCATCTTATCTAACGATTTGTCCATCACATTATTAAAAACCCCCATCCACACTGCCAGAACAGCAGGGTGGAGTGCCATTCAGTTGAATCCCTCTGTCAGTATACCAAATTGGAAGGGCGGAGGTACATAGAATGCTAGTATAAGGATCATATCCCCTTGTAGTTTTGCTTTTATAAATACAAATCTACCCAAAGGGTCCATTACCGAGTCCTGGAGTTCAAAATGGGTGTTTTTTGCAATTAATAGAGACACTCCTTTGGCGCGTGTGTGGTGTGGACAGAGTGATACGCCCGTCCTATCCAAGGTCGCCAGAGTGCCCTCAACATAGGGCCCTCAGCGTGCGTTTCCACTAAGGCCACCACATCTGCTTTCATCTTTTTAAGTTGTCCAAAAACTGCGAATCTTTTCATGGGGTCTCATTCCCCTCACATTCAATGTGAGGAATTTTAATGTGGCCATGGATGTATACAACAGGATAATTAAACTCCAGGATACGGGTCACCCCCTACGGGTCAGTATAGTAGGTACCCCTCCCCAGCTGGGGAGGGACTCCGACTGCACCATCACAAATGTACGGTAAAGAACATTTTTAACCAATGCAAACCTTATAACCCCCCCCACCCGGCCCTGCACTGCCCCCAACTGGTGCGGGCATTAGACCCAAACATTATCCAACCTGTGAAAGAATGGCATTGTAGCAACAAAATATGCATGAGGGTATCATAGTATGGTAGCTCAGTGTTTTGCCATTTGTTCAAGCACAGGTTGTGCATAGTAAGGTATTGTGCGAAACTTCGCTGCGCTACGTGACACACTATAGGACTGTTCTCACTAGTCCAGGTGAGCTTACTGGTAAGGTGTTCCCCTCCACCAGCAAGGAGGGACCTTGTCAGAATATTCCAGTGGAAAATATCAAAAGAAAAAAAAAAAAAAGTCTTGACCCGATCGCCGGTAAATATGGTAGCAGGGGTATAGCATTTGGCATGTGGCTTAGGGTATGGCGATATTGTCATCGGGTACCTCATCCAAACATTCTGTGAAGGGAGCTGTCTCAATCTTGGGGGGGGGGGGTGTTCCTGGTGGAGCGGGACATCCTAAAGCATAGAGAACTCAGCCTCCTTGAGCGTGGGTGGCTGAGTCAGTGAGCAATGTCAGTATGCAGTCAGATGCCATTTCGCCACATATATTACCACGGAATGTATCAGCATTAGGTGCACAGGAGCTGTTGGAGACTAGTGAAAATATGAGGTTACGGGAACGCCGTCAAACATGGCATCCCAAAACTTTTGGTCCAGAGGGTGGTGGAGACAGTGAGCAATGTTATTATGCAGTTTCCAAACCACTCTGGCTGTAAGAGATGAGGATCCCACCCCAGACAGTGAAAATGAAGCCAGGTACATTAGATAGGGGAAATAGATTGAGAGAGGAAAGGGGGTAGGAGACTCAAGTGCGCAGATTTTGAGGGTGGATGTAGCTTTACAGATATACTCATCTGTTGGCATCTCGGTGTTCAAGCCATGTCAAGGCTGTCTCAGGATCTTCTAAGAAGTGGGCTGGGTCGGTGCCTTTAACACGTAGACGGCCCAGGAACAGCATGGCGCACTTAATGTTCTAGAAAACTTCTGCAGGATTTTATTCACTTGGTGCTGCATAGCCTCTGAGGTCTGAGGAGATCTCTGAGGAGATCTCCGAGGGGGGGGGGGGGGGTAGTCCTCCACATTGCTCAGGCGGGTCTCTGCGTCTAACTCTCTCCCTTAGTTTTTGAAAGTCTTGCCTAACCAGAGAGATATCTTACCTCTTCAATCCTTACTGTGAGGTTGGTCTGGCAGGTCGTGACAGCTTCTTGGCATGCTGTTATAGCATCTAGGAGTCTGACTGTCTGTGCTCTGCGCACTCTCCTCCCCCCGCATGGGGCGCCATCTTGGTCTGCTGGGTCTGCCATATCATGTCTGAACTTAGCCAGTTTAGCAGCCGCTGCCGTGTTTCTTCTCAGCAGCAACATGTGCCCAGGGTTTGCCCGGTCTGGGGGGCAGATAGTGCCGTGAGAATCTGTGGTCTGGGTCTGAGGATGTTCGCTCAGGATATTCGGCTGGCAGAGCTCAGCTCATTGCATCCTATCTCATGCCGCTCCAGGTCACGACACCAAGACATTCTTAATAAAAAAAATCTGCCGCCATCTACCAGGATGATGAAGATGAAACGAGGGTGGACATGTCAGCTAGAAAATGATCAATGGGGTTCAAAGAAAGAAAATAACCCTTATTTGCCTTTTACCACAATCCAGTACAGTGAAGGCTGATTGTGCACTAGCGGGCACATATGCTTAGACTATAATCCTATACCAAGTTATGCTTCCCAGTAGGTTTAATGGCGGTGCGCTTTCCAGGAGGATGCATATGTACAGACCTTGCTTTTACTGCACAAAAAACATTCCCTTCAAGATGTTGCAGCATATGTATAGCCGTTTGGTGCTTCATGGCTACAATATGCATGGAGCCGGATTCTCTCTGCAAAGAGTACTCCCAGAATGTGTGTAGTGCCAGTGCTCACCCCGTTGATATTTTTGTTCCTTCCTAAGGGACATATGCAATAACTCTATAAGACAATATTTCATTTTTGTTTTTCTTTCAGTTTTGGGGATCAAGGCTGCTGGCTGGAGTCTGTTTTTTTTCTGTTTTCTCCCCCCCCCCCCCCCCCCTTAAGCTGGCAAGACAGGGAATAGTTCAAATGGAATTGTTACAATGGAACTGTTCTGGAGTGAAGTTTTTATTCATGTTTCTTTTTCTTATGTTTTGTGCATCTGCTCCACCTTTTTTGTGGTGGCTTGTTTGTGGCGTCACCCTCGGTACTTCACGGTTGGAAGATCGGAGGACACTAAGAAACAGGCTCCATCAAAACCTAATGTTTGTAGGTGGGAAATGTTATTCTTCAGCATACTGTATGACTGACTCTGGACCTCACCTGTTCTCCTAGGCCTCTAGCTTGTGGCAAATTTCTGAATTACAGTCATGTCCTTGAATATTAGAATCATCTCCTGGAATGTCAGGGGATTGAATTCAAAATACAAGAGAGCTCTGGTGCTGAAATTTTTGCAGGCCCAACACCCCCACATAATGTTTTTACAGGAAACTCATTCACTAGGCAACAAAATTCTGGCCATGAAACATCCCTGGATGCACAGAGCCATACAAGCCACTTATTTGTCTTATGCTAGGGATGTGTCTATTTTTTGCACAAGTCCTTACTTTGCTCCATAGAAACGGAGATTACAGATTCTGGGGGCAGATACTTCGTGGTAATAATTTTAGTTTATTCATGCAGGTTGGCCCTGGTAAAATGTATACATTTCCCCTCCTTTTACAGGGAATATCCTGTACGAGTTGTTGGAGAAATTGGCATCTCATGCTCCATTCCAGTTACTGGTGGCTGTACACAATATAATATATTAAGAGCAGGAGAGCTGTCTTGCTACAAATAGGAGACAACTTACTTGCTAGGTTCCATCAAGTCTGAAATGTATGACCAGTAACAATTGCTCTAGGATTAAAATGCCAATTACTTCAGGTTTTTAATTTCTCCTACTTTATATTGACTAGATTTCCCATTCACATACCTGGCAGTACAAGAAATCACGGACTTTAGAAAAATGATCCTGGTAATCATTTTTCAGCACAATTTGAGCCCAGCGAAGACGGAGTTCAGCATTGGTGGCTTCTGAAATCTTTGTGTAATATTTTCCAAGCTCTTCCACATTACCTTTGTAAAATAGGATAAGAAATGTAAATAAACAAAGCTTCAGCAGACTGCCTTTTACTTATTTATACTATTCTGTAAATTCCTACCATTTACTGGTTGCCATCAAATGCAAGTTATATTTGAAACAGGTATTTAACTCTCACAAGTGTGCCATTACTTTACTTAAAGCAGAATTAACCCCCCCCCCCCCCCCCATTCTTCACAGCAAAGGAAGCAGTCACCTTAGAGCACAAGCAACGGACAGTTATTCACATCATGCCTTGAATGCAACCATTTTGGGAAACTTAATTTAGAGGGGTTTAGTTCTGCTTTAAATGCAACTTATTTTCTTACCAGGTGGTAGAGGGGACTTTGCAAGAACCTGATCCAAAAAGTAGACCATCTGATAAGTTTTCCAAGACGAAACATCCATTTTTCCAATAGCTTGCATATTCAGTGGAGAAGATGACCAGAGATCAGCCAACTCATCAGCTGGTTTCATGAGCGAAGTGCCAGAAGACAGGTCTGGCAAGAAGGCCGGCCAACCAGGGGTATCTAGCCAATGGTGAAATTCCAGGCCTGAAGTAAAATAAAAACCTTCAGTGATGTGTATTTACAAGATAGTTACAATATATACAAAATCTACTGCTTCGCAGCAAAAAAAATAAAAATAAATGATAAATATGCCAGCAGATCTGGTGGTAGACCAAAAAAAAAAAAAAAAAAAAAAAAAAAAACACACACACACACACACACACACACACACACACACACACACACACACACACACACACACACACACACACACACTAGCTATAATCAAGGAAGTTGATTGTTGAAGTGATGTGATTCCATTTAATTACAATCTCCCTGAACATAGATATGAAATGCCAAGATCACTTAAAAAAATCATGCGTTAGGCTTACCTGTAACTATTTCCAGTAGTCTAGAACCTGAGATAGAGCTGCTCCCACTAGGACAGAAAACACATTGCTCAATCAGGAACCAAAAAAGGTGGTCCTCCAGACACACAGTCAGTTTATATGAAAACCAAAAGGATGACTGAAATACGCCACCATAAAAAAAAAGAAACCTAATCCATAAGCTAGGGAAGGATTGTGCTGTTCTGGAAGACTACTGGAAATAGTTAACAGTAAGTGCACTCTGGATTTTCCCCCAGTCATCTTCTAGGACCTTCCTTCCAAATGCTTGGTCTTGGCCAAGCTGTAATGCTGTACAAACATGAAGAAATTTGACCAAATGGCTCAAGATTTAGCCAATGCTCTAGTCCAGGGATCCCCAAATTATGGCCCTCCAGCTGTTGCGGAACTACACGTCCCAAGACGTGTCATCAGTGCCACCTGTCAGTGTCACGTGTCAGTGCCACATATTAGTGCCATCTGTCAGTGCCATCAGTGTCACATCAGTGTCACGTGTCATCAGTGCCACATATTAGTTCCATCTGTCATCGGTGTCAAGTGACATCAGTGCCATGTATTAGTGCCATCTGTCAGCATCAGTGTCACGTGCCATCTGCCATCAGTGCCACCTGTCATTGTCCTGGTGCTCCGGGGCCTTCAAAATTGTAATAGGTAGTCAACAAGTTAGATGTGTAATTTATGCTCCTAGAGCATGTGATGGCGCTCCCTGCATGTTGGGCCTCCCTAAGTGGCCAGGCTGTGAAAAAGTCCCAAACATGTGGTATCGTAATACTCAGGAAGAGTAGCAGAATGTATTTTGGGGAATTATTTGTGGTATACACATGCCATGTGAGAGAAATAACCTATTACAATGACAATTTTGTGGGGAAAAAAAATAAAATCTTAATTTTGCAAAGAATTGTGGGAAAAAATAACACCAAAAACCTCACTATGCTTCTTACTAAATACCTTGGAATGTCTACTTTCCAAAAAGGGGTCATTTGGGGGGTGTTTGTACTTTCCTGGCTTTTTCGGGTCGCAAGAAAGGAGATAGGCCACCAGTACATCAGATGTGATACATTTTGTATGATTTGTACCACAACTAGTAGACTCTCTAACTTTCACAAAGACCAAATAATATCCACTAATCTGGGTTATTTTTACCAAAGATATGTAGCAGTATAAATTGTGGCCAAAAATTCATGAAAAAAAAAATATTAATTTGCAACATTAGAAGGAAACATAATACTTTTTTTTTTCCCCGAAATTTTCGGTCTTTTTTTCATTTATAGCGCAAAAAATAAAACCCAGAGGTGATCAAATACCACCAAAAGAAAGCTCTATTTGTATGAAAAAGAGGTCAAAAAATTAATTTGGGTGCAGTGTTACATGACTGAGTAATTGTCATTCAAAGTGTGAGAGCACTGAAAGCTGAAAATTGGTCTGGGCAGGAGGGGGGTTTAAGTGCCCAGTAGGCAAGTGGTTAACCACTTCAATACAGGGCACTTTCGCCCCCTTCCTTCCCAGCCCAATTTTCAGCTTTCATCGCTCTAGCGCTTTCAGTGACAATTGTGCGGTCATGCTACACTGTACCCAAATGAAATTTTTATCATTTTGTTCACACAAATAGAGATTTATTTTGGTGGCATTTATTCACGACTTCGTTTTTTATTTTTTGCGATATAAGCGCAAAAAAAGCGGAAATTGAGAAAAAAAAAAAAAACAATATTTTCTTTTTTCTATTTTAAAAGAAATCCAATAAAAATCAAATTTTGTCATAAATTTAAGCCAAAATGTATTCTGCTACATGTTTTTGGTAAAAAAAAATCCGTTAAGTGTATAATAATTGGTTTGTGTGATCACGGACATATGTACGCAAATGATCATGTACATGTGTGCAGATAATCATTGGGACATGTGATTTTAGTGGGACATGTTTTTATTATTAGGGACATGTGTTTTTATTATTTTGGACATGTATATTTTGGGGACATGTGTGTTTTGGGGACGAGTGGGGACTGTGTTTATACTGTGTGGTGTGTTGTGTGTTGACACTAGACTGGTGATCAGTGAGTAAAAAGCTGTAAAAAACAGCTCATACTCACTGATCATCAGCCGGCTGCAGCGATCTGCTCCCTCTCCTCAGCGATGACTTCTGTGTGAGGAGGAGGAGGAGCCGATTGCCTAGCAACCGGCTGTTTGTTTACATCACATGACGGCCGTGATTGGACACGGCCGTCATGTGATCAGGAGGGCCAATCACAGAGCCCTCCTGCCGATCTGACATGCGCCGTGTCCGGGTGACACAAGCACATCAGGATCGCGCCACTGCGCAGGCACGCATGCGCGCGATCCCTCTCCTTCTGAAGGACGTTCCTGAATGTCCTATCAGAAGTAGACGGCTCCCACCCGGCCGTATATGTGCATTGGCCGGGTGGGAAGTGGTTAAAATTCCAAAAACCATCAGTAGCTTTGCGGTGAGTTTGTCAACGTTTTTGCAATAGCGGTTTTTATTTTATTTTTTTTTGAAAAAAAAAAAAACGTTTTTTTTTCCAATGATCAAAAATGTTAGAAACCGCTGGTGAGCAACATTTGAGCTTTTATCGGCAGAGCGTTTTTACAGCTGAAAAACGTCTCTCAGAACCCACTAGTTTGGGGTTTTGTGTTGACTTCATGACTCAGTGCTCATTTTTTCATGTGCTTTTTTGGTCACTGAGCCCCACTCTTATTGAGTGTGTGGATAAATGTCAATTGGCACTGTGATGTACTCCATCCTATTGGTTTCCTTTTCTCTTTTTTGTTATATGATCATCTATAGCCTGCCTTGGTGTGTCAGCACAAAGGCTCACCAGTGGCCTGAGCATGAAAGAAAACAAAAAAAACAAAAAAAATAAAAAAATAAAAAAAACCCTGGGATCTTCTGCAATGAAATTGTCAGTTACTTTTAGGAAGAAACATACTTGGGCTAATACATTGTGCCCAGTGATGAATATTCTCACCCTGCAAAAAGCCTCAGATGTGCAATATAAATTGAATACAGCACCTGCATTTTGGATGAATAGAAGATGCAAGGGTAAAATAATAATAAATAAATAATTATCACACACACACACACACACACACACACACACACACACACACACACACACACACACAGGTGAAAAGGAATGCTTTGCAAATAAATAAATAAAAAACCCACAGGAAGAAAGAATGTAGTATAGAGGGGAAACAAAACAAACAATCTACATATAAAATACAAAGGCTTATATGTAGTGTTAATTAAGTGTTAATTTAGCCTTACCCTTGATTTTATCAACATTCTTTGCTTTAAGCTCTGGGAAGTAATCTAAATAAAATGCCAGGGTTTCATCAGCAGTTATGCTCTGAAATTTAAATTTGTCAACATAAGCCTGAAAAAGGAAAAAAAAAAAAAAAAACAATAATCATTGCAATGCTATAACCATTATCTTCTTATTGTAAAATGCAATACTGTTTTTAAAGGAAGAGTATCGCAACAGACCGTCAAACATGGCCCACTTCCTGCTGTGAGGAAGACACAGTGCGAGGTGTGGACAGGTGGGAGAGCACATTACAGGCTGATAAGTGCCTCTGCCCTGCAAATGGTAGCGCTGTGCAGGGAAGGCTTGCACTGAAAAGGGGTACTCTGATGTGAAGGGGCACCGATTTAACCTCTTCCCGACCAGCTGCTGCAGTTGTACTGAGGCAGGTTGGCTTCCCTTGGCGAACCGACGTAGCTGTATGTCGGTTAGCCTTTTGAGATGATCAAATACCACCAAAAGAAAGCTCTATTTGTGGGGGGACGTCAATTGTTTGGGTACAGCGTCACACGACCGCACACAATTGTCATTTAAAGCGACAGTACTTTATCGCAAAAAAATGGCCTGGTCATTGAGCAGCCAAATCTTCTGGAGCTGAAGTGGTTAAAGAGGCACGTGTTGTAAAAGGGGCACTATAATCTGAAGTAGAGCTGCACGATTCTGGCCAAAAAGGAGAATCACAATTTTTTTTTTGCTTACAATAAAGATCACAGTTCTCAGGGCCTGAAATATTTCACATTATACAAAAAAATTGGGCTAACTTTACAGGTTAGTTCTTTCATTCATTAAAGTGTATTTTTTTTAGAAAAAAATAAAAAATGCATCTGAAAGACTGCTGTGCAAATACATTGTGACAAACTATTGCAAACTATTTTTTTTTACTTGAAACCAACAAATGTCAGAAAAAGGTTTAGTGTTTAAGTGGTTAAACTTTCCTAATTTACAAACTGAAGTGTATTCCTTTGATCTAAAGATCAAATCATGACAATGTTCAGACTTTGTTTCACTGCTAAAGAATGTTGTGATACTTGGCAGACTGCCCAGGCTTTTTTTCCCCCCTCTCTTTTGACAGTCAGCAGAGCAGATTCTTTGCATAGAAAGAAATGGGGGGAAAAAAAATAAAAAATAAATTGTGATAGCGGTTCGATTAATTTTGCAGCTCTAATGTGAGAGACACTACATTGGAGTGCCCCTTTATGTTGCAAAGGAGAGCTGAGGCCACTGGAAACTGCTTTAGAAGGGAAACTGATGTTAAGGGGGGAGTTCTGATGTGAAGGGGGGATGGTGATGACATGGACAAAATATACCGTATATACTCAAGTATAAGCCGAGATTTTCAGCCCCTTTTTTTTAGGTTGAAAGTGCCCCCCTTGGCTTATACTCGAGTCACGCAGATCAGGTAGGCAGACGGCGACCATTCCACTATTCAAAAGCCGCGCCTCCCTGTCTGTGATAGGCGGAACACTCAATTTCCCAGCAGTCAGTGTTCCGCCTATCACGGACATCCGCTCATTCTCATACTACAGACGAGGATGAGAGGATGTCCATGATAGACGGAACACTGACTGCTGGGAAATTGAGTGTTCCGCCTATCACAGACAGAGAGGCGCGGCTTTTGAACAGTGGAATGGCCGCCGTGTGTCAGACGAGGAGGAGAGGTACGGCATGGCACACAGAGGCTGCAGAAGGCAAAGAGACAGGTAGGCTGCGAGGAACACAGGGATGGACAGGACACAGGGGAGGTATGCAGCTGCAGATGGGCATTGTTGACCCTCTTTTCCACTCTTAAGCTGTAACAGTAGCTGCTGCATGTCTCATTCTCGGCTTATACATGAGTCAATAAGTTTTCCCAGTTTTTTTGTGGTAAATTAGGGGCCTCGGCTTATATTCGGATCGACCTATACTCGAGTATATACGGTAGTACTGTGCACAAAGGTTTTACACACGTGTGAGAAAATCCTGCAACGTTAGGATGCAGAAAAAAAAAAAAAAAAAAGCAATAAACATTTTTTTAAAATCAATAAACATTTTATTTTATTTTTTTCTTATATACACACACACACACACACACACACACACACACACACACATATTTAGCTTGTCCACCTTTTGCCTTTAAAAACAGCATCAATTTTCCCAGGTACACTTGCACATAATTAAATAAAACGTTTCATTTTGGACAGTGTAAGGGAGTGCTATAAATCCCAGTCTTTTTTTGCCATCTGTGTCCTATTGGGGAGATTTACCTCGACTTTCTGTCCCATAGCCAAAACATGAATTGAGGGGTAAATCCCTGCAAATGAATGGGATCCCTGGCCCCCCAACAGCTTCCCTGCCAGTGTCATTGAATACAGTGAATATTTTTTTATAGCCACCATTACTAGTAAACAAATTCCAAAAATATATCCCATAGATTGTAGACACTATAATTTTAGAGCAAACCAATTGATATATGTTTGTTTATTGGGATTTTTTTTTTCTGTTTAACCAAAAGTATGTAGCATGAGATATATTTATTATTATAATATATATATATATAAAATTTATTTATTTTTCAAAAATTGACAGTTTTTTCTTGTTTATAGCACAAAAAATAAAAGAAAAAGCACAGAGATGATCAAATACCACCAAAAGAAAGCGGTTTGTGTGTGCGGGGGGGGGGGGGTGGGGGGTAGGCGCACATACATTGTGTACAGCATTGCACAACCACGCAACTATCTTCAGCAAAAAGAACTAGGAATCATGGAAGAGAAGGTATGGCCCCCAAGGAGTCCTGAATTGAACATCATTGCGTCAGTCTGGTATTACACAGAGAGAAATAAGCAACCAAGACAGAAGAATTGTGGTTAGTTCTACTATGTTTGGAAAACCTACCTACGAAGTTCCTTAACCTTCTCAGCCCCGAAAGATTTTACCCCCTTCCTGTCCAGAGCACTTTTCGATTCGGCACTACGTCACTTTAACTAACAATTGTGCAGTTGTGAAACATTGCACCCAAGTAAAATTGACGTCCTTTTTTCCCCACAAATAGAGCTTTTTCATTTGATCACCTCTGCGGGTTTTTATTTTTTGCGCAATAAAAAAAAAAATATATATAATATAATGAATAGATTATTATTTTTTTTTTTTTTGCAATAAGCATATATTGATTGGTTTGCGCAAAAAAGTTCTAGCGTCTACAAAATAGGTTATAGTTTTATGCCATTTTTATCAAAAAAAAATTTTATTAGTAATGGTGGCGATCTGCGATTTTTATTGCGACAGACATTATAAATCGGACACTTGACACCATTTTGGGACCAGTCATTTATACAGCGAACAGTGCTATAAAAATGCACGGATTACTGTACAAATGACGCTGGCAGAGAAGGGGTTAACTACAGAGAGATGAAGGGGTTTAGTGTGTCCTAGGGAGGGATGGGCTACAACTCACATGACAGGGAGCAGAGATTTCTGTCATGACACAAGGCAGAATGAGGAAATGCCTTGTTTTACATAAATATATAGAAAAACGTCAGTAGCTTTTCAGCGAGTTTTTCAACGTTTTTGCCATAGCTTTTTTTTGTGTCATTCCGCTTTAGCGTTTTTTTTTATTTTTTTTAATCAAAGGCTCAAAAACAAAAAAATAAAATAAAGCTGGTGAGCGATGTTTGAGCGTTTAATCAATGGCGTTAGAGTGTTTTTACAGCTGAAAAAAAGTCTCAGAACCCACTATTTTTTTTTTTTTTTTTTCACTGCTCAAAAACGCAACTGCCCAAAATTGCTGATAACAGCCTATATGTGCATGGACACTTAGTGTAACATGGAGATTTTTTTTTTTTATAACCGCTTACCCGTAAAATCCTTTTCTTGGAGTACATCACGGGACACAGAGCCACACAGTATTTACTGTATGGGTTATATAGACACTTTTAGATGACGGACACTGGCACAACCTAGACAGCAAGTTAACTCCCTATATAGCCGCTCCCCTTACCGGGAATACCTCAGTTTTGTAGCAAAGCAATACACGTGTAACCAGAAAGAGGGGCGGGACCTATGTCCCGTGATGGACTCCTAGAAAACTATTTTACAGGTAAGCGGTTATAAAAATCCCATTTTCTTTAGCGTACATCACGGTACACAGAGCCACAGTAATTACTGTATGGGATGTCCCAGAGCAATGCTATCTGAGGGTAGGGAGACAAATAAAAAGTAGGATGCAAACAGACCTGAGGACCTATACTGCTGCTTGCAGCACACTGCACCCAAAGGCGATATCCTCATGCCTTCTTACATCCACCTGATAGAATCTGGTGAATGTATGGATTGAAGACCAAGTTGCAGCCTTGCAGATTTGAGCCATGGAGGCTTGGTGATGCACTGCCCATGAAGCACTAACAGCTCTGGTGGAGTGCGCTTTGATTTAAAAAGGTGGAACTTTCCCCTTCAAACCATAAGCTTGAATAATTACTTGCTGAGTCCACTTAGCATTACGCTGCCTGTCCTTTTCTAGGACCTTCAGGCAACACAAACAAAACATCAATTTTCTGAATCTGAGCAGTCACCTCCAAATATATTTTGACGCTCTCACTACATCCAGAGAATGTAGTGGATTTTCTTCCATAGAACAGGGTTCTGGAAAAAATGAAGGTAGAACAATATCCTGGTTTGGATGAAAACCTGAAACCACCTTAGGCAAAAAGCTAGGATGAGGACGCAATACTACTCTATCCTTGTGAATGATTAAATATGGCTCATTACAAGAGCGAGCCACCAATTCTGATAGCCTTCTTGCCGAAGATATGGCTACCAGAAAAACAAGCTTCCTTGTCAAAAAGGACCAAGGGAATATGTTGCATCAGTGCAAAAGGCTGTTCCTGTAAATTCCGACAGAACTAAATTCAAGTCCCAAGGGTTCAGGGGTCACCTAACCGGTGGATTACACCGCATTACCCCCTGTATAGTTATGGGCCAAAGAATGCGAGGAAGTGGTCATTGAAACAATACCGATAAAGCCGAGACCTGGCCTTTGATAGTACTCAAGGCCAGCTTAATCTCTAACCCCATTTGCAGAAAGGCAAGGATTCTACCTATAACACTTTCTAGGATGCCAACCCCTGGATTCACACCAGGAAATATGTGCCTTCCAGACTCTATAATAAATGACCCTGGAAGTTGGCTTCCTTGCATTAACCAATGTAGATATCACTGAGCCTGAAAGCCCACAATTCTTCAAAATGTGGGTTTCAATAGCCAAACCGTTAAATTTAGCATTTGTAAGGTAGAATGGAACACTGGTCCCTGCAATAGCAGGTCTGGACGTGGTGGTAGAGTCCCATAGGGCCCCTACCGCCATCTTTACAATCTCTGCATACCAAGATCTTCTGGGCCACAAGAACTACAGACTTCCTTTCCTGCTTGATCCTGCAAAGAACTTTGTCAACTTTGTTGTTGAACCTGGACGCAAACAGATCTAAATCCAGGATCCCCCATCTTTGGCATATAGCCAGGAAGATGTCGGGGTGAAGAGACCATTCCTCTGGGAACAACTGCTGGTGACTTAAGTAGTCTGCCTGCCAATTCTCTAGCTCTGGAATGAAGATTGCTGATATGCATGGCACATGCTTTTTTTAGCCCAGGTTAGGATATGGTTTACCTCTCCCTGGGCTGCATGACTTCTGGTGCCCCCTTGGTGATCGATATACCACTACTGTAGCATTGTCAGATCGAATCCTGACAGGACAATTCCGCTGCCCGAATCTCTAGAATGTTGATGGGCAAGGGCCTTTGCCCATCAATGGTTCTGGACCATTTCCCTTGGACAGTCGCCTTTTTGAGGACTGCTCCCCAACCCAAAAGGCTGACATCTGGTTACTAACTTCCAGGTAACTGGTAAGAAGGATTTCCCCTTCTGCAGATTCTCAGGTATCCTCCACCAACTGAGGCTCTGGCGCACTTTTGGCAACAGACGCATCGGAAAATCTAGCGCTTGGACCTTCTTGCTCTAGGCAGAATGAAACTGAGCACAGGGAACCGCTTCGAAATGAAGCCACCATCTTTCCCAACAACCTCATACAAAGGCGAATAAGAATGACCCTTCTTTGCCCTGACCACCTGAACCAGCTCCTTTAAGAGGCTGATCTTTGCCTAGGGTAAAAACACCCTCTTCTGTTACAACTTGAGTCCTTAATCTGGCCAGAAGTTTTGTAAACACCTGAGGTGCAAGGCTGCAAACTGAAAATTACATTTTTCTGCTTCAAAACGCGATATTTCTGATAAGCAGGGAAAATAGGCACATGCAGGTATGCATCCTTGATGTCGATTGAAGCCGGAAGTTCTCCTCGTAGTATGGAGACTACTGATCAGATTGATTCCATGCGAAAAGAGCGGATTTTCAGGAACCGGTTTAGATCTTTGAGATCTGGAATGGGTCTGACCTCTCCATTAGGTTTTGGCAACATTTGACCTGAGGAAGCAAGGCGACAGGAATTTTTGGAACTCCAGCTTGTAACCTAGAGCTATTGTGGAGACCACCCACCTGTCTCGAAACTCCTCCTGCCAGACCCTTGAGAACTGCAGCAGTCTTCCCCCACTCGAGCGAGCGGGGGACGCCCCTTCATAAAGCGGCTTTAGTGTTCTGTCTTGTAGGTTTCCTCCCCCAGGACTTCTTTTGTCCCTGGGGTTGACCCTGAGGTTTACCTCTTGAATCTGACAGTGGAGGCTGTTGCGACTGCCTGGAGGCTGATGTCCCTGGCGCTGATGTCCCTGGCACTGGAGAAAGGGCCCGTTTAAACGAGGGTCATTTACTCCTTTTCTTAACTGACAAAAGGGTACTTTTCCCACTTGATATCTTTTGGATACATTTGTCCAAATCATCTACAAACAGCCTTTCACCGCAGAAAGGAAACCCAGCCAGGAGCTTTTTGTATGGCGCTTTGGCTGGCCAACTTTTCAACCATAAGATTCTACGCATATGCACCAACCCAAGCGTGAGGTCTGAAGAATAGAATCTCTGATTGCGTCAATTGTGAAACAAAGCCCCAGGCAGCTCGGCTAAATCCTGGGCCTGCTGCTCAGGGAAAACCTTGAGCACCTGTTTCAAAAGTGGTCTTTCAAGGATTGACATACCCCAATTGCCGCCACTGCAGGTTGAGCTACTGAGCCTGACAAAGAAAAACATTTAACAGGCATTCCAATTTTTTATCGGTTGGATCCCTAAGGATTTGAGTATTGTCAACCGGACAAGTCAAATTTTTATTCACAGAGGATACAGCAGCGTCAATTTCTGGTATATCCCACATCTTTGTACATTTTTCCTCCATAGGATAAAGAGTTGAAAACTTTTTAGGAGGGAAAAAAATGCTTATCTGGTGATCCCGCTCAGAATACAGAAGCTTTTCTAGCAACGAATGGACAGGAAAGGCACACAAAGCTTGAGAAGGCTTTAGTGAACCCAAACAAGAAGTGGGCTTTTCAAACCGACTCAGTTAAGGGTAGTTTAAATGTGGAGCAGACCAATTCAGTAAGATTGCACCAGCAATTTCTCAGCCTGTAAAGCTGAAGAAGGTCCTTCCCCACTTGATCCCTTGGAAGAAGAGTCATCAGTCTCTTCATGGTCCTGAGGGCGATTCATCTTCCCCCTCCCACTGTTCCTCTGTTTGAGGGTCCTGGGTGGTATAAGGGGACCTAATGCGTTTTAAGCTGATAATCTTTCCTCCAATACAATCATGGC
This sequence comes from Lithobates pipiens, assembly GCF_037356315.1. Lineage (NCBI taxonomy): Eukaryota > Metazoa > Chordata > Amphibia > Anura > Ranidae > Lithobates > Lithobates pipiens. Next base: position 222,300,190 of record NW_027507748.1, on the reverse strand, counting down.
TGAAGAGAAAACCTCATAAGTAATATATACAGGGGCTGAAATGCCAGAAGCAGTTGCAACCCGACAACCTCAATGGCTCACTCTGACCAGCCTCCCTAGAACTTTCGGGGGGGGGGGGGGATGGTTTTGCAGAGAGTGTCCTCAGAACCTGAGGGTGATCACTTTGAGCCCTTGTTCTTTGGGGTATTTGTACCTTCCCTTCCGCCGATAGTGCGAAGCACAAATGCAGAGGTACTACCAAAAATGCACCCACTGCTGAGCAAATAGTTCAGCAACTATCGCTGCCATTAAAGCTCAGCCTGATGCTACGTAAATGTGCCCTGGGAATGCCTGTGGCACCAACACTCATATGCCCCCGTCTGCTCAGTGTCCCTCCGTCAGCTGACTGCACCTGCACTTATAGAATACACCTGCATTGTAAACGTTGAGACACATCAATGCCGCATTAAGCCCCCCCTCTCGACTTAGCACCGCGCCGTCACCCCCCCCTTTTCAAAAAAAGGATTGCTTTCCCATGCGCCCCAGGCTCCGATCTGGATCAGCATATGGGGGGGCTGGAGGAAAGCTGCTGGAGGAGAAGCGACACGCTATGGCAGTGGCGACACGGCATACCGCCAACTGGTCCGTGCTCCCTCTGCCTTCTGGAGAGGGAGAAATACTTCTGTCCAGGTGGGGGATTTCTAAAAGAAAAGCCCCCCTTTCAACATCTTACCTGAGGCTTAAGACTGAAGGAAGCATGCAGCTTGTACTGACACAGAGCGAGATCTGACAAGCATGTAACAGGTACATGCTCTTGACAGACCCTGGTGGCGACTTTAGGAATGATAACATTTACTTAAAGGAGAAAACCCATAAGAATTAGAAAATTCCTTAGGAATCGTCACTTAACTTATCCAGCTGCAGGATTCTGTGGTAACCAGACAGACCCAATATTCACCACTCACGGTGGACTCCGTTAAACCTTCAAGGACCGGGGCCCCTTTTTAAAATCGGGGGTTCCACACCCTTGGACCCGTAAAGCGACCCGCCAGGAAATATGACTGGGAAAAAAAAAAAAAGACGAAGCACTGGATCCCGGGGTCCAGCTCTCTAAAAAGAGAAGCCTTACAGACAAAAACCTTGTTTCTTCTAACACAAGGCCCGGGTACCATTCAATTCGGCCTGAAATAACTTTGAATGGATCCAGTTGCATGGCATTCCCCAGCAAAGGAATATTCCAGTGGAGCACAACCTAGAATCTCTTTACTCTTGACCAACACCTAAGACACTGGCGAAAAAACCGAGGTACTCCCGGTAAGGGGGTGGGTTGTATAGGGAGTTGAACTTCCTGTCTAGGGCGTGCCAGTGTCCATCACCTAAAGGTGCCTATATAACACATACAGTAATTACTGTGGCTCAGTGTCCCGTGATGTACAATAAAGAAAATGTCTACAGCCAAAAATAGCTGCTGTAAAAACATCCAGTGTGCATGAGGCCTAAAAACTGTGCACATTTGTAACTAGGAGAGCTCCGCGTTAAAGGCAAAGGATGAGCACACCAGATATTGATGTGAGAGATTTTTTTTCTGTTTATGTACTTTATAGGTTGTAATTAAAACAGCATTGGTTTTGAAACCATCCTAACTTTTTCACTAGTGCCTAAATGTTTGCACAGTACTGTATACTGCACAATCTCTACAATATATATGGGATTCTGAAAAACTGATGGATAACTGATTCTCAATGGTCTGTATGTCCCTACATTTACCTTGAGGAAATTGTCAAATTTGCTTTGATCTCCAACGAGGTGAGCAAGATAAGATACAAAGCAGAATCCTTTCTCATAAGGCGTCTCATTGTAGGTGTCATCTGGATTCACTCCTGCACAGCAAATACAGAAAATATTAAACCATATTGCCTTGAACGTATGTGCTATTTTTACTAGCATATTCTTATCAAAGATAACTCATTGCTGGACACAAAGATACAAGTCACCATTTTTAAGACTTCTAAATACAATTTTAAACAAGATCATAAGCACAATGAAAGGAAAATTATTGAGGGATAATTTGGAAATACAAGACCAGCACTGCGCCCCTTTAAACTGGCAAGTTAAAGTCATGCAACACTATAGACTGTTTTAATCTCAGCTGGTTCAGCAAGAAAAGGCCAGGATTCGAACCGTGTGTGTGGGCAAGCTGAATGTACCAAGTTGATCAACTGGGGCACAACCAGCCTGCCAGATTCACTTACGATTATCGCTAGAGGCTTCTCCAGTTGCTTGTAATAATCACCGTCTTCTCCCGGAGGGGGACAGCTCCCCCCCCCCCCCCCGCTGGGAGAAGCGGACAATTGCTCGGCAGGATGGATTCCCCTGTCAGCATTGTCTGTGCTGATGGGGGAATCATTAAAATTTTTCCTGCAACCCATGCATAGTCTATGGCCTACCTAACTGATGCTGGGGGGAACTGACCGTCACCGACGTTAATACAGTGATACCGATAAGGATAGTACTGCATCACTGTCACAGTACTAATGACACTGGCTGGGAAGGGGTTAACATCTGGGCTGAGGGTTACATGTGTGCCTAACTATGTGTAAAGTATGCTGCTTTTACTAACAGATCTCTTATTTTCTCATATCAGCTTTGCAGGGATGAGACACAGATCATTCCCTCTTTACAGAGCTCTGTGTTGAATGTCAACACAGAGCTCTAGGCTGCGATTGTACACAGCCGATCAGCAGGTCCCAATTGTGAATCATTGACTGGGACTTGCCGACAGGCTCCCACTGTGTATAATTGTGCACAATAAAAACCCGGAAGCAGGCAGCAGCAATTGGTTAAAGCTCCATGACAACCACCTGCGTGTTCACCGTGTGTAGACTGACAAACTGTATGTATGGGCACAAAAAAAATAAAAAAATAAATAAAAACACCTGCCAGAAAACCAGCCAGCTGGTAACTTCCTGTACTCCCTACCTTCGACGTACTAAAACCCTAATCAGCATTATGAGCCCAGTAAGCGAGCGTTGTCACTTTAGGATAAAATGTTTTACTTTTAGGCCCCTTTCACCCTGCCGGACCGTTCAGGTCCGCCTGTCAGTTTTGACGGCGGACCTGAACGGGCGCTCCATGCTGGTCTATGGAGCGACGGATATCAGTGGTGACATCCGACCCGGTCCGATCCGCCAAAAGCAGACGGATGGCCCTATGTTCGGATCCGTTGCTGGCGGATCGGGTGAGATCTGATGAAAAAACAGACATGCTCTCAGTTTTCATCCGATCTCTTCATAGAAACCAGCGGCACTCGACTAGCCCCTCCCCGCTGAGTGAGCAAAGAGGGACCTGTCATCCGCTGGCTCAATGGAGAGATGTCCCGCTGAGCCGGCGGACAGAGGCAGACTCCATGGAAGCAGGCCTTAGTTTCACCAGGAAAAAAAAAAAAAAAACACACACTATAGCTCAATATAGAAATAAGACAAACAAAAATTTCAATTCAAGAATCAGTTTTACTTCTTACTCAATTTGAAATTAATACTTACGAAAAAAAACTAAATATGAAAGCCAGAATCCCACAAAAAAAAAAAAAAAAAAACAGACGAAAAAGGGCTACTAGTATAAACTGCAACACTAGAAAAGTAAAGGCTTTCACCCACCAGGTTCAATCTTAACTCTGAGCTTGTTTAAGGGATGGGATTCTCCTGATGCATCCATGTGCTGACGAAGAAGAGCCCTTCCTGTGGCTGCTTCCAGACAACTGTATGCATGACCTGTGAATAGGATTAAAATCGTTATCAGTTGCTAAAGGGAACAAATGTT